>NC_091013.1:100422562-100729271 GCF_041296385.1 Aphelocoma coerulescens | reverse complement strand
TCCCCTGTACTTGGCACTGGTGAGGCCACACCTCGAGTTCTGTGTCCAGTTCTGGGCCCCTCAGTTTAGGAGGGATGCTGAGATGCTTGAACGTGTCCAAAGGAGGGCAACAAGGCTGGTGAAGGGCTTGGAACACAAGCACTATGAGGAACAGCTGAGGGAGCTGGGGTTGTTTAGCCTGGAGAAAAGGAGACTCAGAGGTGACCTTATCACTCTCTACAACTTCCTGAAGGGTGGTTGTAGTCAGGTGGGAGTTGGTCTCTATTTCCAGGCAACACCTGACAGAACGAGAGCACACAAGCTGCTCCAAGGGAAATTTAGGTTGGATGCTAGGAATAAGTTTTTTACTGGAAGAGTGATAAAGTTCTGGAACTGTCTGCCTGGGGAGGTGGTGAAGTCACCATCCCTGGATGTGTTTTAAAAAAGACTGGATGTGGCACTCAGTGCCATGGTTTAATTGAAGTGGCGTTAGGGCATGGGTTGGACTCGGTGATCTTGGAGGTCTCGTCCAACCTGGTGATTCTGTGATGTCACTCAAGCTGCATAATGTGGTTAATTGTATTCAGACTTGCTTGAGATAGACACTGCATTCATAATCTAAAGTGACTTTTCTCCTTTTCAGGCAGGTTTAATTATAATTAGAATTTGAGGATTTGCTGGGAAGAAGCATAGCTTGTCTTGAGTATTTCCTAAAACCTAGTCCCTGTGATGCCAGACATAAATCAAGCACTTGTGTGCACCATCTGTCTTGCCTAGCCAGCAGAGTTAGCAGAATTCCAATGCCTGGATTATAACTGGCAGTGCCTTTTAAGAAAATTACTTTGCAGGGGATATTTTAAAAGCCTGTAATTTGAGTTAGACAGTCAGGCTTCATGAGGTTTCAAAGTTTTTAGAGAGATTCCCTTTGTCTTCTTCCAGTTCTGCTGCAGAAAAGCAGGATTGCAATAAAGGATGTTCCTTGATTTATTCTTAATAGGTATCTAAAAAGTAGGAAGAGAAACTTGAATTCAGGAATCTTTCATGGAAGTGTTTTTATTAAGTGATTAAAAAACCAACACCAATAAGCTGGAAATAGTCAATACAGAAGAGGCTAAAGAAAAGGAGGAAAAGAAACTCCTGAAATGTTTGCAAAACCATATGAAATTCTTAAAGGGAAATGGATAAATCTGACTTGATATCTAAACTAATTTTTATATCAGCTTCCAAATTTAGAATTAATCATTCCCCCCACACCCCCCCATTCTGCTAAGAATGCTGTTTCTTTGCCAGACCCACATAGCACAAAGAGCATGGGCATATTCCCCGAATCTGTGCTGCTCTGTTCTCCCTCTCTGCTGCATGTTCTGGTGCAGTGTTAAAGCTCATGTGATTAGAGCCACACCTGGCAGTGGGCTGGAATGAAGATACTTCTTCCAGGGTATACCAGACCCAAATGGATGTCAACCCTGATGTTTTCCCCATGCATAAATGTAAGACAGAGCTGCTTGGAAGCTTTTCCTCCAAGCCTAGCTTAGTGCTGTGTAGGATTAGTAGATACTGTAGCTCATCCAGATGATCTAAGGCATCAGTAGGCTTCATCACTGCTGCCAGGGTAGAAGTGCTTATTTTGTGCTGTCTTTGGTTTCTGAAGAGAAAGGACCATGTACAGAGGTTTTTTTCCATTTTCTGAGTCAGCCTGCTTCGCTTGGATCAATACAAAAAAACCCTGTTCTCTCTGGCTGCAAGAGAAACAGAAAATGGATGGTTTGTCTCTCATACTTAAGGGAGGTGCATCTGTCTGTCCTTGTGTCTAGTGATAGTAACTGTGAGTTAGTCTCAAAAATACTCATTTATTCATTCATTTTATGTGGATGCAGAGCTGTTTTGTCATACATTTGAAACCCTCTAGAACTTTTTCTCTAATGAAAAACATTAGAAAGCAAGTAGTTTCTACTTTATTTAGTCAAATTTGTTTTCATTAATGGATTAGGGAAACTAAAGAATAGGCACAAGCAGAACAGGACACTGACAAGCATCAGCACACCTGGAATTACTTAGTTCCTCCCTGAAGATTCAGTGACTTAAGAAACTGTATCTGTGCAGAGAGACAATGCTTGTAGTTACATCCTGTAAAAGTTCTAGGGCAGAAGAACAAGGATGTTTAGGATTCCCTACAGTGTCCTGGAGGAACAAAGAAAAAGCAGTAAGCTCTCTGACAGTTCTCAAGCCCTAACATTTGGATTTTGTCATGAAAGTAATGAAGTCAATTTAGCAATAGTGGGAAGAGCTGTTACATGATGTCATAGTGACTCATTCCTCTTTTCAAATATGAGTCTGTATTGGTTTATAGTAGGGTTTTGGGTTTTTTCTCCCTCTTTAGACTGAAATGCAGCTGCATGAGAAAGAGATGATGAGGCAGCAGCAGGAGGAGATGTTGAATGAACCCAGAGAACTGACTGATGCTCTAACTGCAGAAGTACTTCAAGTAAGGGAAGAAAACATTACTAAGCAGGTACTGAGCCCCCCTTGCTCCTTACCCATCAGGATGACTTGTTAGATACCTGAGTTCTGTTGCAAATACGGGCTGAGATGCATTGTCTCATGTTCTGGAGATTTTAACAATAAACAGAAAGAAAATGATGAAATTGAATGAGGAGCCTGAGAATTACAGTAGCAGGTACAGGTATGGAATGTTTGGAAAGTCATTCATTTATCTTTATTTAACTTCAAAGCCTGAGAAAGTGCTGGCTCTGTAAAACTGAGCTTTACTTTATCCATCGAGAAGTTTAGGCATCTTCCTTTTCAGTACACTTCTATACTGTAAACACTACTGGAGCAATGAGTGGATGTAATACTACATTTTCCATTTTTTAGTTTGCAGTGGAGGTAGATTTGATCCATGGCTACATTTGGGAATGAAGTGATTAAGAAACCTTAGAAAGGAAGTGAGGTCATGAATAAGAAAAGGGAAAACAAATAATTTATAAATGAGAAACATGGAGACAATAATATTTAATCCTCACTGGAATCCCACAGAATCACACAGTAATATTAAGAGGCCAAATTTCTTCTCAGGGCTGCTGGTAGTATATAATTTTCTAATTTATGTTGCTAGAATACAAATATCTGAATTCTGTGTATCTTTTTTCTCCTCCTTTAGAAGAAGCTTCAGCAATACAGGACGGTAACAGATGAAAAGCTGATGTGTCTCACACAAGCATTTAAAGGCCTCCCTTTGATAGAACCTGGAAGAGAACAAAATCCAAAACATTTTGGAATTGCAAGCAAAGGTCCAGCAGACAGCCAAGGGGTGTACATGAATGTGTGAAGCATGAAAGAGGAGTTGTGGCTAGTTTATCCCTGTAATGGAAAATCTGGTATTTAATAGATATCTGTTTGCACAAGTACCTCTTGCATGAGCTTGAATGTAACTTCTGTAAATTCCCATGCCATGGGTTCTGCTGGGAGCACAAGCAAAGGAGGAGAATAGCCTTCCCCCATTAAGATGGCTTCCAAAGTCATTTTCTTTCTGACGGTCCCAAAAAAACCCAGAAACCCAAAGAAATCAAACCCAACAGAACCAGGATCTCAGCTTCCTGTTGCTGACACTCTGAGATTGGTGTTTCCATAAGACACTGGAGGTCGCTGCTGGCCAAACCAGCAGCAGCTGAGGCCCGGAAACCAACGAGTCAGGGAGGTCAGGTACTCGGTATTTGTGACTTTGTGGGAGGGGGGTGACCAGCTGAGTGCTGTGTGACATGGGGACAGGCTAAGATAAGCCAGTAGCATTGGTGGCCAAACTAAGCAAACGTGATTCACCTTGAACTTCTAACCTTCGTTCACCACTGAGTTTTCTCCCAGCTCTCTTTCCTGGTCGGTTGTTTAAATGCATTGCTTTTGCTCTCAGGGTCAGTAACTTCTTGTGAATCCCAAGATTTTGGAAGTTACTTGTATTCCATAGTTAAATGCTGGTTTTGGGAATCTTTGCAGTTAAAAATTTTCTTCCTGGAAGAATTTTCTTCTTGGGAAGAAACCACATACCAGATCCTTTTTATTTTGTTGAGATTTGACCCAGGCCTTGTAAAAGCAAACAAAAGAAAATCACCCTCCAAAATATAAAATCCAAACAGTCAGAAAAGCACCCCTCAAAAAAACTCCAGCCTAGCACCCAAACCTTCACATTCAACAGTTCTGCAGCACTAGGAATTTTCAAATATTCTTTCCTTACTTTACTTAATTAAATACAGAATGACTTTTTTTTTTTTACTGAAGAGATGTCTCATTTAAATTAAATCATAAGAACAGCTCAAAAAAGTCTTGAATTGTTTTCTATCCAACCATTGTTGCCATCAAATTTATAATATGGGGCATTAGGACAAGTGCATAAGTCTGATTTTCTCAAGAAAATGTCACCAAATGCAGCTCAAATACCTGTTCAAGTCACATGAAGTAAGTCTTGTGCATGAGCTACAAGCAGATCTCATACTACTATCCTGAAATTGTGAGGCTATGTGTAAGAGTTCTTCCTGTTCTTATAGCCAGTAAAGACTTACAATATGCTTGAGTGAAAGAATTCTGTACCTGGGCATCAGAAGAAAGTTAGGAGTGTGTGTGGAAGATCCTCTAGTCTGTTCTTTCAGATACCTGAATATAAGAGTTGTTATTGAGATTTTTCCTATTTCACTATAACTAATTTTTGTTCCCTTTTTGCTTGTTTGTTTGGGTTTTTTTGTTTAACTTTTATCCCTGCTTTGTCTTTTTCTTTAGAAAAACCTGATTTGACCTATTCTGAGCCCAGGACTTATGCAGGCAACAGGGAAAATATGCTGAAATTTCCACAGGAAGAACTACCTTTCACATTTCCCCCAGGGCCAGGTGCCTCAGGTGATATGAGACCTGGTGGAAGCTTTCCAGCTCACATCTTCCAGCCATCTGTGCTGCTGTCACCACCACAGCAGAAGAGCAGTCAGGAATTGTCTTCCCTCCAGAACAGTGAGATCTCTCTGACTGCAGTAGACTTAGGAGTCTGTGTTGTGTGTTACTCTTTCAACCTCACAGTACCTTTGAAGATGTATTTTCTATGGAAAATTTTTAATCTGTATGCCTAGACATATTGGCCCTATAGCTGGAATGTCCTACTGCTGCACCCAGAGATGCATTTCTTTTGTTACTATGCCTGCTGCTGTTCAGCCTGTACACTTTCTGTTTTCCATCTCCTGGCAGCAATCCTGTCAGTGGCAATCCAGACTGCCATTTTTATTTGGGACTAATTTTGATTATCATATCAGTGTGATTGCTGAAGCAATGTTGGTCGATGTAGGTCGATGACCTACAGCACATCATTTCAGATTTCCATCTGCTGATGGTGTAATCCAGCCTCCATCACCTTTAATGGTGGGACCACTGAAGCCTGGAACTTCTCTGTTTCTGCAATCCATGTTGCAGACACACCAGGATATCTGTAGGCTGTGTGCTCCTGCTTTGAGCCCATCTTCCCAGCAGAGGGGTCTTTGGAACCTGTGGGAGCCAGGTTCCCATTGGGTTTCATTTAATACACAGGAAGTAGTTGAGGAAATTTTGGGTGAAATTATGTGGTGCCAGATAACCAGGTAGCTCAGTCTTGTGTCAGTATCCATAGGCTCTAGAAGTTTCATATGTTGGTGGCTCACTTCTCATTGTTGGGAGGAAGAAAGCTCATCAGGGTGATTAGGGAAGGCATTTCTCATTTATTCTTACTGAAGTGAGCAGAAGGAAGCACCCTTTGTGACTCTCAAAACGAGCTGTTTTCTGCTGCAGCTGTCACTGTAACCACAACCATCCCACTGAACATGCCAGGGCCCTGCATAACACCCTTGTTGAGAGGCAGATAATTACATCTATGGCCAGCTGGATGGTTGCTGACAAGAAGGAGGATACAGGAGTGGGTTTTGGGGTTTTCCTGCTTTTTTCTCCCTTTCAGCTGTGTTGTTCTGTAAGCCTTTTTCAAGTGAGAAAAATAACCAAAAGTCCTTTTGATTTTTAAGGAGCTGGCAAGGCAATTGAAAGTTTATATTTAATTCAGCCACTCAGTGGGCTGCTGTGCTGTGAGGAGGTGCATAAAAAATCTGGAGGAAATGAACCTAAGGTCTTGTTCTACAAAGAGCAATGTCTGGTTTCAGTCCCATTGGGAGCTGTCAGATGTCTTCTGTCATTTGAAACAACAGTGCAGAACTGTATTCTGAGAATTCTCTAAAATATATTGTTACTCTCTTAAGACTGATGCTAAATGGCTCAACAAATGTTAAACTTAATGAATGTTTCTTTATGCTCAATGATTCATAAAACACACTTGAGTATAAATTTTAAAGTGCTCTTCTCAGCTCAAGAGGCAAGAACTAAAGCTTGTGAAGGAATGGGCTATTTGGTGTATGAAGCATAGAAAATCTATTTTCTGTTTTGATCACAAAATTCAGCTTGCTTAGCATGTAGCAGCTGGCAGTGCTGTAACTTTAGTCATGTCTGTCTGGTGTGTTATCTCTTTGCTGATGATAACCACAAAAAAATACCTAACTACTTTTGTTGGCCACAGTGTTTCCTCTTTAGAGACTAGGTAGTTAGTTTATTATCATGCCAAATGTCTTGTATTATTTTGTTTTAGTATCCTAAAAGTTTTGTTAATAACCCAATATAAATATCAGAACTGAAACAAAAACTTAGTTTACCAGGAAAGATAACTGAATTTTGGAAAAGGGAAGACTAACTAAGAAGTAGTATTTGATCTGTCAGCTAAGAAATTCAAAACAATTTATCATCTTCTCAGTGACTTCTCTCTCAATCTCTAATTAAATCATGTAAATGTAAGACTGTTTGCAATAGGAAATACTAACCTGGTGAGTTCTTACAGCAGGATATTGCATAGAGTGGTTTTGATCAGTAACATAACACCATTCGGGCCAGATGTTACAATTCAGATTCCTACTTGATTATTAGTAACCTGATGCAATAAAGTCAGTGTTGGTTTCCTCGGTGAGGATCACATGTCCCTGTCCTTACTGTTCCTTAATTTAGTGTTTGTAGTGTTTGCAGCCATTTCCCAGTCTACTGAAAGAGAGCCATGCAAGGAAAGGAGCTTCCCTTCCTCCCCGAGGACACAGAGCACAACTGAGGAAAACTGTCCCATCTCTAGAAAGCAACAGCTCCTCCTGCAGCCAAAGACATGGCGAGTTCCCATGAGAAAATCAATCTGTCCTGCCCAGGTGACTCTGGGAAAAACAGCACAGCTGAAGAGTTACTTCAAAGTGGTGATCTGCTGGGACAGATAGCTGAGCTCACACGGCGGAATGCTCTAATTAAAGCTCAACTGAGCAAATTCAGAGGTGTCTCTGGAGACAAAAGTGATTGCCTACATCAGCCAGACCCAACCCAAAATGCACCTAGTCCAGACTCTTCACAAGGACAGGTCAGAATTTAACAGAAGAGGAAGGCTGGATCTCCTTTCCGCTGATCTGCTTTCCCATAGTTTACTGGGGCTTTTTTGTCTTCCATCTTGTTATATATTTGTTTGCTTGAGACTTGTGATTTTTTAAAATTATTCCATTAGCAGATCAGCAGTAGTTTCTCATATTGGCCCTATGTTGTATATGGGTGCTGAAAAGTGTGCAGCACATTTATAAGGCTATGCTGCACAAAGAGGTGGTGTAGCAATGTGATCCAAGCTCTTGCAGTTTGCATACTATAAGCAGTGAAAGCACTGCACCAACCCAGAGCTTGTTGTCAAGCTTGTAAAATGCATATTTAAAGCCATGTCATACATGTCTTCTGCTACTCTGAACCAAAAGCACATGAGATTAAACTTAAACTTGGGAAAGAGAGATCTTGAAGGCTTCAGTTTACATGGAAGAACTTTAACCTGCAACTAAGCAGTTACTCAGTGGCACCCCAGTTAGTGAAGTTAACATCACAAAAACATCCCTGCCCTTGCTACTGTCTTGCTATTACGTGTTCCATCACAGTGACTGACTGACTGTTCAAGTAAGGATCCTAAAGATTTAAAATTTCCTCATTTAAATATAGGCTGAGAGTGTTGTCACTTTCTAATTGTGTTATGTTGTGTAATATTTAGTCATTTGGTTGTAGAAGGTGATGCAAACTTTTAGTAAGTGTTGTTTTTGTGCAAGCAATTACTGAAAGGGAGGGGAAGAGTTCAAAGCAATCAAAACCTGGCTTAAAGATGAGTTCCAGGACGATTCTGCTTTTGCTTCCCCACACCCTCCTGAATATTTGTGTCTCTGATTAAGTATATTCTTAATTATAGTTAATTACTGGATGTTTGGTGGTTTTGGTTTGGTTTGGTGGTTTGTTTGGGGGGGGAGGTTGTTTGAGGGTTTTTTTTTTCTTTCTCTAATTATAGGGACAATAACTGTATTTTTCCTACTTGAAGGAAGATCAGTATAAAATATTGTAATGTTTAATCAGTTAAGGACTTAGATACAGGATAGTTAAAGGGACAAAATCAGATTTTTCACAAGAAGTGCTATATAATTATATTCCCTTTCAGTTCGAAAACTAAATGCATAGAAGCACTTGCAATATATTGTATGCCCTCCTTGAGGGTGCCAATTGTAAATTTTTCATTGGAAGTAATTATCCCATTATCCAAGTAGAGTCATCTCATGGTATTGAGGAGCTTGGAGGAAAGAACAGCAGAGCTGCATGGCCAGAGCACAGAAGCACAGGATCAACTGTTGCAGTTGATAGACCAGCAGAAATCAGCTGCTGCTGACATGGTCCCTCCTGTGCTGCCTCCTGTTCCAGCCCCATCCCTGAATTGCACCGGTAAGTGCCCAGCTTCAGGAGAAACAAAAACTAGTAAGACAATGTTTTTCTCCTTCTTAGAGTCCTTTTCTTATTGGATCAGTGGTTGTGGTCAGCAGTACACTTGCTGTTAATGACTGTGTGGATACAAACACGCCTTACTTCAGAGAGCTAAAAACACATCAGCTAAACCACTCCTAAATTTAGCTTCTAAGTAATTAGTCTGCTGCAAGTACTGTGCTTCATGTTAAGTCTGTTCTTTACTATGTTCTTGTCTGAAGAACAGGTGCTACATTTGGACATTAGTAGGAATTTCTCCACAGAAAGGGTTGTCAGGCATTAGAATGGGCTGCTCGGGGACACGGTGGCGTCACGACCCCAGAGGTGTTTAAGGAAAGACTGGATGTGGCACACAGTGCCATTGTCTAGTGGACAAGCTGATGTTCAAAGGTTGGACTTGATGATCTCAGATGTCTTTTTCAACCTAATTGATTCTGTGATAGTCCCTGGGGGGCAGCACTGGGCTTTTTAATCAGTCCTCTGATGTGCAGAATCTTTGAAAAAGATCTGGCTTCTAAAAATCATGGCAGAGTGGTTATCCTATTCTCAACCACAGTTTTTGTCTTTTGGGTACTCTTCCCATCAGACTGTCTTGTTAGTTACTGACAGTGTTAATAGAAAGTAATAACTGGAGCTTCCAGTCATGTAAAGAGGTAAAGTAGCTAAGGGAATATTCTTGCTGATTCAAGATTCATAGATCAGCTGCTATATCTAACTATAAAAAAATTACTTTCCAGGAGGTCAGGGCTGCTTTACCTTTTCATGGAGTCATTGTCATTACAAGCAGAACTGCATGTGACCATGTACTCGTGCTCTGGCTGCAACACCTGTCCTTTCCCCTTGTGAAACCACAGAGGATGTATAAAGGGGGAGGGACTTGGAGAGAGAAAGGGTTGGAGGGACCAGTGTGTGTGTGCATTTGCATGCAGGTGCAGATGCAGTGACTCATGGGTTGGGTCATAACACTTTCAATGCTTCTTTGTAAATTCAGCATGGTAAGTAAAATCTTAAAGGAACAAAGGTGAGAGATCTGAAGTCTCTAAGCCTCTAATTGCCAAACAACCCAGAAAATTTAACTGTGGAAGAAGAATCATTCTATATCTGTGAGCATTGTCTGTAGTTGCTCTGAATATCTGCTCCCCATTGTCAGTCATTTTCAGGAAGTGGGTATGAAGTTTATATTTAACTTGATGTTTTATTTCTGGTCTGTATATTCTGTGAAATTGGGAAGAGGCTGTGATGCCTCTGAAAAAAATGGCAAAACAAAATGAATGTTGTGCAGTGTTGCTGTGTTCTCATAATAATCAAGCAATTATTTATTGCCTAGAAAACGGAAGGAGGACAGTTGAAGAGTCTGTTCCTGTGGCAGTGGGTGTGGACAGCTCCAAGGATGACAGTGTTTCCCATGCCAGTGTGAAGTTCACCCTTTACTATTTCATTTTTGTTGTATCTTAATTGCCCATGCAGCAGAAATTGAAAACAATGGGAAAATTGCCATGTGTTTTTCTGGCTTTGTGGATTTTCCCTGACTTTCTCACATTCACTGTGGAAGTGGGACAAAGGTCTAATAGCTTTTTCACAACTTCCTTTGTATTTAAAATATCTGCAATCTGACATGAGACAGATGACATGTTGCTGAAGACTGCTGATGAGGTGTCCTAACTCAGGATCAGAGATACTATTCTACCATTCACTTCTATTTTTCACTTTTTCAGTCTTATTTTGACTATTTCCAGGTCTGTAGGAGACTCCAGCAAGCCTTGTTCACCTTTAAGTGCCACATCAGAAAGTGCCAAATTGACTTCTGTCAGCCAAAGACCAAAGGTGAGAACTGAAAAATCTTCAGCCAGAAAATCTGATTGTTGTCATAAAAGGAAAAAGATCATCCTAAGATGGATGAAGGGAGGAGAGCTCTGTCCTGTTTAAATATCCCAAGGCTGTTATTAATTGATTCATAGCAGTTTGGATTATAGACAACTGGTAGGAAGAGACCTGAGAACTAGTGACATTCATTATTTTCTGCCACAGAGTTGTTGTTTACAAGTGAATTACCCTTTTCTGCTGTGGCATCTTTGTGTGTTAGAACTGGAAACCTTTGGAAGTCTTTCCCTGGTGGCTCCAGAGAATCTCAAGCCATGTTTATGATGTACTGGTGGAGCCACAGTCAAGAGGCAAGCAAGCTCTTCCCTAGCTGTTGCACGAGTCAGCTGCCGAAGGATGAATAAATCCAAATCTAAAGAAAAATCCCCAGTCTAGATTTCTGACTCCTGATGTGCAAGGAAAAGGATAGCCCACAGTGAGATGCTTTCACATGGAACTCTGTAGTGGTACAGTCTGATAAACCAGTCACTGAGCTGTTTATAGGCTTGAAAGCAACCATGAGGACATATTAATAACCTATTTCCTGGTGTCCAAAAGAATCTAAATTAGGAGTGATAAAGAGAACAGAGTTAGGGTCCAGGACTCCCTATCCTGACAGCAAACTAGACATCTCCAGACAGGAAATTTGGAATTACTAAGGTAGATGTGGCTTGAAGCAGCTGATGTGACTCCCTCCATGGTGCCAATGGCAGACAACAATCCTAACACAAGTCTCTGGGAAATTTACTCTATATGAATCTCAACTGGTTTCTTCTTTTACAGAAAAGCAAAAAGAAGGATGGTTTGCATTGTCAATGCACATTATGTAAAGGAAGCTGAGCTCAAGTCCAGTATTTTTAAAATATTTTTTTACGAACCACAATTCAATCACAATCTCCCTCTACAAATGTACAGTTTAACTCTGAAGTATTTTCATGTCAGTGCCATTAGTATGGCAAGGTCCATGTGCTTATTGTATTTGTGCCCTACAGAGCAATCTTGGTAGCTCTGGGAATGAGGTTCTGAGCTGGACACACCTCTATGACCTTAACAGCTTTTCACCAAAAAAGTCTTTCATGAGGTTGTAAACTCAGGCTGCTGGAGCTTTACAAGTGAGCACTTGATACCTCTGTTAGGTACACTGAAGGCAGGAGGTTTTAGAAATGGCCTGTGAAACTTTCTGGAGCATTTATTTGCACAAGATATGGGAATAAAACATCAGGAAGAACTGAGATGAGGAAAGGTACCTGCACTGAAAAGGAACCTGGAGATTAGGAAGCCATTCTGTTTCTGGGGGATAAGGATTTGCATCAGAAAGAATTTGTTCCTTCTGTGGTTTACAGTTGCTCCCAAAAGTTGTGTTTTCTGTGCAGTTAACATGTCAGAGTTTGCATCTGGACTTGAGGATTGCTTTTCAAAAATCTCATTTAATGTTTTTGTAGTAAATATAAAGTGACTATTTGAAGTTGAAATCAGAATCTTTATTTGCTATGTACTAAATTATGTGTTCTTTGATACAACAGAAAACTGATATATATAATTGTATTAAGCTGGTTTGCTGCATGTTTTTATAATATTCTAATGACCATGGTTTTTATATTGGTTTTATTTGACTTTTTAAAGTAGTCATTATTTTATTAGTAATGCTTACCTGATGCCTTTTCCTGGTCTTAAAATCAAGAGTCAATTACGGTTAGAAGGGAAAAAGGGATTTTACCTTGGTATTTATTTTAAGGATCCTTGGGTGCATTACATCCAGGTCAAATGCACTGAAATGCACCCTGCAATGCACACCCTCAGAAGATCAGGTATAACATTATAGGTTTTACTAATTAGCATATCTATCAAAGATTCCCCAATGAGAGGCTCGAGTGAGCTCCCCTCCCCAAGGAACCTTCCCCGAGCTGGTTTTATCTCAGTTTACAGAATGTGTTCTGGAGAGGACCTTGGGGTCTGGGGCATTCTGATCCCTAACTACAAAGTTTCTAAGATGTTTAGTCTCCTAGCTTGACAAACAAGTCTAAGAATGTAGGCTAAAAACCACTAAGAATACAGAAGTTATAAAAAGGTATAACAGGGATATAAAATAAAAGGCAAAAAATCTTAATGGCATCATACCAATAAAATTTAAGACTCTGAAGAAATGCTTCATTACCTGTTTCTTATCTTGTAGTAAACCTGGCCAAAAACATTTATGATGCAGATCTAGAAAATGAAAATAATTTGCAAGTCTGGGAAAGAAAATAGCTGTAGGTATCAAAAACTGATTTTGATGAAGATGCCTTAATATTTCTTTTAACTGTGGAATTTCTTCCTAAAGATAGTGATAGGGTGGAGCCAGCCTCTGTCCTTTCAGTCAGTTCAGTTTTAGGAGAATGAAGAAAATATGCTTCTCTTTTAATTTTTTTTCTGTTTTGTTTTGGTTTTTTGTAAAGGAAGGGTTCTTCTAAACAGATTTAGAAAATCTAAAAAATGTGGGCTTTAAAAGAGGATCTGTTGAAATGTTCATTGATACTTCCATGGTTTATTTTTCCAGTGTTAACTATGGGAAGTGAGGAAGGTTTCTATTTCTGTATTTTGTAAAATAACAGTTAAAATTGATTGGAAGAAATCCCTCAACTCATCAAAAGACAGGAATGCCACAGTTGGGATGGGACCACATAACCACAGTGCCCACAGGTTAATGCCATTGCCTCTGCCAGTGGTTGCTACAAATGCTCTGTAATTAGTATGAGAATTCCTTTTAGAATACAGGATCAGAATTAATCTTTTGAGTTGTCTAGTTTCTTTACCATGGGAGTCTCTACGTGGGAGGGACACTTCCACTCCAGATGTCTCCAGTCACCTCCCACCACCTCCTCCACAGCCTGTGACTTCCTGCGGTGCAGGCTGGGGTCACACAGTGTTCCATGGCTAAAATTGAGCTGTCCCTCGGATGTCATGGGAGTGTGTTTGCTGGAACGCTGAAGGCTAGTGTAAAGCTCAAGGCAGTGTCTGAGAAACTGTTAGTGCAGGGAGTTCTTTTGGGAGTTTGTTTTTTTGTCTGTTCTAGACCGAGCAACAAACTGCAGCTGTTGCTAGAACTCGACTCAGCAGCTCAAGCTTTGCTGCCTGATGAGCAGGCTGGTCTGTACCTGTCTGAAACAAAATGCTGACTCTCATTAGACCGACATCTGCTCCTGCAGGGAGCTAGTCTTCCTGCACACCTGTTGCAGGCAATAAGATTTTGCATTTCTTTGTGTGTACATATATGCATAAAAGTATGCTTTGGCAGGCCTCATGCTGACCACAAGTCTCATCTAAGTGAATTCCCTGCTCTCACTGCCCTGCTGCAAGGCTAGGTTTTGTTCCTAGCTGCATCTCAGTGAAATACCACACTGTGATATCCTTCTGTCTCATGGTCCCAGCAGCGAAGGGAAAGAAAAAAAACCAACTCCATTGTCTTCCCAGCATGAGTATTAAGTGGTCACAGCATCAAGCCTGACAGAGTTCAAGAAGCAATTGGACAACACTCTCAGGTATGTGCTGCGGTTCTTGGGGCTGTCCTGTGCAGGGCCAGGATTTGGAATTCAGTGATCCTTGTAGGTCCCTTCCAACTCAGGGTATTCAATGATTCTATGACCTTTTGCATGTACAAACTTACAGCCTTTCAGATCACTTCCCTGCCTCAAATATGGCTAAAGGGGAGGTAAAAAAAGATTAATGTCCTGACATCACAAAGAACTTGTTTCCTTAGAAAAGCCTCCTTGGAAAAAAATCCAAATTTCATCTTCCCTTCAGAAAATGTAGGCAGCCTTCAGGAGAGATATATATATAGCAGCAGAAAGCTGAAAGTGGCAGCAGGTGGCTGGAAAGCTGCAGGGAGGAGGGGAAAGCAGGAATGTCTGGTCAGAAGCCACAGCAAGGGCAAGTTTGCACAAAGCCTGTGTTGCTGGGTGGTTTGGCTGCAGCTGCTGTGGTCTTCAGAGAGCTGCTGCCAGCTGAAAGGGATAATGCTTGACCACTTCAAACTCTGTGCTTCCTGTCGCAAATCTGGAGGACAAGAGAGATCCACCCATCTCTTTTGCTGCTTTCTTTCTGTGTTTCAAGTGTTAACCACATCTCCATACCCTATCCTCTCCCAGTCTGCTATTCCAGGGTTAAGCCAAGCCCCTCTGTGTGTGATGATTGTTGCTCACTGACTAATGGAAGGGGCAGAAATTTACGCTTCCAGGGGTGCTGGTTTTCTGCCTTCTTCCTTCACCTCTCTCAGGTCACACTGCAGTGGATGAAATCCTGCTGGAGCACAAGTGTGATGTGTGACAGCAGCAGGTCACAGAAATGTACTTTGGAGTCCAGCATGAAAATGAAGATACATGGGCTTACATTAAATGAGGTAACTTGAGATCCAGTTTAGTTTTGTCTCCAAAGCTCAACACAAGCCTGAAGAGAAAAAGCTACTGGCAAATTTAAAAGAGAGAGTGTCTATGCATGAAGGGAGACATTTGGTAGTGAAGGTGTTTCGCTAAAGAGTGAGTTCCCCTAGAAATGCCTTGTAGAGAGTCTGTGAGAAATCGCAGCACCTAAGTCCTCACTCTCTGTCCCAAGTGGTGTCCCCAAGGAAGGGATCAGTGTTGTCTTTCTGCTGCAGCTGTCAGGTTCCCCCATGTGCTATCAGCTTGCAGAAATTTTGTTGTGTGAGGCTTGGGCTTGGGGCAACTTACTTATGTGTGTTTGAGGCCCAGCACAAGCAAAGGTCAAATGGCACCTCCTTTTAAAACCTCCATGGTTTTAAACTAAAAGACGAGAGACTTAGATTAGATGTTAAGAAGAAATTCTTTACTCAGAGTAGAGTATAGTGAGTCCTTGGGCAACAGGCCAGATGCAGAAAGTGAGGGCTGAGGATGACACCAGCCTCTGTGCCTTAATAAGTGATAATAGACTCTTGGACAAGGAGCTGAAAGAACAGTACAGAAATGCTCCTCTCACCAGTCAAATGCCACGTAATTTCAAATGCAACTTTAGCTGAATGAGGGAGAGATTCTGCCTAAATTGGGAGATGTTTTAAAATCCTTTGTTGCATTTTCTGGATGAGGTTGATATAAATGTCATCTGGGTAGCTGGAAACAGTTTGCGTGGAAACAAGGATGCATCAAGTACTCCCAGACCAAGCCTGGCAGCGCTGCCACGTTCAGAGAAGTGTCTGAAACACAGCAGCTCCCAGGGCTGACAAATCCACAGCAAAATTGGACTTGTTGGTCAAGGGGGGAGAAGCCAGCAGTCTGTTCTACTTCTCTTTTCTTTGTAAATTCCCCAAATAAGCCATTTTCCACACTCCTCTGGCTGCCAATAAGCTAGGCTCTGGCACTTTGACAAGTTCTCAGTTTGCTGTCAACAAGTCACCTTGGACTTCTCTGCAGTCCTGTTCACTAATGACTTTTGTTTCACCACTTTTTCAGTTTATTTGTGTCTTATGGCAGGATATCCAGAAACAGCTCCCTAAAATTATCAGAGTAAATAGGCGCAGGAAAGCATGAGGCATTCAATTCCAAATGTAATAAATGGGCTACACTCACACTGCTCACAGAGTCTAGGAAGGAAATCATGCTTTAAAGATTTTTTTGAACATGCTATAAGAAGTTTTACCAATTTTCCTCCAGAAAAATAGAAACGGGAAAACAGCATAAAGCTTTCCCCAGAACAGGCTAATTAGGAAATACAATAGAAATATTAGTCAGAAGCCCTTGAAGAAAAGGAAGAAGGAAACCATCAAATCTTCCATATCTCTGTGTAATGATCTAGTGCTTAATGATAGGAAATGAGAAGCAGATAAACAGGAAAAAGAGGAAGGAGCTGGCAGGGAAAGTGAGGTAGGGAAAGAACAGATCACGCAGAGCAACTGCTCTGGGAGGCTCTGATATACATCATTAACAATAGGAGCAGGAAAACAAGTTTAAAGAGGACTTCATTTCAAGTAAATCTGGGTCAAATGAGAATAATGAGCCATCCATCAACTCCTGCGGCAAAAGGAAAACATTGGTGTGATTTTAATGGCATTTTCATTGTTTCATTTATGTAACTATGCTCCTTTATTGCCCTTCAGTATATATATATTAACACATTGGTTTTTTCATCCCTAAGTTTTGACCAGTTACAAAGCAAACACTGGATAATCCAAGGTGGGAGAGGGTGTCTCCCGTAAGTTCTTGCAGTGCTTTGCAGACCAATATGCTTCACTGAAGATATTCACAGAGCTCCATTGTCCATTGAGTTGCCTTCCACAATGTAGGACATAGTGGCACAGGGGCTTCCTCCACTGTCTGACAGTAGCCAAGAGAGCAATATTATGGGGAAAGTAACCAAAGTGAATAATGAGCTTGTACTAAAGCAGCTCCTGTTTTGTGGGTCACTGGGTTAGTTTTCTGGGTGGTTTTTTTTCTGCATTTCTGCTTTTCCTTTCTGTCCCCGAATCTCAAGGGGCTCCTTCGATGATCCTCTCCAGCCCATTTCACTACAACTTCCTCTAATCATCCCAAGGGTGCTCCTGCTTTGTGTTGGTAACTCATAAATACATTACTCAGCAGGGATCCGTGCTCCAACCAGATCAATGGCACGGAACGTGATCAGATCAGCTGGGCTAGATTCTCAGATTTCCTCTGCCACTGCTAGTCGTGGCTTATTCCACCATCTCTCTGCAGCGATGAAAGATGCTGCCGTTCTCAGAAGGTAGCTCACCTTTTCTGCACAAAAGTGACATTATGACTCTTGCCCTGTTTTCTTTCCACACCCACGTTTACATGGCCATTTACTATTCTTTCCTCCAGCATGATTAAAAGAACCAGTCTTTCTTTGTGACAGTACAGAATATTCTTATCAAGTCATCTTGTCTCACAATTACTGCAGCTTTTATCCTCTAACCTCAGCAGCAACCACTGCTATAGTTAACTGCTAATAGTTAATCTGAAGAAGGCTGTTAGAACACCTTTCTTCTTTTGATTAGCTTTGAGGTTGTAAACACTTCATCATGACCTAAAACTTTGATCTTGTATTACAACATAAAAGACACAGAAATGTTTGAGTGTATCAGAAGAAGACGATTTCTGTGTTAAGCCCTTGTATATCGGGGGTTGTTAACATCTGTTATAGAGGAAATATTTACTTGTGTCATATGCAGATATTAAGTATTTATCTACTGCTCTGTAAATGGACTCTGTGGTTCTAAAAACAAAAACCTGACTGGAGATTTTCCTTGTTGATTTTTGTATTAGGGAACTGAAACTCCAGAAGTCTCAAATGCTTTTCACATTACATTGGTATTCAAGAGGGCCAGCAGGATGGGACAGGTAAGATACTGAATGTCCTGGGCAAACTAATGGAGAGGCTGGTAAAGAGTTCAATCATTAAGGGCTGAATGTGGTACACTAGAGGAGGCTTTATAGAAAAGAGCTTTTTCAAAACAAGAGAAATTGGTTTCAGTCCTTGAAGAGCTTACACATCAGACTGATAAAAGCAACCGTGTAGATGCCATCAAAGTCCAAGGGGCATCATGCAGGGCTTCACTGACGTTGGGCTTTCAAAGCCTGCCTTTTGCAGTATTCTTAATTCCCAGGTGCAGTGAATGAAGAGAGACAGAGCCCGTCCCGGTGGGCAGTCGCAGGGAAGCCTGGCCGCCTTGCAGTGTCTCTGTTAAAGTTTCACCGCTCTCGCTCAGCTGTGCGGCGAGTTCTCCACTGATCCGAAGGAAATACCACCAAGGCCTGAAGGCATCCAGCAGACCGGCAAAGGGGCTGCAGAGGCCAGTCAGGCGGTAAACCTGGAAGTTTTGAACTGCAAGAAGTGGAAACACGATCTACAGGCGGTGGGGTGGGAAGGGGCCATTTCCCACACAACCGGCTGAGACAACCCCGCAGGTACCAAAGGAGGGGGGCAGCGGGCCCGTCCCTCTGCGCCTCGGTGAGAGGGACGAGGACAAAGGGGCTGCCGGGGCCCCTGCGGCCTCCTTGACCGGAGGAGGAGCAGCGGGAGAGGCAACAGCGGGGTCTCCTGGCAGCCCCCGCCCCTCACAGCGCGGCCCCCGCGCCCCTCACGGGGCGGCTCTGGGGCGGGAACGACCCCGTGTGGGGCGGCGCGAGGCGTTCCCGGCGGGAATGCTCGGCGGAGCGGCCGCAGGGGGCCGCGCGGGGCTGCGGGCATGTCGGGGCCGCGCTGCCCGCAGTGCGCCCAGCCCTGGGTGTCGCCGCGGCTGCTGCCCTGCCTGCACTCGCTGTGCGAGCCCTGCCTGCGGCGCCTCGGGCCGCCGGAGGGGCCCCCGGGCGCCGCCCGCCCCGTCCTGTGCCCGGTGTGCGACGCCGAGGTGTCGCTGCCGGCCGGCGGCGTGGGCCAGCTCCCCCCCGACTGTCTGGCCGGGAGCCGCGCCGGGGCCGCGGCCGGGTGCGACCTCTGCGCTGACGGGGCGGCGGCCGGGCGGTGCCTGACCTGCGGCGTCCGCCTCTGCCGCTTCTGCTGCCGGGCGCACAGGTGAGGGGCGGCGGGCGGCCCGGGCGGGGACACCGCGGCTGGGGGGCGGCGGGCAGGGACCCACTCGGCGAGCCAGAGCAAAAACTGGCGTGTCTCCCAGTTTTTACCCACCGCTCACCACCCCTGCCTGGAGGATGCTCGGAGAATGGTCCGTAGTCAGGTGGGGACCAGAAGGCTGCTAGCATCGAATCATAGAATATGTGGAGTTGGAAGGGATCCACAAGGATCATGGAGTCCAAGTCCTGGCTCCAAGACAGCACCAGGAATCCCATGTGCCTGCGAGTTTTGTCCAAACACTTCTTGAACTTCTTAGGAGTAGGTCCATCAGCCATGTTATTGGCCATTAAGTCCAAAATCAGGCCACCCTTTGCCTGTAGTGGTGTCCACATGCTGGTTTGCATCTCAGTTTAGTATCCCTGGGCAACAGGCATGGGTATGGGCAGGTACTAGCAGGATAACAGCCTCTCATGCTGTACTGCCCCACTTTGGGAAGACACGTCTTCCAAAGGAAAACGGGGAAGGTGAGCTGCTGCTCTGCCTCTCTGCATCTCCAGGACCATTTGCTGCGTGTATGTGTAAAGGCACCATTAGGCAAAGTGAAAGGAGATGCATGGAAGCCCTGCCTATTGTGGTTGCTACCTGCTAGTGATCAACCCGTGTGCTTGCCTGCTACATGTTGTAGAAGTATTGTAGGAAGAAGAGGTAACTGCAACAGAGTTAGGAGTTAAAGAGGAGAGGGGCGCAGTGGCTTGTAAGCCAAGCAGAGGACAGTCAGCACTACAGAAGAAAAGTGATATAACTCCTTAATGGCCTTCTGAAGCAACGAGGTGACAGGCAGGGGCAGAAAAACACCCAGCAGCAGGAGCCAGGGAAGCCTCAGCCTGAGTTACGCAGCTCAGTCTATTCCCTCCACTTTTGCTTCTCCTTTTCACTTGATTAGCAGATTCTTTCCCCAGAAGGAACTGAGACATTCCTCCCTGCCCTGCCCCCCTACACATACTGGTGCCTGTGGGGAAAATGGTTTAGGCTCTTAGTTACCTTTCCACTCCACTCCGGGTGTTATTTTCAGCATACCATTCTGATTAGCTAATGCCTCAAATCTCATGGAGCTGCTGAAGAGTGATAAGAGACCTTGAATAGCAGCCTGCTGCACTGACAGGAATAACTGCAGAAGGGAGAAAGCAGCAGAAAATTCGTCCCTGTGACCCACTTCCAGTAGTATTCACTGCTATAATTTTTTCACCCCACCTGCATCTACAGACTCACTTGATTTAGTTGATGTCGGAACAGAACAAGGGCCAAGAAAAGCCATATTGAAAGGATTTCATGGTGTGTAGGGAAGGTTTCTATGGTTCTGAGTGCCGTGGTTGTGCTCCTTGGAACAAGTGAGAGAGATCTTAGGCTGAAGTCACGCAACACTGGAAGGCTTTGAAAATGTGGTGGATTTTAGGGAGATTAGTGGGAAGCAAAAGGAGTAGCATAAGGGCCTGTGGTGAGGTTGCTCTGTGTTACCAGAGCAACTCTGCAGAGCTTGGTCCTTGGAGAATGTCTTTGCTTATGGCTTGGAGCTCCCATTGCAACTGCCACAAGTCATTAGTGAAGGAGAGGAGGGTTTTACATCCTTCTCAAAAACTAGCTGCCAGTGTCCAAAATAGCATGGAAATATTCTAGTGCTGCCCTGTGACATGGTAGATGTGTGGGTTATAACAGATTCTCTGTGTCCCATCCTTGGCCTCTTCTGAGCAGGACCTACCCTGAGGGGTATTAGAGCTCACTTGCCTTGTGTCTGAAATCAGTGCTGACCATGCAGTCAGGGAGGCTCAGGGAGCCTGAGAGCAGCCCCTAGTGAGCTCCTCCTTTGTGTGGAGCCTAGTTCTCAGGAGAGCACGAGTCCTTTCGGGGAATTTCAGTGGAGACAGGAGGGAGCAGTGCACACGACTTGCAACCTGTACAGAAAGGCATTTGCCAAGGGTCTCAGTGTTTGCATTTTGTATCCAACATGCCTAAAGTGATTGATGGTTGCTCCTGCCTAGGAGACAGAAGAAGACGGCCTCCCATGCTGTGACAGAGCTGGAGAACAACAAGGATTGCAGCCAGGCTGGGAAGCCTCTCCTGTGCCCCTCCCATCCCACAGAGGAGCTCAGGCTGTTCTGCGAGCAGTGTGACCAGCCCGTGTGCCGGGACTGCGTTCTGGGCAAACACCGTCAGCACCGCTGTGACTTCACCGGCAATGTCATCCACAGGCACGGGGACGCCCTGCGGGAGCTGCTGAAGAGCAGCCAGCAGCACATGGACACCCTGGAGGATGTGCTGAGCCAGGTCGATGAGATGGGCAGTGCGGTCCGCAGCCGCGCAGAGGCTGTGGCCGCAGAGATCTGCCAGTTTGCCAGGGGCTACGTGAAAGCCATTGAAGAGCACCGGGACCGGCTGCTGAAGCAGCTGGAGGACTTGAAGGTGCAGAAGGAAAACCTGCTGCACTTGCAGAAGGCCCAGCTGCAGCAGCTGCTGCTGGACTTGAGGACAGGCGTGGAGTTCACAGAGCACTTGCTGATGAGCGGCTCAGATGTGGAGATCCTTGTCACCAAAGGGGTGGTGTCCAGCCGTCTGGCAAAGCTCAACAGCATTGCTTACAGCACCCACCCCAGTGTGGATGACAGGATCCAGTTCTCCCCTCACGAGAGGGCAGGGCAGTGTTGTGGCTATGAAGTTTTTGGTGCCATTCTCAATAAAGTGGTTGATCCGGCCAGATGTACCCTGCAAGGGGAAGGTAATGGGGTGCTGTACAGCAGCTGAATGGGAGCGCACTGCTTCCTGAAGTCACCCCTCTGCTCTCTGTACCCACACAGTGTGCAGCTTCTGGCACTGTTGGCTCTCTGCTATCCAGTCATTGACCAGGGGCAGAGGTAGAGCCCCAGCAGAAGTTGCATTGCCTGCCTATGGGAGCTGTGCTGGGCAGGGAGCCAGGCAGCTTTTCTCATCCAGATGTGCAGGGTGTATGGGACTGCCCTTCACAACATCACCGACCTCAGCATGGGGCTGAGGCACGAGGAGGGCTCACTTGGGGGATGGGAATGGCACCTGCAGTGGCAGGACATGATGCTTTCTCGGTGGCCCTCAGCATGAGCCCAGGCAGATCCACTTTGTGGCTGAGTGAGGAGGTTCATTCCCATTATGATTTCTACTGAGATTGCTGTGGGAATACCTGGCATCGATGGTTTCATGGATATTTGCTTACTAAGGACTTGGAGCAGGGCCAGCAAACAGATAATGTTCAGACCATCCCACAGAGCACAGCCAGCTCCAGTCAGTAACAGCCTGTGCAGGGCAGATGAGACAGACCCAGGGCTTCTCGGATCCCTCCCATGCCAAGCTGTAGTGTTTGTAGGTGTTGAATTTTCTGGTGCTCCACACTGCACAGTGGGGCTCTTCCTTCTTCCTCTGGGTTGCATGGTGCATCTTGGGGCCTTCTGGGGAGGTGCTAGCTGGGCTTAGAGTGACAGGAAAAAGACCCCTTTGGTCCATACAGACCTCTGGGCTAAACCTGCCATCCTCAGAACCTATGGCTTCCACTCTCTCCTGATACCCAGTCATATGTTGACTTTTCCCGTGAGTGGAAGGAGTTGTACACCCCAGAAGCAAAGTCCTGGCTGTGCTCTGATGGGGCTGCAACTCTGCAAAGTAGGTGGGAGGTGGCAGTCATGGCTTGACTTGAATCCTTTCTAGTCCTGTTTCTTTCTGGTTTGTTTTTTTTCCAGGTCTCCACAGTGCCCGTCAGAACCAGCTGAGTGGCTTTACCCTGCTGTGCAAGGACACCACGGGGGAGCGCATGGGGCGGGGAGGAGAGGCTGTGCAGGTCACCTTCACCCACAAGGACAAGAGAGACTGGTGGGTATTTCACCCAAGAAATCCCTGGTCACTGGCTTTGCCTTCCTGCCTCCCTTACCCTGGCTCCCTGCTTGCTTAGGCAGGTGGGAGGATGTGCTTGAGCAAGTGGGTCAGAATCTGTAGAGGAAAAGGCACTACTCTTTCTCCCACCGGTACAGCAGTGCTTGCTACTGGTTGTATTTGGCTGGAGAGTGATTGCTGAGATTTGTATTGAGTCTTTGAGTGATTTGGGCTTCTTAAAGGATTCAGCTCCTGGTGTGTGCTGCTAGGCACGGTCAGAGGGAGCTGTTGTTCCTCCTAACTCCTCCCAGCAGACCCCTGGGGCCCCTGCTGTTGTTAACACCTAGTAGGCGTAAGTCATAGCAAATCCTGAATGACCATCCCAAGTCAGACAGAGAGTTTACCGAACTCATGAGCCTCTGACAGCTGATGGAAGTGCCTACTTCATGTTCTGGAGAAAGAATCTATATTGTGCTTTTGTCCTTTTTCCTGTAGTTGCAAGCGTTGAGTACTTCAACATCTTTGAAGGTTTTCTAGCAAAAGCAAGAAAGGCTGCACTTGAGCTCCTCAGTGTTTCCACAAGGAAAATGACCAACCAGAAAAAAATATAACTGTTTCCAGACCACACTTGTCACTAAAGAGCAGCCAGGCACAAAAGCAGAACCAGTTGGGGGTCAGTTTTTAAGAAAAATATCTATTACTTTGCAGTAGTTGGAACTGGATGTCAGCATTAATTTGTTCCAGGGACACTCATGATGGGATGGCCCGATGAAATAAAGGAGCAGGATGCTAAAACCCTTTGCTATGTTAACAAAGCACACAGAAGCAGTGCTAGCTGCACAGATGCTTATCAATATAGCATTATTGTCCAAGAATATTGTTCCAATGTACCTTCCTTCCCTAAGTGCACTTAGTATGTAGGAAGGTGCACGCCTGAGGGGTTTGTGGATTTCTCTCAGTGGGATAGAGGTCACTGTGGCCGCAGTTTCTTTCTCTTGCCTGTATGCAGTTGCTACATGGGTTGCTGAAAGCTGTCTGGCTTTGCTTTGAGGCACAACAGCTGCAGAAGAGCGCGAAGTATCACCACACAGTTCATGGCAGGAAATTATGTGGGCAGCTGTATTGATGTGAAGTGTTGGGGGTGGGGAATACAGATTATAAACTGTCATGTCAGGGGGCCCAGGAGACTAATTAGTGGGGATTAGCAAGAACACCTTCCTCTCTGCAGAGCTGCCTGATAATTGTCTGTGGAAAGCTTTCCATCTTCCTGTGGAGCAGGCAATTAATCCTCCAGTAACCAGCTGAGGCTTTCTCTCTAGCACTCTGTTCACCAGGGTTTCTTGTGAAATGCAACGAGCTTCACTACGAAAAGGGAGAGTTTACCATCAGGGACCTAGAACTCCTCAGCATTGAAGGGAAGAGTTGGGGTCAGTGCAGCTGGGACAGTGGTTAAAGTGATTCAAACCTACCTGATTATATCCTGTCTTCTTAATGGGTTTTTCTGGAGGTAACTGCTTGCTGAAGCTGTGAATTTACCCCATTTCTGTGGGCCATTATCTGATGGGATAATCTGACTTGCAAGTGTGCTGTGTGTCATCTGCTTTTTCGGAGTGCAGGTTGCTTCAAATCCTTGCAGTGCAGCTGGCTTTGTGACTTCCTTTGTATGGTATCTGCAGCTTCCAGTAGCAGGGGTGTGTGAAAGCCACTCTAGGCCGATCTAGGCCAAACTCTGGTTTACACTTAAAGCAGTTTTCTGCCAGCCAGTGACCTCTTGGACTTCTCTCTGTTCACAGTGCACTCAAGCCAACAGTATGTGATAATGGTGACGGGACCTACTGTATTTCCTACAGCCCTGAGGAGCCAGGCTTGTATGCTGTCTGCGTCTGTGTGAAAGGGCAACACGTGCAGGTAGCATTTCTTGTTTCTCTTGCACTGCTTCTTCTTTACCTGCTTCTCTTTTCTTATGTACTTGCTTTAAATCTTTCTAAGGATTACCTCTACCATGTAGCAGTTTAAGGTTGGGCTTAGTGATCTGTGACTGCCAGGTCACCCAGCTGGTGTCTGAGAATGCAGACACATCTGACAGCACCCACTGCAGCACCCTGTCTTGTCCTCTGCAGGGCTCTCCCTTCACTCTGATGGTGAAGCACAAGTTCCGTGAGCACCAGGGGGTGTTTCACTGCTGCACATTCTGCTCAAGCGGAGGCCAGAAATCCGCTCGCTGTGCCTGTGGGGGGACCATGCCAGGTGGGTGCTCAGCTTTCCCCATGCTGCTGGGATCTGGAGGATTTGTTGCACTAGGCCCTCCCTGGTGGATAGAGGTGTGAGGAGATACTTTGGCCCAACTCCCACCTTGCACATGCACCAGGACTATGGTAAACTGTGTGTACACACATTCTGGTGGGGTGACTGCAGCAGTGAGAAATGCAGCAGGACATCCAAAGGGTCTTTGTGGTACATCCCATAGACAAAGACCTGAGCCAGCTGCGTGGGAGGTGGGGCAGGGCACCTCAGCCTTTCAGCCCTTCTGAGTGAGGCTAAGCAGCATTGCATCTACAGTGTTCCTGTTCCAGTGCTGGCATGCTGTGTTGCACAGTGACCAACTGTGTACTCTAGAAAAGCCTCCATGTTGAGGACAAGAGTTCAACACCCTTACTTGTTTAATCCCCACCAGCTTTCCTGTTCTTGACCTGCATGTGTCATCTTGTGTTCTGCATGTTTTTAGGATAGCACTGACCTCTTCCTTTTTCTGTGATTGATCTGTATCTTTGGCCATAGCCACAAGCAGCTAGCATGGGGTTCTGGATGCCCATGTATTGCTTTATTCAACAGGCAAGGGGACAGAAATCTTCAGCTTTCCCCAGCTATTGGGATGAGTTGTTCTTTCTTTATGGATCCCTGGCAATTTTGGCCTTGAACATGCTGTGTTCTCATCAGCACATTTTAGAGAAGTCCTGGGGCCAAAGCCTGTAACACACTGGGATTTTCTGGCCTGCTTTGGGTTCAGCTGCTGGTGCCTCTTCTCTTGCAGGTGGGTACCAAGGCTGTGGCCATGGACACAAAGGTCACCCTGGCTGCCACCACTGGTCATGCTGTGGACAAGTGAACGAGAGCTCAGAGTGTTTGTGTGCACCACCCAGCGACAACTCCCAAAGGAGTTTGCTCAGGACAGTGGCACTCTGAGCATCCAGGTGAGCTCCTGGGAGCCCAGGCCACTGCTGCTGGCTGCTCCATGAGCACAAATGATCCATGAGGATCCACATGATTGATCCCTGCATAGCCTCACTGCCAGCAAACAGCGTGATGGGTGTGAGCTGAGAGGAAGGGATGAGGGAAAATAAAAGCGTGCCTTATGTTCCACCCAGGAGTGTGTATGCAAAGTTATTTTGTGCTCAAACAGGAGCAAATTCTGGGAATTGTACTGCTGCCTGCACTCCTGAGGACTTGTGGCCCATGGGGATATGCTCTAAGGGGAAACTCAGTCTGAGCAGTTACCTCACAGGAGGGTCAAGATGTGTCCCACTCTGTAGGGTCAAGAGCCTCTGCTGTCCTCCTTGGTGAAGTCAAACCTGCTCATTGGGGCACATTCCAAAGGGTTTGTGGTCATGCCTTGGAAAGGCTTGGCACCCTGAATATGGCTTCTACCTCCCTGTCGGATATGCATCTGGGTTCCAGCCTTGGATGTGTGCACATAGCACACTCATGCTTCTGGGAGCTGCTTCTTTGTTTGCAACTCCTACACTTTCTCCAAGTAAACTGTAGTCTCATTATACCCTGCCTGCAAAAGTAGGAGCAAGGCAAGTTAGTAATGTATCTGCAGGAAGTCCAAGAAAAACTCATGGCACTGATGGGAACAGGAATTGGAGTATCATTCACCTGGTTTGTGTGTTCTCCATGAAGATGATGTGGGACACAGTGCTGCTGGGGGTGATGCGGGAGCCAGGGGAGTGCCCAGCTCACCAAGGGAAGATCTGAGGACAGTTTGAGCATCAGTAGGACTCACAAACATAAGTTTGCAATTGTCTGTCCAGAACTGGAGCACAGGAGATGGAACACAGCAAAACTCCCAGATTTGGCTTGTGCAGCCTTGGCAAGGCTCTTTTTAGAAGGAGAGCTTGTCCCATTTTCCATAGGGAAAGAGGGATATATGTATCTCCTGGGCTTGTACACATGCTATCAACCTGTAGTTGGGGAAATGGCATCTGTGATGAGGAAGAAGAGGCACTTCCCTGGAAGGGCAGTTGCCAACCTGCTGGCTGCTGCCAGCTTCTTGCCTGGGTGAAGCAGACACCCCGAGTACCTTTCTTTACGAAACACATTTGTGTCATTGAGACTGGGAACACCACTGCCCTGGGGGTAACTTTGCTAGTAGGTGTGTGGCTAGGGGCTCCTATTCTGCCTGAGGAGCTGGGCACAAGGGTCCGACTGTTGGTCACTTGGGGAGAGGAATGCTGCTCCACTGTCAACAGCAATGACTGGTTCTTGCTTTCTGCATTCTGATAGCTGGCTTGTAATAGTAGAAACCTGCACTGTTTGCTTGCTCAGCCTTAGAAGTCTCTCATCTGTTGTTTGTTCCTCTTACAAAGCCAGTTTTAGAACCTCTTCCCAGCAAAGGAGATAGATATCCTTATGCAAATGCTGTTTATAGCTTTCCATTAATCACCCAGAAAGGGCTGTCAAATAATCAGAGGAAGGTTAGGCAGTTTAAATCTCCAAGTTGCTGACTCAACTTCATTGACATTTCAAAGTGAAAGTTTAGTTTGAGTTAACCTTTAATGAAACAAACAGTAACTCATTCTCATCTTTGCTATGTACAGAGTCAGTGCTCAATGCAGAATGTGATGTCAACCAATATGCCTAATTTTTTGGGTCTATTTCTTGCCCCCCACCTCACTTTGTGTGTTGTTTTTTCTCAGAGCCTCCATGCTGTCTTGCAGAGGGAACACATAAGGCCAGCACTACCTTCTAGGGACATAATTTCTGTCTAAAAACATCTTAGTCCTCTCAGACAGAGGAATGTGTTTTCTCTTTGTGTTAGGTATCCCTTACACACCCTGTCGCTGACATTTTCCAAGAAGCTGTTTGTCAGAATTACACCAGTGAGCACATAAACCCTTCAGGGAACTGCAGCTCTCCATTTGACATGGGCAGAGCAGTTTTCTGACAGCTTGGGTCAGGCCCTGGTATTGAGTTTTTCTTTTTGTTAGACTTGAAGGCTCAGTTGGTCCCAGGGATTAGGAAGTATTGGCCAGCTACCACTGTGTGTTTGGCCCAGGAGGGCTGTGCATGAGGATATCTTGAAGAACCATGTTCAGAAAAGACTTTTAATGACCTTTGTCAATTTTTTTTTTGGGGGGGGGGGGGGGGGGTAGGTGTGAGTGTCCTACCATTATTTGCCAGCAGCCTTTGCCCTCAGTCTTCATAATTCAGAGTACTTTGCAAATGAATATGTCCTTCTGATCTGCTGGAGCCTGACGTTGGACCCCAACAACCATTCCCAAGATGGGCTTCCAGTACTCTATTGGTAAACAGCCTGGGTCAGGTGGTGGATTAGGAGGTGTAGTTAGTCTGCTGGGCTGTATGACATTATTTCTGTCCAGCTGGTCCTTGAGATAGTAAAGGTATTTTCAAGACAGACATGAATGCTGTGCTGACAGAACTGCAGTGGTGGATATTGATATTTTTTCCTCTGGACAAAAGCTCTTGTTGATAAAATTGCCTGTCTCCAAAATTTGGGGAAAAAATTGGGGGTGAACATGAGGAATGGCTTTGGGAGGCAAGAGAAGGAGGATTTACTCTCTCAATAGGGAAAACAGAGTGTAGCTGGAAGAGAAACCATCAAGAACAAGACTGTGGAAAACGTGGAAGGATGCCTGGAGCCTGAAAGACTCCATGTAGGGCCAGGAGTCAGGCTAGGGTATCTCTCCTTTCTTAGAGGCAAACGACAGTGGTGACACGACTGCGCTTGTGGCTCTGTTCCATGAGTGTCATTTTGTCCCGGAAGATCTCAGGAGCAGAGCAGATTCTGGCTCAGATGGGCTTCTTGACCTTCCCATGGCAGAAGGTGATTCACAGGGGAGCACTGATGGAAATGCCATGTCAGGATAGATCCTGGCAGACCACATGCAGGGTAGAGGACTTCGTGTGTTTGCAGCTCAGGATGGCTCAGCATCTCCCTGTTTTGAGAGGCAAGGGCTTGTTCTGAGTGCTGCTGCTTCCACCTTCCCTTCACAGGCAGATGAGGCTGATAACAGATATTGCCAATAAGGCACTGTCAAATTCTCCTCCTTCCAGATAACTGGTGTTCTCATTTATTGTGATTCTCAAGCATCTCTTGACATCATTGTTACAGATGTGGGATCATAAGGCTGGAAAGATGTCCTGCATTTTGGGTCAAACCAATAGCTTTCATCTCTTTCAGCTTGCTGACTGCCTACACCTCTGGAATGCTCTGTCAAACTTGGCTGCTGGTCAGCTTGCCACAATTCCATCTTCTTCACCAATAGCTCCTACAGCATTCCAGTGACACTGAAATAAGGTGTGAATGTTCCCTAGGCAGGGGAACTCTTCTGTAGGGTACCAGCTGGTGGGCCCAGCAAACCTGGTAGCACTTTGTGCCTGCTGTTGCCTTCTCCTCAGTGAAGGCAGCTGATGTGTCCCAGGTGTCCACCAGCCCTCACTGATCATGTGGGACCAGATCCTGCTGTCACATTTGGTTTGATTTGCTAATACAAGATTGGTTAGAGCTGGGCTGATCATGTGGTCAAAGATCCTTGGTTGCTTTGGGAAATCCTGAACACCTCTTGGGGTTTTTTTCCAGTATGAGCATACAGACAGGAGTAGGCTCCAGCATGAGATGCTCAGAAATGAGCAGAAGTGAATGTGGTGTTGCCCTGTGGTAGGGGACTTGTCCTGGTCCTGCTGCGACTGCCTGTGCCCGAGAAGCAGACATGTTTTTCCAACATGGAAGTAACCTGATACCTGAGCAATGGGGTGTGCTGTGGCTGACCTGGCATTAACTGGAGCTGAAAGGGGAGGCCTTGTCTGCCCACTGCACACGAAGCTGTAAATCAGATGTCACCACACCCATTAATCAAGTGTCACCAAAGACAACAGGATATTTCTTAGTGTGCATTTCCCACCAGGCCACTGTGGCCTAGAGCTGTTCTTAGCTTCTAGTACTGTCCTGCTAAATTATGAGAGGCTTTGTAATCAGCAGAATGCTAACAAATAAATGAGGATTTTTTTTTTCCCCCAGATTATCATCACTGACCAGTATTTATTGGTCTTGATTTTAACCTCTGGTTGTTGCAGAGAAAGTAGTTTGGGTTTTTTAGGTGTTCCTAGTTCCTCTAGGCATCCTCATCTCTGCATGGGAAAGCTGTTCACCCCCACTAACCATCCAAACTTGCTGGAGATAGCTACAGACTGTCAAAAATCCCCTTTTCCCCATCCTCCCTGGAACACAGTCCAGATGGAGATATCAGGATATGCAGGTTCCTTTCGGGAAACTGAACACAGTGGTGCAAGCTGCCTTCCCTTTTCTACTCTTTCACAACCTCTGCCCTTCTCAACCTCTTATGCCCAACAGCTGCTCATCCTACCCCCAATCCTCATGTGAGACCAAGCCCAGAGGGAAAGACCTGCAGGGTGTTGCAGGTGCCATTTTCTTTCCTGTACGTGTTTCAGATGTGCCACAATGGCAGACCTGAGGGCAGCAGGAGCTGGCCTGGGGGGGGAGAGGTAGTTTGGCCTGAAGGAGTTCAGTGGAACTAAACAGCAGTCAGAAAAGGGGCCACTGCCAAATCTGTGTGGCTCTGAGAGCACTGCTGAGCCTGGAGGAGCCTCTTAGCACAGCACAGAGAGTCTGGGGAGACTCACACTGCGAATGGGGCCAGGAGGGGGGCCCGCAGGTGGGACCCCTCTGCCCAGTGCCAAGAGAATGGTTGGAGATTTTTGTAAGGATGCCTGAGCTCGTCCTGCATATGACACAACCCCTCAGTGATGGGTAAGTTGCAGATCTCCTGGGACACTCGTGCACTCTAACCCCAGGATTAGCTGGCTACCAAACCACAAGCTGTGCTATTTTTTGTCTTAAATAAGACATGTTTCTTAAATGGATGTATAGGAGGTCTCTTCTGTTGCCCCAGTGTCTAACCAGGCCTCCCTGCTTTTGACTGTCCTTGTGGGGGGAGTTGACATGCTCAATGCTTCCTCATTCCTGAGGGTTCAGTGCTTGGGCTCACCACTCCTTAGCTGCGTTCAGTTATTTAAGCAGGACAGCTTGCATATATCATGCAAAGGACAGGGGCTGTGCTGAACAGTGTGGGACCTTCAGCACCTGGTGTTTGGCTTGTCTCCGTAGATGGCATCCCAAGGCCAGGTCATTTTCTGGAGGTATGGCACTATCTGCACCTGCTTTGGGAGAGGGGAGGGATGGAATTGCATTTTTCAGACTCTTGGGATATATCAACCTGCTGCTAGGAGCTTCCAAGACAGCTGTTCTTTGCACCTTGACTATACTGCACACACTAAAGGTACTTAAATACCAGTACAGCTTGTTTAATACAATTAGTAAGGCCATGCATGTATCAGACACCCATGTGCAGGTCATCAGCTGTAGTCAGGACGCCGATGTGTGTCCTATAAACTGTGCATTTGCTAGAATTTGTAGCTCAGGACTGAATGCTGTGGCATATTGGGGTAGTGATGCTTGAGGAAGGCTCTATTCCTGCCATTGTAGGTTGGGGTTTCAATGGCTTGAGGAAGGCACCGCATTCTGTCTGCTGATCCTCAGACAGTTGCTTATGTTTCCACCACATCAGCTTCCTGTGGGGAGAAAGAAACTTGTCCTCCACAAGTTTCCTTGCACTGTGGGGCAGGAGTAAGAGCTGGGAAGACATTCTCAAGACATTCTCAAATGCTTCTCATTTCAATGAGCCCATTTCCTTTGGAGCTATTGACCAAGTGCTGGTGAGCTACAGTTGGAAAAAGAAGTCATAAACATATCTACCTCATATCCTCACCTCCTGATTAGTTGAAAATAACGCCCATCAGATGGATAAAATGGCAAACTTTTTCAGCCTCTAGTGAACACGGACTGAGCTTTCATCTAAACCTCATTGCTTGAACACAGACAGCAACAAGCTGTGTTTTTCCATCCCAGGTGTGGACTTTCCAGGCTGGATGGAGAGGTTCCAGTGGTGTGGGAGACAGTCCTGCTGGCATTTATTCTGTGAAAAAGGTTTCAGCTGTTACCACTATCCATCCCATCTGAGCTGAACAGCAGTGGGGAAAAGGACAAGCCACATGTAAACAGAAGAGACCTCATACATGAGCTTTGTCACATGGGGAAGAAGTAAATAGCAATATTGTCTGCACCTTTTCACTGACAGAAGTGAGGTTGCCTGTAGGCACAATGTCACACAGTGTAAATATTCCCTGGGCACTGTATTCCTCATGTGTCTGGAATGCACACAATAACCAGCTCTGTTATTCTCCAGAAGCAGCCCAGCCAACCTTTGTCACAGAAATGAAATAACTGATGGGTGTGAAAAAATGCACATCTATCCCTTGCTGCTCTGAAAACCTTCCTCCCGCTCTGCCAGTGCCTCTGCCTGCCGTGGCAGGCAGCAGCAGGTTACTGGGAGAAGTAGGCTTCCTTCAGGGACATTTGCTCTTCAGGCTGATCCTGAAATGCAGAAACAGACTGGAGAGAGGGGTGAATTTTCCAGGAAGCTTCAGAGAAGCAGTGGAAGATTTCTGCTGATTTCAGGAAAAAAGCAAAACCAACCAAGGAAACAAAACCAAAATCAAAACCAAAAAATCCCCAACAAAAACAACAGAAGTTGTTCAGCACTCCCTGAAGTGCTGAAGAAAGTTGGGTTCTGCAATCATCAGCTGCATATTTGAATAGAAATCCTGTTGGTTTGGTTTATCACTGCCAGGCTGTTTCTTTTCCATAGTGAACTTTGATATAAGGAGGAAAGCAAGGGACCTTCAATATCTTAATCTTCCAGTTCTTTTGACCCTCTAAGCCCATTCCTGAGGGAAAGCTTAGTCCAAGTGGAGCTAGAGATCTGGAGGAATAGGACTGCTGCCTATCACAACCAGGCTGCAAGACTCTTCCTGTTCCTGGGCTGTGCTCAGCAGCATTCAGGCAGGGAATGAATGGATGAATTTAATGCCAAATTTGATTCCAAGTTTGTCTGATGAGTAACAAGACTATGGAAAAGAGGGTAGGATGCATGGAGCAGCATCCCACAGGCTGTCAAATTGGTGCTGGGAACTAAGGGTGGTGTCAGGACTCCAAGTGGTGCATCCTCAACCACCCTGCATCAGTCTGTTTCCATGCCTTTAAAACAGTGGAGGTACCAGGGCTGCTGACACACAGAAGGTTTCTTTTTGCTGGAATTGCTTGAACTGGACTGCTGAAAAACACAGCTACCACCAGCACATGGCCGGGATACCAGGTTCCTTTTGTTCACTCTGCACTCCAGATCTACTTGTTACACACAGTGGGCTCACAGGCAAATCTTTGTAAGGATCTTGTGATTCCTGGATCTTGCAGTTTCTGCAGAGGAAACTCCAGAGGAACTAATTTCTCCTTGTCCCTTGCAAGGGATGTTGAAGTGGGCAGTGGCATCTGTATACCCAAAATTGCTGTTCCCCCTGTAACAAATGAGCAGCTTTTTCAATCAGCCCTGCTGGCGCCCTGAAGCAGGGGTGGGTAGCACCTCTCTGGGTGCATAGCTGGCAATGCTTTGCAGCCATGGGGGCAGGTGGCACCAGCAGAGGACAAAAGCATTGGTGTGGCCTGTTTGTGCTGGTTTGTGTTTGTCTGTGAGTAAGCTGAGGATAGTTTTGGCCAGAAGAGTGTAAGGGCAGAGGTGGTGTTAAGGCCAGAGGGTCCGTTCAAGGACCAGAGGCAAGTGTGGTGGTACTTGAAGCATTCAGGGACTGCACAGGAGGACATCCTGGCTGCTTGTCCTCCTGCCATACCTCCCAGCATTTACTGTAACCCTCTGGCATTGTCCCTTGGCTCTGAGCAATTTCTTCCCTGCCTATCCTTGGGAAGAAGGACTGTAAGATATACAGATAAAGGTGAGTCACCACTGTTGCTGACAGCACAGTGTGGCTGCTGCTTGCTTTGTGCTTCCCAGGTGTGAGAGCTGAGGCTGGTCATGGCAACATTGGCTGAGTTTATAGCAACTATCTCGCTCTGGGATCAGCTCCCAGAGTGGAAATTGGTAGAGCTCCTCAAGGAGATGGATGTTATTCAGCATACATAAGACGCCTGGCATCTTCCCTGGAACAGGAAAGCACAGGCTGTCCCACGGTGAGCATGGCTGGGACCTTTAGTGACTCGGGGTTAGCCCCGTGGGACATGGCAAGACTTTCCTGGGAGGGGTCATGCTGCAGGAGCCATCAAAGTCCCCATCCCACAGGCCCCTGTGGGAGGCACTGGCTGGTGACGAGTCCCCAGCTGCCTGGTGCCCATGGCTGGATGATATCCATGGCATTCCTCCCAGTAGGGTCAGCTGTGACCACAGCACCAACAGGGAGTAGGGGTAGAACTGCTGTCCATCCTGGCCATAAGTGAAAGCTGGTGACAATGGGGAAGAAGCCAAACATGACATCTCCCAGCTCTGAGGACATCTGGGCAGAGCTTGGTGTGGATGTGGATGAGTATGTGGATTTGTATGAACCCTTATCTGGACTTACCACATATTTTGGTGAAATAGAATTCTGATCCATTCTTAGCATGTGCAAACAGGGCTTCCTCAGACAACTTCCCAGTGGCTTTAAGGATGAGGAAAGGAGACAGTGGGAGGGCAAACAAGTCTGCAACATCTCCCCTTCTCTCTATTCTGTCTTTCAACCCATCTTCTCTTTCTCCCTTCCCTGATGTTCCCTGCAGGAGAGGCTTGTTCACATGGTACGATTCCCTAGATTTCCATATCAGCCCTGTGATCATGGCATCTGTGGAAATTGAGCAAGTCACAGATGCAGGCACACATCAGTGGTGGGAGGAGTCCATGGCTATAGGGACATGGATGGACTCTCCTGCAGGAGGCTGCCCAGTGTGGTGGGAAAGTGTGCTGCAAACCAGCAAACGCTGCCGAAGCAGAGCAGTTGATTTTGCGTGGGCAGAAGGGCCGTGACCTCTCACAGCCTGCAGCTCCCTGGGCTTCTCCTCTATGAGGTGTCTTTGTGAGACTGCTGGGCATGAGCAGGAGCTGCTTGCTCCAGGATGTACCTGTGGGTTTTGTGGGGAGCTGCTTCAGGGCTTGCTCTGCTTGGGAGCTGAGTTTGCTGCCACAACCCCCTCAGTCCACAGGAAAACGTGCCTGTGACCACATGAGAGCTCCACTGGCTGTGGTGGGAGGCTGTACCCAGCCGTGCTTCTGGATCTGTCCAAGCTGGGCTGTGCTGGAGAGGTCGTGCTTGGCACGGCTGGAGTTGTGCTGACCCATGATGTGCTGCCTTTCTTCTCCTCTGGCACGGCTGCTCCACCTGTGTGTCTTGACGAGTGCTCCTCTCCTCCTCAGTCTCTCATTCAACAGCCCATTACCCATCTCCACATGAAGCATCCCAAATCCAACCAGCTCCAAAAATGGCCGTTTCCAGACCCATCCTGCACATTCCCTGCCTTGTACCTGGTGTCTCCTGGGGTCAGGGGCCACTCTGCTCTGCTCACTCTTTGGTCCCTTGCAAGCACCAGCAGGGACTGCCTGACTTGCCTATGCACCAGGGAATGCAGAGAGGAGCATCCTCCACTGGGGCCAGCTGCCTGCTCTCGAAGGTAAAGCCTGGGTCTCCTGCCACATGGTCCCCCACTGTTGATGGCAAGTGCTGCTCACCTGAATGTTTGTCACCACTGTGGTCATGTGCTCCACCCCTCTGCCATATTTGGGGTCTGTGGCTCACCTGCCTGCACCTCCTTCCTGCAGATGACTCTGCAATGCAGACATGGCGTGTGAAGCATGTGGGCTGTGTGGTAATGTTGTCCTTCCCTTTTTCCCCAACAGCATGACTACAGTCATTATCATCCTGGCTGCAGTGATTGCCCTGATCATTGGTTTTGGTGTCTCAGGTATGTGACTGCTCAGATTTCTTGCTCTTACTGGTGAGGTGATGAATTTCTACCCTGCCTCTGCCTCCATGTGTCCATCCTGCACACAGGCTGAGGTGTGATCATGTGTGGAAGTGCTACCTACCACCCTGTAACAAAGGGAACCTTCTACAGTTCCCTCAGAGGCAACAAAAATGTGTTGCTTTGGTGTTGTCCAAAATGTAGCCTCCTTGGCATGTGCTGAGTGAGTATAGGTAGGGAAGGGCTGCATGGGAAAGAGGACCTGGCTCTGGGAATTCTCGCAGCTTAGGATTTGAAATGCTGACTTTTCTTAAATGAAAAAAAATGTTTGGATTTCAGTAACAGGGAAAGAGCTGCTGTTTCTCTGCCAGCATTATGCCTTGCAATCACATTTATTTTGCATAAAGGGAGGGAGGTCCTGACTAAGAAAAGACACAAAAATCATGCTCTTCTGGCAGCTGCAAAGAGAAAAATCCCTGATACATATAAGTAAACAAGAAAATACCACATGAATTCTTCTCAAACAACTAAGAACAGCTACTTTTTGAAGCACTCTTTTGGTAAAGAAATATTCCTGTGCTTTATCTTGGTGTACAACCCATGGGAGATGACCTTTGCTAGCAGCACTGGTAGCTGCCATTGGTGGCCTTGCCGTGTGCCAGTGCCTGTTCAACCTCAGGCTTGGCCCATGACAGCCACAGGGCAGTCTGGCCTTTCTCCAGACTTGCTGCCTCCCCTTTCTCCAGCCTCCTTGCTCTCTCCTTGCAGGAAAACACTCCATCAGTGTGACAGCGCTGACGTCTGCAGGGAACATTGGCCAGCGCAGCATCCTGGGCTGCACTTTCGAGCCTGACATCCGGATGGACAGCATAGCAATCCAGTGGGCCAAGGAGGGGGTGGCTGGGCTGGTTCACGAGTTTAAAGGTGGAAAGGATCACCTGCAAGAGCAAGATCCGTCGTTTCAGGGCCGCACAGCCATGTTTGCAGACCAGGTGATCGGCGGGAATGCTTCCCTGGAGCTGAGGGATGTGCAACTCTCCGATGCTGGCACCTACCGGTGCTCTGTCGTCACGGCCAGAGGGAGCGGGGCAGCGGTGCTGCGGTACAGGACAGGAGGTGAGGGCTACAAGGAACAAAATCCTGCTGCAAAATACGTGCTAGTGCAGCTTGGTTGAACCTACCTGTGCTTATGATGGTGCTGCACCCCTGAGTAGGGTATTTTCCTGGCTTTTACAGGGATATTTACGGCCTTACCCACTCTTTTGACACCATTGTTCCAGAAAAGGTTATAATTTTGATAACATAGTAGCTTTTTCTCACTAGAATTAGGATGTATCTCCAGCCAGAAGTGCTGCATAGTAAAAATTGTAGTGTATTTAATATATTGTTCTCTGTTTTTCCAAAGTATTCAGTTTTTAAAAATTACTATCAAGGCAACAAGCCTCTGATATCATAGTTATCTGAAATACTACATATTTACAAGAGTCAGTCCTCCAGGGGAGATCTGGAAACGACCTGACCTTCAGCCTCTTCCAGTGAGATGAATTTGGCTGCAATAACAATTCACCTCCCAAGGGGTCACCTCATGTTGAGTCTGATGGTTGAACCACTTGAGGGTCTCCTCCAGACTGCAGTCTTTGCACCCTCCCTCTCATCCCTGTGGCCAGAATTGCTGCCCTGCAGCTCAAACTGGGCGAGAAAAAGCCCTCAGACCTCTCCTAGTGAAAAAGGGTTTTGGCTCAAGCCTGAGGGTTGCAAATATTCCATGGGGACTTGGTCCCCTACCCCTCCTTGAAATCTTGTGGATCTGCCTGTTTTTGTGTTGCTTGATTGAATGTTTAAAGTAATCCACACTGAAAAGGCATTAGAAAGAACATGTGAAATGCTGTAATGGGTTTTATTTCCAATGTAGCTGTAATAACTGTTCTGTGTGGAAAGACAGAGATGTTCCCTTTAGCTGGTTTTCTTTAGCTTTCCCTTTCACCAGTTCACCTCCAGATCCTACTACCCAAAGCCAAGGCCGATGAATGCTAAAGGCAAGTGTCCTGTGCTTTGGCTGTGTACAGCCCTCCTTATTCCAGGTCTGCAGGGGATTGCTCAGGAGAGGAAATGGCCTCAAGTTGCACCAGGGGAAGTTTATATTTAATATTAAGAAAAATTTGTTCATGGAAAGGGTTATCAAGCCCTGGAACAGGCTGCCCAGGGAGGTGGTGGAATTATCTGCTATCCCTAGAGATTTAAAATGTGCACATTTATGGTTATGGGATAGTGGTGGACTTAGTGCTGGGTTAACAGTTGGACTTGATCTTAAAGGCCTCTTCCAACCTTAACAATTCTGCAGTTCTGTGAAGCTGTAGGTGTTGGTCAGGCCCCCTTCTCAGTGCGTGGAGGGGGTGAATAATCTTTCCCCTGTTATTAAGACAAACTAAAAGACACTAAAGCTGTGCCAGGACCTCAGCAAATCCTGTCAAGCCAGACTGCTGTGTCCTAGGAGTCCTTAGATCCCCTGTGGTCATCCTCCCATGGCCCAGCCTGTACAGAGCTCTGTCTGAGCCTGTTTTTGGCTTGGCTACAGGCAGTGCTGTGACGCTAAGCAGCCTAAGCATAGAAATACCTGGGAGTGGCAGGAGCAGTTGGGTATTTCATGCCCAGTTCCTATCACTTGCCTTGTTTTGACTCTCTCCCTGTTTTCCCTCCCAAAGCCTTCAGCATCCCCATGGTGCAGGTGGAGAGCAGCAGCCGTGGGGACACGCTGCAGTGCACAGCCCCGCGCTGGTTCCCTCGCCCTGCCGTGTGCTGGACGGCCTACGGTGACACCGGGGAACACCTGCCCCACGCTGCCAACACCAGCTACGAGCTGAACCCTGAAAACATCACTGTGAGGGTGGTTTCCCTCCTGCACAACGTCACTGCTAATGCCACCTACACCTGCATGATTGAAAACAGCATTGCCAAGGCTATGGGCAACATCAGAGTGACAGGTAGGGTTCAGCATCACCCAGAGACCACAGGCATGGGGGAGAGGAGTTGAAACAGTGTTCCTGGTGCACCCGGGGGTTCCTCCAGCACCTCGTCAGTCAAGAAAGGGACTGAAAGCATGGCTAATCCAACCACTTCTCCCTCTGTCCCTGGGATGGAGGAAAGGGTCTGTGTTTGGTCCTGCTACTTCATATGCTTCCCATGGTATTGACTGTCACCTTGGCATGGGGACAGAACTGTCAGGGGACCAGAAGGAGGGACACGCTTCAAAGGAGTGTGTATTACTTTGGAATGTTAGCCAAAACCAAACCAACCAACCAAACCCCACATCTTTTGACACATTCTTTAGCAGTTCAGCTTAGATCCTAGTTGAGTACCAAACCAACAGGCCCCTTTAGCTGTAATTAATGGCAATGCCTCTGACTCTAGCCCAATCCCTTTGTTTTACTCACTGAAAATCAAACTTTCCAAAGGTCCTGAGTATTTTCTGCTGTTCTACATGAGAGGGGTCATAATGCTTCTACAGCCAGGACTTCATGGCTATCGGTCTCTGGTACAAGAAGCAGGGTCTATCTTCTTCCATATTCAGAAAAATGGGAAGGAATAAATACACACACTTTATTTGCCTTCCCTGCTATGTTCCTGTTCTGGTAGCCTCTCACTGTTTTTCTGCTACAGATTTCAGCATTACAAAGGTGACCAGCTTGCAGCTGGTGAACCTGAATGCAGAGTCAGTGTCATCCTCATTTCCGGCCTGTCACTGGATGCTTCTGCTTTCCTTGTACCTGCTGTCAATATAAAGCCTCTATAAAGGAATTGGAAACTCTACTGGACCTAGAGGTAAGCTTGAAAAGAGAAACTCATAAGCATATATGTTCAATATATGTAGACCCTCTTGCTGAGTTTGGCTACAGCAGCAGACCTATCTCAAGCCTGCCAGAATGAGAGAATGTGTCTTTCCCCTCTGCCCATCCTTCCCCCATCCCCACCTTTAGGTGGGATACATGGTTTGTCCCTCCCACAGGCTCCCTGATGGCTTCTCCCATCACTTTCTGCAACCTTAGAGATCCTTCTCTTGCACCATCAGCTGTCAGCTCTTACTTATCCCCTGGTTCTCTTTCCTGTGCACCCTCTGGACCTGGGGTATGGTTTATGGCTGCAAGGCAGCACGGGCTTTCTCCCTGCTCACGAGACTGGCTGCAGTACAAGCATTGCTTGCTCCCACTTTATTCAGACAAATCCACAGTACAGTGCAGTGTCTGCAGTAAATACTTACAGACACCTTGAACATGGCTAGAGGGAGCTGCCAGCCTGAGCAATCCCCTGCAGACCTGGAATAAGGAGGGCTGTACACAGCCAAAGCACAGGACACTTGCCTTTAGCATTCATCGGCCTTGGCTTTGGGTGGTAGGACCTGGAGGTGAACTGGTGAAAGGGAAAGCTAAAGAAAACCAGCTAAAGGGAACACCTCTGTCTTTCCACACAGAACAGTTATTACAGGTACATTGGTGGCAGGACTCTCTTCAGGCTTTCCTCCCTCTGGGGCTGAGAACTTTAAGAGTTCCTGCCAGTTCCAGAGCACACAGTAGCACAAACATGAAGTTAGATGATTTCTCTTGTGTTATTATTTCTTACCCACACCAACAACAGGATACTTTGTTTGGCTTCACAAGGAATGTGATAAGAATTGCGTAAAGGAAAAGTTCTGATTGCAGGACAAGTTAAGTTCCCTTGTCTGATCTAACACAGTGACCAGAACTCTGACCATGGGCAGAAGTTCAGACACAAACAGGAAAAGGGTTTCCCGCAATACAGCTGAGAACTGCTCCTTCAGAATACTAAAAGCAAGCAAATCTTAACTCCCCCAAACAGATTTGATTCACCCATCTCTTAGCTTGTGATTCTCTGACTGTACTAACAAAATTGTAAATAAGAGAGCCAGTTAATCTCCTCCATCTTCTTGGAATGCTAAAATCAAACTCCCTGTCTGAAAAATATGTGAAAGGCAGAACAGCAATGGGTTAGAAAACTGCCAACAGGCTTGGAATATCCTGGCAAAGGCAGACCACATCTAAAGTCCTGGATGAGGAGTGATGATTGCATTTGTAATGTGAAATAAAAGAGGAACAGATAAGTAGACAGCAGACAGAAAACTAACATACAGAATGAGAAGGAAAAGGAGATTAGTAAGATACTACTGGAAAGTTCAAATTCAAAAGCAAAGTTATTAAATCCAGATATCACTATAGAGCCAAATTTTGGTTTTTTTAAAATAGCTGTTATCTGGCACTTCCTATCTATTTTTGTAGCACTGCCTGTTAGTTATATCTTAGGAGTACTTTCAGTTGCACTTTTTAGTCAGATTTGATCTCTTTGTCTCATCACTTACAGTCAACATTTTCCTCAGGCTGAGATAATTTATTTTGGGGTTTTGTTTTCTTTTCTTTCTGGAGGGCGGAGAGTAAGCTTTAGTAAAATCTTTACTAAATCTTTAATTTAGTTTTGCAGAGAGCACCTACAGAAAAAAAGGTTGTCACAGCAGAACTTGCAGAGACCTCTGCTTTAAGCTATTTTGGCAACCTTTTAGGATGGAGTCTCAGAACTTTATTGAATGGTGGCATGTGTCAGGTCTTGTGCCACTCACACTTTTGGTCTCAGAAGTGGACAGTAGGCCTTGAGGGGGAAGATACTTCACCCCTCAATAAACCCAGTGCCTGTATCACAGCTCAGTGCATGCCTCTTCTTACCAGCCCCACCAAATGTTCAGGTGGCTGTTCATAAACTGCAAAACAATGCCCAAATAATCTTGTCATTTAGTATCATGATCTCCAAACAGCAACTTACTCACTTTCCTTCTTGAAGGAGATGCTTTTAAAGTGTAATTTTAATAATTTCACTTAGGTTAAGAAGACCATATCCTGTGGGAACTGTATAGTTTTGTTAATGGTCACCATATAGCAAACAATGGTCACCTCAATACTAAAATAGATACTGAAACAGATACGGTGTTCTTTAAGTAATATTTTAATAGCTTTATTTAGTAGATACTACCACACAAAATGCACACATTGTGTGTCCCAGGCCCAAGGCAATAGCTGTCACATAGGGAGCACTGAACATCTCTCTTCCAAAATGGAGCCCAGTATCACTGGTCAACAATGGCCCACAGTGACCATTCAGGAATTCTGCAAGTCACAGCAGCTGCTTGTCTGCGCGCTGCACCCTGTGCTCACAGGCTCGTGCTCCCACTGGAAAGGAGATTTTAAAAGCTCCCGCTCCCAGTAGGTATGTCCATAATTCCTCTCCCATTGGGAGAGATATTAAGCAGTGGCTCCCACTCAGCAGGAACTGGATGTCCTCCTCATCCTCTGGCTGTTCAGGTAGCGTAAGGCATCTTGTCCCACTTCCTCCACCTTCAGGCACAGCAGGCTCGGACGAGGCCCCACTTGTGACACGAACTCCACTTCACCACAGCGAAAATTCCGCAGCTGCAGGGGAGCTGCAGGGGAAAGATACAAGGGGTAACAAGTCAGCACAGGGCTCTGGCTCAGCTCTAGCACACAGCTGCAGAAGTTGCTGGGAGAGAGAATATTACAGTGTGGATACTGTAACACGCCTATATCAAACCAGGAGTCCCGTGGAAAAGAAATATCTATGGACCGATTCTTGCTAGATGTTTCAGAGATGTTTATTTCTCCAGCCGCATGGCCGGGCTCTGCCGAGGAACTGCTCAATCACGGGACCCGAGGGTCCTTTTTTGCCCGCGCAGGGGAACACAAACCAACCAATGGGGAACGAGGCTGACCAGGGGGAGGGAAACTCCGTGTGTCTGTGCCCTCAGGGCCCCTCTCCCAGGGCTACATGGGGGGGGGAAGGGGGGAGACCCCAACAAGAGAAGGCCTTGCAGCAGCTGCTTGGCATCTGCTAAACCTCAAAGCACAGCATGATGAATGATTCCAGGATGTAGGCAGATTAATGCATTTTTCCAGCATCCCTCCAACTTGGAGGAAACAGACATTCTACACTGTGAAACACTGTGAACTATGTGCTGCTCACAGAGCTGATGCACTGAGTATTGTATCCTCTATCAGTATCAGCAACCTGCCTTTATGAACAGCGTACATGAGCGCCAGAAACAGTCTCCATGCAGAGCATCCTCTTGTGGGCTTAGCAAATAAACCCCTGCAGCACCTGGTGTCAAATTTAAGCAACTAGGTACTTGTGCAAACAGTGTGAAGAACTGGTGTGAAGAATGCCCCCTTAACACAGCAACTGCACAGTTGTGGCAGCATGAGCTCGGAACCTCAGCATTCATGAATTCAAAACACTTCAGTGCTGATTTGCAGATGAGGATTTCCAGGCCTAGTATTGACCCTATGTGCTGTCCTGTCTAAAGTAAAAACCCACTTGATTTGAGAGGTCTGCACAATAACTCTGGCTGATCAGATTCTTGTCCCAGACAAGGACTGGGAATCTTTCTCAAAACAGCTTTATGTTTCTGTGTGAAGTAGAAAAATTAATGTATGTTGTTTTAGTCATTTCTGTAATATTCTCTATTTTCGTAACCATGGATCTACTAAGACACAACTTAGTTCTACACTACAGAATTCAGAATTCCAGGAAAATCCTTCAAAGATCTTGCTTTGTGGGCAGTGAAGGCAGCTCTCCTTCCCCAGCCTGGTGAGATGCCTCCTTCCTTCCTTCCCACACCAAATATTAGGAAAAGCAGCAGTACTTGCTTACCAGGCTGCAGGATCTTGGAGGGCTTCCTGTCTAGACTGAAATCCAACAGGATAGGGCGACATATGAGAGGACTCCTGCACAGACTCCTTAGGTAGCAAGCAACGAGATCCTCAGGTTCCTCTAGACACTGAGGAAGGAAAGAGTGTGTTGCCAGGGGGTGTTCAGAGGGAGGCAGGGAAGCTCTGGAAGACCCAGAGCAAAGGGAAATCCTGTCCAGCCAAGACTTGAGCCCACCACACTGCAATTGCTGCTGGAATAACCCACTCACCCCTGTGCCAGGAGCTTCCCCATGCTGAATGCACACGCTGCCCCTGCTCTGCACACAGTTCTGCACAGCTTCCCACTCGAGAAGGCTCAGGCCCAGCACTGCTGCCACATGTTCATTCCTGCACAGCACAACAGCTTCACCTGTTCCATCCTCCACCAGCACCCTGTGCAGAGAGCAGGAAGGCTGGGATCAGAGGGAGGGCAGGACAGTGCCTGGCTCCCTAACAATGGTCACAGCCCTGACAACAGATCTCAGGAGAGTTTGTTCACATCTCAGAAGATGTGATAACTCCATCTTTGCTGTTCTGTCCACATCCCATCCTTGATATGATCTTCCCCCTCCTGTTTGTGGTGTAATTTGTTCCCTCCTCCCACACCCAATCCCTACAGCACTTACCGTGCACTGGCTTGCCTCACTCCTGTTTGTGATGGACATGGAGGATTGTGTCGGGTGCATCTCCCCTGAAGGAAGAATAAAACTACAGCTATGTATGGGTGGTGTGAGAAAGGGAAGGGCCACTGCTTATTTTAACCCTTTCCTAATTAAGTATGCAAAGGTGTAAAGAATTTCACTGCATTTCCAAGGAATGTCCTGGAAAAAGTTTATATGGGGAGAAAAATCACCTGCTGCAAGGTGCTGAACCCCAATAGCAGTGAACATGGGAAGAGCAGAGCATTAACAGAGGAGGATTTTCCTCTTCAGTGTCCTCACTTCACTCCGAGTCCTACCTGCCAGTCTGCCTGGCATAAGATACATACTTCTACTCAGTTATCACTTTGGTCCCTTTCTAATATGCAAGTCCTTCTCAGACACTGGAAAAGAGGGTCTGTAATTGAGATAGGAACTCTCACTTCTTTTACATGGTAGCAAAGGATGTGTGAGGGTAAAAAATATGCAAGACCTCTCACAAATTATCTTTGTGGAAGCTTGAATACCTCCTTGAAGATGCAGCTGCAAAGTGAGCAAACCCACTGCAGGCACACAGTCAGTACACAGGACAAGTGGCATAAAATCCGGGCCTGGAGCAGGTTTTGCAGCTGAGATCTCAAGCTGGATAGAAATACTAGTGAGGGGGATGAGGATTCTCCTGCAGGACTAGAAGAAATAGGAATTTGAGAAGCTTGGAACACAGAAGCCTTTCTTGGGACACTGTAAGATGAGAATAGACCCAACACTTACCTAGAAGGAAAAGGTAGGTGAGAAGCTGGCAGAGATACAATGCTCACACAGCTGGAGGCAATGTATGTGCAATAAACATTATGGAATCTGCAATATGAAAGAGCAGACATCAGAAAGAGCTCACAGAAACCAAACACTCAGTTTTCTTGGGATGACTGGGCTGAGCTGCATTTGTAACATGGTAGGAAAATAATTTATGGTAAGGAATTGGGAGACACGAAGTGTGGACAAGGGATGAGGAAAGTCCACATGGGAGGTCAGATGAAGAGATGGTTTCAAAGACAGCAAGAGAGATCAGAGACAGGATCAGGGCTCTAAAGACAGGAGGACCTTGAGATCTTGCGTTCCAAATTCTGGAAGAGGATCTTGGCTCCAGGTAGCAAACCCCAGAGATGCTGCAGGTAGGTGGCAGTAATGTAAACGTCCATCACAACAGGGGAGCCTGGAGCAGCTGAGACACTGAGCTTCACGCTGTGATCCCTGGACAGCAGAGTCCCTGAGGAGGCACAGAACCACAAACCATGAGCTCACTCACACAGACAGCATGGCCTGTCACTGAGCTGGGCCTGCTAGAGGGGTTTTTCCTCCCATCACAATGAGGATATCACTGCCCCACCTCCCAGATTTTCCAGGTACTGCATTCCCATCTCCACATATGCAGTGTGCAGTTTCCTAGCCCTTTGACATGCAACAGGATGCAACATCCTGGCATACTTCCACTATTCCCAGACACAGCAGCACAGTTAGCCAAGTCCATTGGCTCTTTGAAACAGAAAGAATCAAGAACCAATCTGTTGCTTCTCGACAGGCTGCCACAATCTTACCTTTCTGCTTTGGAAGGCCAGCAGTCACAGGTGGCTTCTCATTCTTGGGAGAGGCACACAAGGTCCTCTCCATGACCTCACCACAGAAAGAAACAAGGGAACCTGTGAAACTGAGAGCAGACCAGGATTTTTGTCCTGCCTGAAACAAAGGGAGTAGAAGAAGGCCTGACTTCAAGATTGCCACAAAGTAGAACACTGTTGGTTAAGACCAGTTTTGGGGAACCTACTCTTGAGCACCTGAGCTACTGGACTGAGGGCAGCTTGCTGCAGCCTACCCCTCCCAGGGACAAGAGGCCCGTTTACCTTGCTTTCTGCTGCTTCAGGCTCAGCAGTGAAGAAGAAGGGTGAGGCATTACAGCCTTCCTGTCTGCTAAACTCCTAATTGTTTTTCTGAATTAGAGAAAGAAGCCAAGCAAAGGAAACAGTTTATCATAAGACACTGGTGAAAATGCCAGTGTACATGCATATCACTCCAGATTAAACATGCTTTGAACAGAAAAGCTTCTAACCTTAGTATTTGTTTGAGCAAAGTATGCTAAAGCAATCTAAAAACAAAAAAATCATACATTGTCTCATTTTCCTTGCTGTGCTTCTTTCCACTTTGGCAGACACCTTTGGGACCTAGTCCACACCAGCAATAGCTGAACCATCTTCTAGACACCATTTTGCAGTCTTGTCACCTACAATCCCTTTAAGCTTTGATAACCAGGATGGGAGAAGTCTGGACTACTTGCACACAGGCAGATTTCCAAACCATATTCCTAGGGTGGATATTTCATATAATATAGTTTAATATAGCACTGCTCCCAATAAAAGTTAACATAGAGCCGTTCCCTAAGACACAGTCACTTGTAATTTGGGGTAGACCAACATACCTGCTGCTAAGCACTTCTGGAATGGAGGAAGTCCTCTGGTCCATGCCTGTCAGCACTGACACAGCTGTCAGCTGGAAGTGAGGGAGACACAGCCTCAGACAGGTTGCAGTTTACAGGCATCCTCAGGCAGAGCACAAAAGACAAGCTATGCACACTCAGAGCTAGGTCAAGCAACTCATGCTTCCTTCTCCAGATGAATTTTGAAGCAGGAAAGTGTGAAGCCCAGCAGCAGCCTCTGATTGAACTTAGAGCAGAACAGCCTCATCAACAAGATACTCTGTATTGATAATTTTCTAACTAGTTCTGGAGAGATCTACACGTAGCCTGCAAAAGCCCCAGGCAATAAGGCACTGCATACCTGGCGCTCAGGCAGACAGGAGATCCAGGTCTCATGCTGTAAGTACCAGCTATCTTGGACAGGCAGGCACAGGGGGCAGGATGGCCTGTTCAGAAATGTTGCTGGCACAGGTGGAAAACAGAGCTTGTCAAACACTTCCAAGTCCTGAGATAAGAGTGATAAGGCAAGAGAGAAGACTATTAGAAGGAAGGAGATTGAAGTTATATAGGGAAAAGGCAAAGAACAATGGTTTACAGAACAAAAAAAAAAATTCCACTAAACTCAGAGCTCTGAGAATTTTAATCAAACACAGAACATAAGCAGTTTCTTGGCAAGACAGAAGGAAATTCCAAGCCTTGGAAACAGCTTAGTCACCCTCTGACTCCTCAACTCCCACATGCAGTTCAGCACAAGTCTCCAAGAGAGAGCAGCGTGACAACTTCTCTCTTACCGAGCAGCAGGGCACAATGAAGCGATACAGTCCATCCACATGCAGGAATGGGAACCATCGCAGAGACTTTCCCATGAAGAGTAGCAGTGCCTGGTGGGGGAAGGGAGAAGAGAGAGAGAGAGAGAGAGAAGGTAATGAGAACTGTTAGGTATGGAATGAAAAATACAGCAAAAAGAAAGGAAGCCCCACCCAGAGGATGTCTTGATTGAGAAGCAGAGTTAGCACCACCAAGAGCAAGAGAAGGCAGATGCATTTACAGGAAGGTGACAGAGAGGAGATGGAACTTCCTCTGGGTATAAGAAGGAATTTGCCTGCACAAACACACAACTGTACCCAACACAAAAATCACTTCCCCAGCGATACTGAATTACTACACAGGCTCGCTGAGGAGCCAGCTCCCAGACTTATCAAACTACACCCCAAAACTGCCTCACTTCTTGCTGTGTCACGCCCTCTTCTCCATTACAGCCAGTCCCCTCCAGCTCTGGTAGATTCCCAATTTCTCTGGGGTGGCCCCAGAGACATGGTCTGCCCAGCCACAGCACTGTGGCTTGGAAACTGCGCTGCAGCTCCTTCAGCTGTGCTTCTTTAGCTTCTTCTCCAGGCAGCTGGTAATTGCGTGACATGAGGCCCTCTTTCTGGGTAACCAAGAACAGGTGAGATACACAGCTCGTTGTTCTGGTGCTGCTCTGGCCCCCCTGACAGTTCTCATCTCTGCCAGTATCTGCCTTGGGATCCTCCAATTTCAGCATTTTTGCCTCTGGGGTTTCCAGCCCATATGTTGTGCTGCCATCTTTCTTCTTCCTCAAAGAGGAGCTGTTTCCACTCCTAAGGCCTTTCTGGATTTGTCCTTCAGCAGCATGGATAACCTGAACATCCTCAAAGTAGAACTGCACATAGACACTGAAATGACAAATGGTAACAGTGAAACTCCCTGCTCCTGACACATGGTTGTCCAAAACAACTGTTTATCTGGGAAAAGCACTTCAGCTGAGTGTCCCACAAGTAAAGAGTGGGAAAGAGTGAAGAGGAGGGCAGCTCCCAGGCTGCATGTATTCTGAACAAAAGGGAGATGGTGGGTTTGTTGCTGAGAAAGAGCTCATTTTATGCAAATAGCAAAGAACAGTTGCTTTGGCACTGAAATGCTATGTTGGTAAGAAGCCTTACCATAATCCAAAATATTAATGGAACTGGAAAGTGATGATTTAACCTGCACACTAAATAAAGAGACTCACCTAGTTTTTTTCTCTCTCACATGCTTCAGATTCTCCAGGTGTTCCCAGGAGGGAAAATCAGTCTTAAGGAATCTCTCCACTACAAGCTGGTAGTTTTCCACCTGCAAGAGTGATCCTGCAAACACATCAGAGAAAAGAGCTGAGCTAAATAAAAAGAGAACATAAAACCAGTAAGGTCAATATCCTCATTTTAAAGTCATGAGGTCAGGCAGTGACAGTTCAGCATCTCCACACCACATCTCTTCCTCGTTTTGAAGCTGGAAGGCAGAAGAGCAAAAGCTCAGCATTCAAATACAGTTTAGTGGGACATACCTATGAGAGCTGTCTGGGCAAAGGGGCTACCATCCTTATGGGAGATCACACAGGGAAGCGTACTGCTCTTGTCCTGCAGCTGGAGGGAACTGGTCCTGGAGGAGACCCTCAGCACACCCAGAAGTATCTACAACAGAAAGGAAGCTGCAAAGAGCATCAAACAACTCCTATCTTTGAAAGCCATAAATCAAAGTGTGTGTAGCAGCAGCTCAAATTCAGTCTGTTTTCGACACATCACAGTGAGAAAAGCAGTGTCATTCCCTAAGAGCAGGAAGGGGCATGCACTGCACAGGGTGCTGGAAGGCATGGTGAGAGCCAGGAGCTCTCAAGGCACAGACAGGAAAGGGAACAAGGCACTTACCAGTTGGGGCTGGAAACTTCCTGCTGAGAGTGTGCAGTAGGACCAGGCCAGTCTGCGATTCAGCTCCTGGGTGCCCATATGCTGTGCCTCCAAGGGGGAAAGCAGCTGTGATGGACTGAAGCCTTCCCAGCTCCTCTGTTCTGCCACACGGCAAACTGTAGACAGAGATGGGGCCTGGCATGGAGGGTTCAGAGTCAAATACTATGAACAAAAGAGAGAAAGAACAAATCAGCTGAGTTTCTTTCCAACACACCAACAGGAAACAGCTCACAGAACATTTACTCACTTTCTGCAGGGGACACTGGTGTATTTTTGCTAGAATTTCATTATAAATATCTCTTGCTTCCTCGCTGTCTGGCACCATAGCTTGCAGAATGGGGACAAGGAACTTTTCAGCAGCTCCAGGGTTTCGGTGTGTAGAGCTACGCAGTCGATGGTGCCCAAAGAAACAAGAAAACCTGAAAAAAAGTTATGACCATTAAAAGCAAAAGTCCATGCATTTTAGTGAGTCTTGCACCTAAGTTAGGGACTCTTTCTGTTTGTTATGAGTGAATATGCTGTGTAGGACAAGAACTAAAGAGAACACAAAAAACATGAAGTGATTAAAAAATAGAACATTTAAGGTCAATGCAGATTTATGTTGGGCAGACACAGAACAGGAAACTCCACAGAAGTGGACAGACTGGCAAAATCTCAAAACTCAAATGGCCAGAAAAACAAACCACGTGAAGATAATCTCCCTCTAAGTCACACAAATGGATCTCCATGCATTTTGGCTAGGTTTGATATGATTACTCATGTAAGGTACACTTGGCTTTCTTTCACAGGATGCAAAAAATCACAAGGCAGAAACAAACACAGACTACTCTTCCTCTTATTCCAATATTTTCCTCATGTAGAATCAATTTCAGAAGTTTAGCTTACTGCTTTTGAATGTCTGGGAGTGATCACACTGCCAGCCAAAATATTACTTAATAACAGAAAGTGAATTCAAATGGAAAAAGCAACTAACTCACTGGAATAATTTTTAAGCAGTAGAAGGACTTAGCAATCACATTTAAAGAAAGTGAAAAAGATAATAAAACTGAAACTTAGAGCTAGCATAACTCCCAGGGCAAAACTGAAGCTGTTTTATTGGAAAGCATAGTCAAAATTCCACAGTGCCAGTATAGCACAGGAACACTGAGCATTCTAGAAGATGCTACTTGACTGAGAATAAAATGTATGTATTTTAAAGTCCAAGGCAGCAGTTACAGTGACCAATAATAACTGCTCCAGGACAAAGACAAATATTTTCACTAACAGAAGTCAAAATTAAACCCAGAAACTGGCCCACAGCTGTCCTGCAAACAGAATGCAGCATCAGGGAGAGTCGGAAGCCATGTAGAAGACTCGGAGTTAAGCACGGGTGGGAAAATCTGCCAAGACAGAGACTCTCAAACAAATGATCACACTCCTGGCAACACTCAGAATATCTCAAAGTGATATGCTGAGCAGCTGCTGCTGCTTCTGTGCACAGTCAGGACACAAGAGTCTTTACATCAGTTGTGATTTAGTTGTAGCACCAGGTCCCACCTTCAGCCTCAGTGCCCACATTGATCTGCCAAGCAAACCACACTGGCAGGCAGACATCCCTGTGGTGCTTCTGTATTTCAGGACAAAACAGTCCAGGCAGGATTACATGAGCACAATGCTCTTAAGTGCTGCAGCTTCACCTGCACCTGAAAAGTGGACATGATTTTCTCATAAGAGCAATTGCAAGGTAACAAGCAACTGGACATGATGTGAAGTGTGGCTGAATGGCTTACTTAGGCCTATAAACCAGAAGCATTTGCTGCTTGTAGTATCCAAGCACAGTAATTTTGTGATCCCTTAGTCTAGAAGACACCCAGGTAACTTAAAAAGCACATTTAGGCATAGCCTGACTTCAGAAGAATTGTCCTCACCTCTCCTCAAACATCTCCAGGAGGCTCACCAGCCAGAGGTAAAGTGGCATTCCAAGATTGAAGCGGAAGAGCAGCTGTAAGCAGAGATTTCCTGAAGAGGCCAGGGGCTGGTAGGGGGTGCTGAGCCTTGAAAAACTCTTCAGCACAACCATGCTGCTCAGGCAAGCACCAAGGACAGTGAAAGGGAAGGACACCAGAGGCTTCTGCAGGAGGTGGACATCGATGAGCTGGGATACACAGACATCCAGTGTAAGACAAGAGATAGCCAGTCTGCCACCACTCCCCAAAACTGTCACCCCACCTTAAATCCTTTCTCACTCTACTGGATTGTCTATAATCAGGCCTGAGGCACCAAGCACAGTTGAGGGAGGAATCAGATAATAATCATATCAAGTCTCATGACTAAGCCCAGGCAGTAAGAGCTCCAGTTTTTTTCCAGATACTTTCTGAAATAATGTTGATGTTCCTGTAGCCTTCTGTTGACCCACACACTCACGAGCCATCCCCAGGGCTTGAGCCTTTTCCACTGAATACTTCATGACTTGCAAGTCTCTGTTTACCTCCACGCACGCTCCCGGTCGGAGTCCCTGTGCAAAGTTCAGCAGTGGCTGGTAAGCAAGGCACAAGCAGACTTGGTTATCCAGTAAAAAGAGACCAGCTTGGACATTGAGTATTTTGGTGACAAAGCCCTAAACAGAAAGCAAACAGAAAGTAACAGGAGTGCAGAGAGTCCCAAAATATAAGAGACTTACAGGCCTGAGCAGTAAGAAAATAAACTCGTGATGAAAACAATGCTTCTTGCAGGCCAGGAGCTGAAACCCCAGTGCATGAGTGGGTGAAGGCTAAGTCTACAAACCCTTACCACATAGGAGATGATCTTGGACTCCTTGGTTGATCTTGGCGTCTCCTCTGCAGCCCCCAGCTCCAAGGAGCCACTGAGCTCCTCAGCAGTCTCAAGGAAAGAAGACTGAGTGGATTCTCCTTGCCAAGCACTTTTCAGTGGCTTCTCCCTCACCTGCTCTGCACAGTAGGGCAGAAGGCAGGAAGACACACTGGTGACAAACATCGTTTGTCCAGATTTCTTCAGGCTGGACTTACTCAGGCCAGTTATTGTGTACCTGTGACCCAGCTGGAAGACATGATGCCACACCAGCTGGCTTGGTTTCTAGAGCAGAGAAACCAAAAGCAACATCAGCATCAACTCCAGTGAAAAAAAATTCTTCCTGACCCCAATAACCCCACACCCAAAACCACACCCAAAAAACCCTTTTCTCACCCAGAGGATTGCCTCACACTCCTAGCAAAAGGGCTGTATCTGCAAAACATTCACGGACACTGCAACTGCATGAGGGAGAAGGACTGCACTTCTGCAGGGCACAGAACTAGACTTCTTACCTACAAAGACTATTGTACACTGGGTGCAATTAAAAAGGTATCACTAGTAAAAGGAAGAATATAAATCAAACTGGGAGATCAAGGGCAAGCTTCAAAGAATTAATCAACTAGCACATACACAGATCCAGACAGTGAATTTGTAGCAAAATTCCAAGGACTTACTTGCACCAGCACAGGGACACAAGCAGCTGAGGCAAAGCACTTCAGAAACAGAAAGAAGAATGTCTTGTGGTGAACACGAAGGAGAGGCCCGAGTCTGGTTAATTCCCCTGCTAGAGTAAGCTTTGATCTTTTCTTACATGGAATCCTAGAGAGCAATTGAAGAGGCAACTGAAATCAGAGATGAAAGAACAGCTCAAAAGTATCTCAAAAGCAAAATAAACAAATACACAGCATGCACTTCCTGGGAATAATGGATCCAACGAAGTAATATGATCAATCTCTGAGAGAGGTTTTCAAAACAATACTTGGCTACAAAATTTGTACTTTAACTTTTCTGTACTAAATTCCTTTGATGTTTTAGTATTTGAAGACAGAAGGGTTGCTTTGAACAAATTCACATGCTCCATGACAACAGCCAGGTTTTAAAAAGCTTTACCACAAGCAAGAAGCTAATCGTAGGTCTAAAGGATAAGAAAAAAAAGTCACAAGCAATTCTTCTGCAGAAAACAGAACTTGGATTTGTAGGTCCATGGAACACGATACTGTGGAAGCTCTAAACCTATAAACAAGAGGCCTGAAAGCAACAATGGAGCCTTTCTAACAAACTTGGCACAGAGTGAAAAAGCAGCAAAACTGAAAGCAGATGAGAAGCAAGAGAGGTGATATTTCTTGAATCAATTCTGTTTGTTGTTTCAAACCTACGTTTCAAAACATTTAAAAAAACAGTAATTGCAAACAAATTTATGTTTGTAATTTGCATTTCAGCTCCTGCTGGACTTGAATATAACCATCCCACTTACTCTAAACAAAAACATTCTTGACTCCAAAACATATAAACAGATATGACTTTGAAAAAACCCAACCAGTAGTAGACACACAGTAGAACCAGCACCTCACTGTAACATTTTTGTAGTAACATGGAAAATTGGTCAGATATCAGTCAATAACAAAGGAGCTTTATGTTAAAAGTCTGAGAACATATACCGAAATATGGAAATAGTTTTCTTGTTTAGAAAGGTTCCTTGAGCTAAATCAAACACTTAAGCTTAAAATTACTTTCTTCCAAGCAGATAAATCCAATAAAAACAAAGATAACTAAAAAGAAACTAAAGCACCATGATTAGTGACATTTTATTGTAATAAAATTACACCAAGAATTCTCTACTCAAGAAGATAAAACATGATCTAGCACAACTTGAAATTATCAACTTAGTAAGATTTGCAATTCCATTGGCTCATTTTCACATACTGTAAACTAAAGCGCAGTTACTTCTACCAGTTGACATTTCACTGGCACTTTTATCTCAGTAATCTGACCAGTGGCACATATTAACATCATAATATAATATAGGATTACTTTCAGCTATATTTTTCGTTCGCTGGATGTTCAAATAAAAAAAAAATTGTGCTAATCAAAAGAGTGAATGAATTTTAGCCTCAATGACAGTTGAATCAACACTGTTCTGTAATATGAAATTACATCTGGAAATACTTAAATTGGTCTTATTTTTTCATATTTTTTCATATATTTTTCATATGGAATAAAAACTTCTAATGAAGTGCTGGAAAACAGATGATTAAAGACAAGTGGCTTTGTTGTATAACTCTACTTCCACCACTCACTGCTATGCTTCCACATGTGGCAGAAACAGAGTTTGTCTCTTTCTAAGCCAAGTGCTTTTCATGTTACTTGCCAAGCCAGAGCAACAGTGTTATGATGGAGTTGGGCACGGTAGGTGTTTACCTGGAGGTGAGCAGTGGCTCAGCTGACACTGGGGAGGTGATTGGAATGCTGTGAAGTACTTCCTTAGGGGCACCTACTGGCAGTGGATCCACCAGGATTTCCAAGTACCCTGCTGCACTCTGGCCGGTCTGTGGTATATATGACCAGCTTGGGAAGACAAACAGTGACTCCAGCCACTCCAGTTCAAAGTGCAAGAGCTAAACCAAAAGGTAAGGAGATAAAAGTCTGAGATGAGTTTCAGTGTGTTTTCTCAGCACTGCTTACAATGTTCATTACTAATACACCCTTGCATGCACATTGCAAACTCTTGTCCTACTGCCGGGCTTCATTACGAAATGAGAGCAGTGTTTTCTGCCCACTCTCTCACCTTGCATGGAAAACTTCTGTCCTTCCAGATGCAAATCTGGAACTGACATGCTGAGCTCTACAGCTAGCACTTCCTGGGTTATAGTCACAAGCTCACAGAAAGGCGAAAATTAATTCACTGCAAGGCTGTTATTTTCGGACTATTTTTCTAAAATTCTTGCCTCCTTTCTTTTGCCCCTGTGTTTTCAGTTAGTTCTTACCAATACAACTTTTCCCTAGACTTTGTCTCCTTTGAAAGCCCAACTTCAGTGCTCTGTCATCACCACTGTAGGGGTTATTTGTCATCTCAATTCCCCTTGCAATGACCTTCAGGAAGGTTTTAAGTCAATTGTCATGCAAGCTATTATTTCCTCAAAGTATGTCATCAATGCCTCACTGACACCCAGTACAACTCTCCAGAAAGTTATTTCTGCTCCACTAGTTGGAATTCTGCCAAGAGGGGGGAGGTTTCCCAGGCCACCTTGTACTGTGGTGAATTTAACAGAACTGCACTGGCTACCTCTTTTTTCCAGGCCAGTACATTCAATATTTCTTCTCCCAGCAATGGCACATTTCACGTGTTCTATCCTCTGCCCAGGATGTGAGCTTGCTGTTTTCCTGCCTGCTACTGAGATGCATTATTTCCTTCACTGGACTCCGGCAGAACACCTGAAGCCCCTGGTGGTTTGTGACACTGTCCCAGAAATAGGAATAAACACAGAACCCCTCATACCAAGGACATACCTCACATGGAATTATCCCAGTATTATCCTTCACGTATAGGCAACCATCTACCAACTTTTCTTTGTTTCCTTGCCTTTCATCTGTTAAATAGCCAACCAGGATCAGGTAAGTCCTTGGCAAAGTGCTCTGCATGGGTAAAGCACCTTGTCCTTGGTAAGACCATTCCTTAAATTCATTAGTGCTCCAGCTCAGGTGGCTGCAGCACGGTATGTGCTGCTGATGCTGTAGGTCGGAGATGGAGATGAAACTGGGGGGAAAAAAAAAAAGGAAAAGGAGAATATAGCAGCATGTACAAAGAACTCAGTCTGCAAAGTTTGGGGATTACAGCGATCCCTGCAGCGGACAGTGCTTGGCCAAGCCAGAAGAGCCTCGGGTGTTGGTGCAGTCTGATGATGTGTCATGGCAAGAACCAACTCATTCAACAGCATTTATCAGTGGTGTCTGGCTTTCAACTCACTCAACACATCTGTCCTGCTTGAGCATCCTCTCTGAAAACAGACATGCTCTGCTACTGAGCTGGCATGGAGAAAACTTGAAAAGAATAATAATTGAGACTGAATAAAATGAAACGTTTTCAAGTGCATGTGGAGGGAGACAGGGAGGAGAACAGTTACTATTTCAGACATTTTTAGTTTGAATGGGACACTGTGAGAAAACCTCAACAATTGCTCAATACAGCTCACGTATCTGTAACAAAGACAGGTAAATACAGACTAAATCCATCATTTGGTGCTAAAATTGCTGAACTATAGTAAAACCAAGTTTGAACAACTAGATGAAAATTGTAACAGTTTGGGAATGAATTCTGTCCTGTGGATAGCTTGCAAAATGCAAAGCTGAGAGACAGCAAGCCAGTAATCTTAGACTGGGTGTTCACTTATAAGAACAGAGCCAAGCTAGCCCTGAATCTTTCCACCCTCCCTTCTGACTTCAGCAGCAGGGGGAGAAGGAGATGTAACATCAAATCAGCCACATCTGAAGCCATCCACAGTTTACACCTATCATGCTCAGACTGACCATGGGAGAACATGGGTGAACAAGGCAGCCTCCTCAGTAGGTTCTAAGCCTTTTCAGTGTTTCCATGATCATGGCAGCACTCATCATTGTTTTTTACATCCTGGCTCTCTGTGCTAGAGAATTATGCAAGTCCTCTGTCCATGCTAATATCAACACTGAAAAAGCCAACCCAAACTGTTCTCCAGCTAGTGATTTTGGTACTGGTTTCCAGCAAGCTGCACTGACAATTTTAAGTTGTGAAACTGGAGCTCTATTCACAACACCCACTTGCTCAGTAGCAGGACATAATCAACTTCAAAGGGTGTGAATTTGAAGAGTTTCACTTGATTAGTTCAGGGATCAGAAGTTCAAAGCAAGAAACTAGTCTAGATGAGTAATGGGTCTAAACCAGCAATAAACAGTATTTAGGTTTAAAAAAATTAATCAAAAGACATAAATTTATGCAGGTACTTATGTTGTGTATTTCACACGAATCTGAACAGGAGGTTAGTTGAAAATTCTGTTAGCTGAAACTGCTCCATCTTCAGAGACAGAGCACCACTAGAATAATACTGGTACCTATGATCCACAAGGAGAATACAGTGCTGCTTGTGTTTTTGTCAAATGTGCTGAGTGCTTTTTGGGAGAAACCAGAACTGCAGCAGGACACAGGCTCATGGTTATCACATACAGAGAAGCAAACGCTCTTTTCTCGTGCTCCAGAGCTTGGTGGTTAGCTGTGGATGTAGCACGCTGCTCACAAACTACTGGCCTCACAGGAGATAAACACCAAGTACCTTCTCTATGAATTCTCCTAAATATAAACCAAACTCTGGTTTAATTGTCATAAAATACACAAGAAAAATTGTGGCTTAATGAAATAGGCTTAGTCAGCATGAAAGATCGACCACCTGCATTTATTAACGATTAATTAAAGGTCACAAATCCCTAATCAATTCCAGTTGACCTTTTCCCCCCAAAACGGCTGTGCCAGAGGTTTTAATAGACGTTCTCCCACCATAAGCTGGAGCAAGAGAGAAACAGATCCGGGCAAACCAAACCCTGAAATATGCATATCTTTTAAGAAGCTGCATGTTCTTTATGATGGTGAGAACCCAAAAGCCTTTTATCAATGAAAATATGGATCATGTTATCCTAGATTCCCCCTTTGTCAGAGTGCACACTCGAACGCTAAGCTCAGCTGGCCAACAGGTTCGGAGACCATGCCCAGGAACTTCCTCTTGATCGGGCCAGCTGGATGCAGCCGGGACGCTGCCGTGCAAACGCTGTACAGTGCGACAGCTCGCTCTGGGCGAGATGCCCCACTTTGGTTACACTCTTTACCTACCGCACACAGGTGCATACGGTGCTTAATCACACCGCAAGGGCGGCCGGGGGCGCACCGAGGCCAAAAAACCGCGTGCGGTTACCCCTGTTCGACAACATCCCTCCCACAGCCGCCTTCCGGGACGGGCATCGCGCAGGAACGAGTCATGCCGAGCTCCCGGGAGGGCCGCACAGGGATACCGGGCCCCCCCGGTCCCGTCCTCTCCGCCCCGCTGTCACCTGTAGCCGAGCGGCAGCGTCCCGCCGCTCGCGCTCCGCAGGCACCGCAGCACCGCCTCCAGCGCCGCTGGCTCCTGCCCGTCCGGCGCCGGGAGCGCCCGGCGAGCGAAGTCCCGAGCCGCCCGCAGCCAGCGCTGCTCCTGCAGGGGGAAAGGAGAGAAGCGGGCTCTCAGCGCCAGGCGGGGGGAAGGATGCGGAGCCGCCCGGGCCCCTCACTCACCGCCGCGCTGGGCGCCGCCATGACAGCCCGCGCGGGTCGCGCCGTTGCCGTGGCGATGCGGCGGCGGGGAGCGCGCAGGGGCCGCCGGGAGCGCCGCGCGCGCCGGGCTCCGCCCCCTCCCTGCCCTCCGTCCAATCGCCGCCGCCGGCACCGCCCGGCCGTTCCCGCCCCTTCCGGCGGGGTGGCGAGAAACGGGATCCGGGAGCGTGTGGGATAGCCCTGGGCGGGCGCCAGGCACCCGTCGACGCCGCTCTATCGCTCCCTGCCACAAGTGGGCAGGGGAGACAGCACAAAACGGAAGGCTCACGGGTTGAGATAGGGACCAGGAGAGATCACAAAGCGATTACCGTCACCGGCAAAGCTGGCTGAACGTGGGGATATTAATTGAATTTACTACCAACAAAAACAGAGCAGGATTATGAGAAGTAAAATAAATCTTAAAAACATCTTCCTCTCCATCCGACCCTCCCGCCCCCCCGCGGCGCAGGGAGACAGGGGACGGAGATTACGCTCAGTTCATCCCACGTTGTTTCTGCCGCTGCTCAGGGAGAGAGCGGAGTCCTTGCCCTGCTCCAGCAGGTCCCTCCCACGGACTTCTCCAATGTGAATCTTTACCACGGGCAACAGTTCTTCAGAGCTGCTCCAACATGACTCACTCTTCTTCGGGGTGCAGTCCTTCAGGAACAGCCTGCTCCAGCCAGCGTGGGTCGCCCACAGGGTTACAAGTCCTACCAGGGAACCTGTTCCAGTGTGGGCTCCTCTCTCCATGGGTCTGCAGGTCTACTGGGAGGAGCCTGTTCCAGCACAGGTTTCCCATGGAGTCAAAGCCTTCTTTGAGGTATCCACCGGCTCCAGCATGGGGCTCCTCCATGGGTTACAAGTGGATCTCTGCATCCCCATGGACCTCTATGGGCTACAGGGGGATAACCTGCTTCACCATGGTCTTCATGATGACTGCAGGGGAATCTCAGCTCTGATGCCTGGAGCACCTCCTCCCCCTTCTTCTCCACTGACCTTGGTGTCTGCAAAGTTGTTCCTCTTACATATTCTCACTCTGCTCTTCTCTGGCTGCAATTACATCTGCCCAATAACTTTTTAATTTCCTTCTTAAATATGTTATCACAGAGGTATTGCCACCATTTCTGATCGGCTTGGCCTTGATCAGCAGTGTGTCCATCTTGGAACCACCTGGCATTGGCTCTGTCAGACATGTGAGAAGCTTCTGGCAGCTTGTCACAGAAGCCACCCCTGTAGCACCCCCGCTACCAAAACCTGGTTATGCAAACCCAATACAGCTCTGCAGTCTGGGAGTAAAGTGGCTAGGCTGTCAGATGAGCTGCAAGCCACTGATTGTGTGACAGGAAGGTGGGCTCAGTCCCTCCGGGCCTTAGCCCATAGCCACAGGACCTCAGGAAGTGCTGGAGACCTGGCAGGCTGCAGGGAGGTGGCAGGGATGGAGAGAGGCCTGGACCTGGAGTTCTGGTGAAAGCTGGGAAGTGGATGTGCATTGATGCATTTGACATTGGTGTAAATGTCAAATGTGCAGTGGGCTGTGAGGTCTTCCTCCCCAAGCTTGGGAGGAGTCAAATGTGAAGATTCACAGGGATTTCCCTGACATTTGTGTGGTTCTAGAGAATTTTTTTTTCCTTCTTTTTTTCTTGAAGGCTGAAACACCATGAAGATTATATGATGTGCCTCATCCACTCACACAACAGCATGTGCTAAACCTGAAATAGCCCATTAAAAACATTATTTCCTTCTTCACAGATTGTGTGCCAGAATTTTCCCTTTAGGGGCTAATTTTGTATTGTCCTCATTTGAGGCAAGGAAATGAATGGGACAAAATCTTTTCCACCTCTGTCCCTGGAGACGGCTGCAATCTGATAGCAGGTTATTCTGCTCTTTCCTTCCCTTCTGGGACTTGCATCTGGAAAGTCAGAGCTGTTCCAAGCCAAAGTGTGGAAAAAGTGCCCTCCTTGTTTTCTCCTGTGCATGTGCCATCGTTGGCTTCCACACAGCAGGTAAGCAACTCCATAGTAGGAACAGTCTGTGGTGGTGCTTGGATTTCTCCGCAGTAATTCAGGCAGTCCACGGAGTGAGTTGTACCCATTTTGTACTAAAATGGGCAGATTCTTCCAAAACAATGCTTAGTAACTTGATTTAATGTCTTTGTACGGAGTATAGAGACAATTGCAGAAACCAAGGGGAAGTCTTAATGGGCAGCAAATGAAAGGGAGTTCTTTATCATTTAGTCACTTATTCCTAGCTGCATTTTTGTTTTTCAAACATGCTAAGAGGATATATTAAATGAAGTAGGGCTTACACAGAATGTCACGTTGGTTTTGCTTGTATTTGCACTATCTGTACAGCTGGTTCATTGGAGCATACAGAAAAATGTGTGTTTTAAATTAAAAACTACAGGAAGAAATGCAGATCGTAGCTGAAAAATTCCTTTCTTTAAAATTAAGGCAGTTAAGATGCAAGAAGTCTTTCTTACAAGTACATGGTTACGTTTCGCATGGAAAGTACAGCTGAAGGGTGAAACACTCCTGCGTCAAGGGACTTTTAAGATTTCAGTGGACCTCCTCTGACTTTTCCCGTGTGTTTTCTAGCAGCTTTAGCCACTCGATGCACCATCCGTTGCTTTTCTTCAGCTTGTCCATCAGGACCTTTAAGGAATACTACCGACGCCGGTCCGAGCGCGGCGGAGGGCGGGCCGAGTGCGGCGCGGCTCCGGGCCGCCTCCCGCTCGTCGCTCTCTTTCCTGCTGCCGCTGCCAGGAAGTTGGAGACGGGGTAGTCGCTCTGCGCGCTGCTCCGGCCGGCGCTGGGTAGGGCTGGGGCGGCGTCCTCTGGACGTGGCGGACCCTGCCATGGGGATGTAGCGGGCCGCGGAGCCATGCGCGGCCCGGCGCTGCTCCGCACCTCGCTGGGGACGGTAAGTCACGGCGGGGACTTCGCCGCTCCCGACGGAGCGGAGCCGTGCGCCGGCGGGACACCGCCTCGCCCGGAGACAGCTCCGGTCCCGCGGATCTGCAGCCCGCTGCGGGTCCGCAGAGCGGTGTCCGCCGTCGAGCTTTCGGGCCCGGGCTCTCTTCCACCCTCCTGGGCGCCGTCGGGCTCCCCATCGCAGCCTGGCTGCGGACACCCCGCTTTCTGCTCGCCCTCTCCGGGGGGCTGGGGCTCCCCTCTCGGCAGCCCCATGCCGGGGCGGCCAGCGGCGGGGGAGGGCTCGGGGAGTCTGCGGGAGGGCGAGGCGGGCGGTCGTCGTCGCAGGGGAGGCTGGTGCCGGTGCCGGAGCGGCGGGAGCGGCGGGAGCGGGTCGGGCAGCCGAGCTGCGCCATCCGCCGGGCGCCCGCGGGGCAGCCGAGCAGCGGCACCGCCGTGCTCGCCGCCTGCCTCCCTCCGCTCCCGGCCACCGCTGGGCACCGAGCTCGCCGGCGCCGTTTCCGGGATTTATCCCTGACTCAGGGAAAAGGCGTCTGGGCTTACAGGAACGGCGGTGGAGTCCCTGGAGCCCGCGGCACGGCCGTTAACGCGCGGGGCGGTCCGGGCGCCGGGGCTGGCCGGGGGCACCGAGCCGCCCGGGCTGGAATCGGAGCCGCCCGGGCTGGAATCGGAGCCGCCCGGGCTGGAATCGGAGCTGCTCCGCTCCCGCCGCCGCTGTGCGGGGGCCGGGGACGAGCCGCCCCCGCTTTGCTGTGCAGCCGGCCGCACACAAATGCCACTCTGCGGGCGTTTAAACAGAGATTAGTGGGCTGTAGCTACGCCCCAAACCACGGGATTTGTATAAAAGCAAGTTCAGCTTTGCCAGTAGATCTTCTTTAGCCTCCCGGGCGTCTTAGGGCAAGACTTTTAAGCTGCCCGTTTTGATTTTGCGGGTAAAAAGTTGTAAAAGAAGTCGGAGAGTTTTGTGAATAACGTGATTGCCAGACGTGAATGGCTGTCTAGTGTGAGCAGATGTGTGATAAAGCTGTGACAGTGGGGTGGTATCACTCAGCATCATGACATGGCTATAAATTCTGAGGTTACAAGGTCAAACTGTTTATCCCTAAATACCTGAGCATCCTAGTAATACACACTTGCATTTGGCTGCACTGACTTGTAATGTTGGGCTAGTTGTTAATTTGTGGTCAGAAAGGTTGCCTTCTTCCAGCAGGGTTTGGGTTTGGTATTGGGGTTTTTTATTGCTTGAAAAGTTTGGAAACCAGGTAATAGACTTAAAGTTAGCAATGGCAGGACAACACAACTGAGGAGTTGGAAACTGAGGAGTAGGAGCACTTTGACTCTAGCTGTGGATCACTTACCATCTTGGGACCTAGGCAGGATACATAAACTGCTGACTTATGGATAGATTTCAAAGCAGTTACCAAACCTGAAAAGTGTATTTCTGTCTTAAGAATAGAGGTGCACACATTTTGGTGTAAATCAGATACTATATCTGATGTTACTCATTCTATTGGCAAAAAAAAAGAAAAACCTATTGGATTCCCCAAATTCATTCTATTATCTTTAGTTAAATAAGATACTGGAGGAAGTGTCTTTCAGTGGGATTTCTCTTTGAAGATGTTTTCCCCCTCCTGTTTGCATGTAATTTCAAGTTCTCAATAACACTGTACTCCCTACAGATGTTTATCTTTTCAATAAAATAATAGTCTTTTTTTTTTTAAATTATTTTTCAGAGTTTTTCAGGTCTCAACTCTGTTGCATGCCCTTCCATTCCCTTCCATGTCATTTACTTGGCATATCATTCTCTGTTTGCCCTCATTGTGTTTCTTGACCCCCTGATGCCTCTCTTCTATTCTTCTGATTCTTGTATGCTTCCTGTGATTCTTCAGAATTTCCTGTAGCCTGATTCCATGCATTCACTCTTTCTGCCTGTCCTTTAACTCACTTTTAGGTCCTCGTTCTTTTCCCCATGCACTCTTAACTTTTACAGTAGACAAAATGGCATCTGTCTTCACTGAGGCCAGTGTGTTTTCTGTCACATTAAAAGAAAAAAAAAAAAATATATATATATAATGGAAGTTTCATTTATTAAAGAAAGTTCAGTTTTATGAAGAAAAAAGACAGAATAGCCATAAGGGTACTTCTGGCACTGATTTCTTTTCAAAGTAAAGGGAGAAGTTGCCATTTTGAAGTTAGAAGCTACGTTATATAAAAATTGAAAACCAGGCCACCAAGTGCATTGTAAGAAGGAACTGTTGGGCCACCAGCCCAGTAGTGACCAGTAACATCTGCCAAGGGTTTTGGAGCAGGGCAAGTATACAGCAACAAAAAATAAGAATATTTTCCTGGCTTCCAGGGGTCTGGGACTGTAGGAATGTGAAATGAAATGGCTTCTTCATATTTCAGACACACGAGCGTGGTTTTTTTCCTTCTGCTGATGGGTGTGATGATCAGTTTTGGAACCAGGGCAGGTTTCTGGCAGAGCCAGCACTCTCTCAGGGAGTCCCATACCTCAGCTATTTGTTGGCTACAGAAGTACCTCCCTATATTTGTTTTGAACCTGTCTCCTGCTTGTCTTATGTGATGCCTCTTAGTTCTTGGAGGAGACAGAGAACAGTCATCCCAGTCCACCTTCTCTTTGGCATTCATGACTTTGAGCCTGCTACAGTATCCTTGGCTCAGGTTTCTCTTTTATAGACCAGCATTTTTTATCATTCCCTTTATGGCAGCCAGTCTGTACCAATGATGGTCTTTTTTACTTTTCTTTTTATTATATCTGGGTTAATTTATATTCTCAAGATTGGGGACCAGGACTACAGTCCAGATTCAGTCCTTTATATATTGTCATAACAACACTCTTGGTTTTGTTCTCAAATCCTTTCCTAATAATTCATAGCATTTGGTTGCATTTCTGATTGTTTTCTCCAATCAGATTAATTGAACTTTTACAGCTTATCAATCTAATTTTAATTTCTATTTCTAGTAACTACTTCTAGCCAAATGAAACATTTATATTAGGGTCTTTGCTAAGTACAATTATGTAGTCATTTTTCTTCTCACAAGTAACCAATACTGTCAATTTGGATGCCTTTCCCTTTTCATTACGTAATCCATACTTAATAATACTGCATCAGCAGTATTATTTGTGGTGAACCCAATGTTGTCATTTTGCTCTTCCTTACCCACTTTCTTTAGTCATCACAAAGAAGCTTTGTTTGTATTTGGGGCAGATGCCTTGTGTTATCTTTCGTAATCCCTGGGTAGCTGAGTGCTTTCTTTGCTAGCACATATCTTTGTGTTATGGTCTTAGGAACCTGACAGTGGAAAGTACATGTCAAAGCAATGTCACCACATTTCCCTGTTAGAACAAACAGGAATGTATCTGTTCCAATGAGTAGAACTCAGCATTTGACAATTACCTGACTTAAAAATTCACCTAGTGAGTCACTGACAAGGGGCATGAGCAGGTCTGTGGCGCAGTGTGGGCAGGGGCCGAGGGCTTGTGCCCAGCTTAAAATCATTTCAGGATGGAAAAGTAAGGACCCCACTGAGCCTTCCCACGGCTCCTGCTCCATCAGCATTCTGATGTGAGGCTGTACAGCAGCACAGTCGAACTCAACCCTGAGCACAGGCAGGCAAAGTACTGGGGTGTCGAGGGTCAGGGAACTCAGAACTCTGATGCAGTGTTCACCACATTGTGCTCTGAGGGAAAACTTCCAAAGAAATTTTCTTATTTTCTTTATCTGTACTAATATGAAATAAGACCTTCTAACTTTACATACTGTATATATATGATATTTCATGATGTGAAGTCCATGATCTTTATAGATAATCATAATTTCTTGGTTTTTAAGTTAAGATTTCTGAGGCCTTTCTTCATTGTATCAAAGCTATTACCAGTCTTCTGGTTTTACACAAGGCCTTAAATACAGTATTCCTTCATCTGATCTTCATAAAATGGAGGATTATTTATAATAGTGGTTCTTGTTTCTCAATGTGTAAAGCAGAAGTTCTGGTTTCCCTTTCATTTTTGTATAGCAAACTAAAACAAATGTAAACGTCACAGAGCTTTTGGAAATGGCTGAACCAGACAAAGAAGATAAAGCTAAATCCTGCACCCTGATTTCTTTAGCAGCTCATTAGTCTGAGAAGGATATTGGTTTTTTGTCCAAGCTGCCAAGCTGACTAATTTTTTTATGACTCATCAAAAATGCTAGCAGATGACTCATATGTAGAATACTTGTGCATTGGGTGTGTATCATGCTGGATTCTTAAGCCAAGGTAACGTTCAATTAAATATTTTGAGACACTCTAATGACTCATAATGCCTCTTATTTGCAGGTAGTTAATTAGTTTAAAAATTAAATTTGCAAAATGAAAGTCTTTTATGAGAGAAGCGCTTGATTACCTTATTACAACGGAATCCATTGTGCAACTTGGTCCCTGAGGATTAAGGATGACAAACTAAATATATTTATATGAATAAAATATTTATTTCACTGATGATGATTATGCTGAGACTAAAAGACTTCATTCACAATTATTTACAACACAATAGTTATAACTATTAGTATAGTGTACTATTTTTTCAAGCAATATTGAACCAACAGTATTAAATATTGCAAAATAATATTGTGTAGAGGCTGGTATTACTCACCCATACCAACAACTGTGGGCAAATCTCTTTAGCTCAGCATTGAGGAGTGACTTAGAGGGGCATCCCCACTCAGGAGAGGAGTTTCCACACACACTTCTAGAAGGGGTGTATTAGGAGTGCCTGCTGGTAAAATATGTGACTGGGCTGTCAGTCATATGTTTCTAGGCAAGCCATATCAGATCAGCAGCTTTAGAAAACTTATCAATGCTATCATTTGTTGGTTCCTTAATCAGGAACTTCATCATATGCTCACTAGTGTCAGTTTCTTTCAGGAAACATTGTTTTTCACATCCTCAGAATGTTTGGGATTGATGAGTCTGGCTGATCTCAGCATTCTTCAATACCAAAAGCAGCATGACACCCTCTTTTCCATCTACCACTGGTAACTTTTTCTGACAGAGTAAAGTTTGAGCTGTTTACTCCCTCTTAGGCAGAACATCCTGCTATACCTATTAGTTCATGTGAACAGGTGTGGGGTCTCAGGATGCTGTGTGTGGGCAGGAGTAATTTCTTACCATCTAATCCCCATCCTTCCCACTCAGTTTGTTTTCTGTGACTGGCCTTGGTCCACCTCTAGGCATCCACTGACTTTCTAGAAGAGGCAACTGTTGCTCCCAACACAAGCCTCTCCATCCCTTCTTTCCCATCACACTGTCCTACTGATGCCTTTTCCTGGTCGTAAGATCAAGAATCAAACACGGTTTGTAGGGGAAAAGGGATTTTACCTCAGTATTTATTTTAAGGATCCTTAGGTGCATTACATCCAGGTTGAATGCACCTCCATGCACACTGCAATGCACACCCCCAAAAGATCTGGTGTAACATTATAGGTCTTACTAATTAGCATATCTGTCAAAAATTCCCCAATGAGAAAGGCCCCCCTCCCCAAGGAACCTTCCCCTGGATGGTTCTATCTTGGTTTACAGAATGTGTTGTGGAGAGGACCTTGGGGTCTGGGACACACTGATCCCTAGCTACGAAGCTTCTAAAATGTTTAGTCTCTTAGCTTAACAAACAAGTCCAAGAATGTCGGCAAAAAGGACTAAGAATACGGAAGTTATAAAAAGGTATAAAAGGGGTATAAAAGAAAAGGCAAAAAATCATCATGGTATCACAACCTGTGTGTCACTATACCTGCTCCTTCCACCCTTCTCCCTGCAGGCAAGGAGCCTGGCAGGTTGCAGCAGAGCTGAAGCCATTCATGCTGAGTAATTTGGTATTTCCTAGCCTCCTGAGGTCTGGGAACCTCGTGGTAGCCCTGATAAGATGCACTTCCCTGTGCAGTCCCTCTGTTTCAGGTACTGTGTCTTATGTAACTCTGTCCTGAGAACACTGTTCTCAACTGTCCCTTATTTCCACCGTCCCACCCATCTTTCTGGCATCTTGCTGTGTTCTTCACTTTTATCTTTGCCCTTCCTTTCTTTCTTTGCTTTACTCCGTGGGGTATCACCTCACTTATAGTTCTCTGTGCATGGCCTGGTGAGGCAGAAGCAGCAGCAAGGGTGTAAATTGTAGTGGTGGCAGTAATTCAAGAATATTTCAGTGTGAAGGTTGTGGAAAGGCTCCTAACTCCTGTCTCAGCTGTCAAAACTTTGCACAGAAGAGTTTCTGGGCTTGTGCTGTGCCTTTTTTCACTGTAGGTGTTGGGCAGTAGGTGCTGGCGTGAGACATGGTGAGGAACTAGGGTCACCTTACATGTGAGGAGAATGTGCGGGGAACACAGCTGTCACCCACAGAGGTGGAATGTTTCAAGGAAGCAGCATAACACCATATTTTGGTTATTCCTGCAACAGGTTAAGAAGTAAACCCTAGAGCTTCTGCTGAGTCTGTTTTCCTGGGTAGTCCCTGCTCTCTGAAATATGAATCAGTGGTGTGCATCATGTGTGTGGTTTGAATTAGCACTTGGCTTAGGTAATACACATTGTCCACTTTTCTATGAAGCTGTTTAGTGGGTACTGGTTTTTTATACTGGCAAGCGGAGTGTGTTGTACATCTAACAATGGAAAATCAACTTATTTCACTTGCAGAAGACCTCTAAACTTTGCCTTGGCAAGCTCTTACCAACAACTTGAGGCTTCAGTGCTTGGTAAACAGAGCTAAATCTGTCTGGCATCTGATCACCAGCGGTGTTCCTCAGGGCTCAATTCTAGGGCTAGTTCTGTTCAATGTACTTATTTTAGATAAATTTGAGCATTGAGCAATGACTAGTGGAATGAAATTGAACAAGTCCAAATGCTGGATCCTGCACCTGGGGACAGTTACCACCAGGCACAAATATAAACTGTGAGAGGAGTGTCTGGAGAGCGCCCTGCAGGGAGGGCCCTGGGGGTGCTGGTGGGCAGCAGCTCAGTGGGAGGCAGCAGGGTGCCCAGGCAGCCCAAAGGGCAAAAACCGTGTCCTGGGGTGCATCAAACAGCATCACCAGCTGGTCAGAAGGGAGGATCATCTGCTGTGCTCAGCACTGGTGTGGCCTCACCCAGAGTGCTGCGAGCAGTTTGGAGCCTCACAATTTAACGATTTGAAGGTCCCTGAAGGGAAACTGCTGAAGAAATTTCTGAAATCAGGTTCTTATCTCCATCAGACAGATTTATTGGCACAAATCGAGTGTGTTACCTGTAGTTCAAGCCAGATGCCTCAAAAGAGGGACCCCCAACAAAGAAATCCCTGGGCAATTATACCTTTATGACCTAAACTCCTTATCCCTCAGGCGACAGTCTGGACCAAAAGCATCATTAGGGGGAGTCTTCTCACTCTTCATTGGGTCACTGTTTCACTACCAGGTAGTTGCCATGTGGTCACCTTCACATCCTCTTAGGTTGGTTTCGCTGGGGACTTTGGTCAGTTCCATAGTCCATGTTGTAATATGGTTGTTACAGTTCATATACCATGAGTCATGGGCTGTCCACTCTAGCTATTAATTTTTAAGTAATGTTTAAGCTACAGCTTTGTCTATTCTATTATTAATGTTCAGATTTGTATATTCAAGTTTCATCCATCTTTGTCTTACTCTTCACAGCCACATGGTTCAGATAAAGTTCAGCTTGCAGCCTAACAATTCTAGCTACTTATGTCAAACAAGCACTTAGCTACTTCCAAATAAAACAAAATTTTCAACAGCAGCAAAGTTGGTGGGAGGGCTGTTACGCCCTGTGGCTCACAGGAGCATGTCCTGTGAGCATGACAGCTGCTGAGGACTCTGGGCTTGTGTAGTTTGGAAAGATGAAGGCTGAGGGGTGACCTTTGCTCTGTACAGCTTCATGAAGAGGGCAAGGGGAGAAGGAGGTGCTGTTTCCTTCTCCCTGGGATCCAGTGTTAGTACACATGGCAGTAGTTCAAAGCTGTGCCAGGAGGGGTTCCAACTGGACACTAGAAAACATTTCTTTACCAAGAGGGTGGTCAGACAGTAGACAGGCTTCCTAGAGAGGCGGTCAATGCCCCAAGCCACCAGTGTTTAAGAGTGTACTAGTTTGAAAGCAAACCAGTGAGACACTCTAAATCAGAACTACAATTTAATAGGAAAATTAAAAATAAATGCAGTAGTACAGAAACACTGACAGGGTCAGGATACAACCTGACACCCTGTCAGGCAGGATGGTGATAGGAGTCTGATTAGATGGTGGTTGCAGTCCTCCTGAAGTGAGAGATGTGGTCCTGTTGAAGCGGTAGAAGGGTCTGGTCTTCCTCTGAAGGTCCAGTGGTGGGTATGTAGCTCCTGTCCTCCTTACCAGTTGGTAAGGGCTGAGTGTGGTGTTCCAAACCTCAGATTATATCCAGGTAGGACTGCTTGGTTCCTCCCCCTGCGCGGAGCATCTCACGATGGGATGATGTAATTCTGTGAGTCACGCAGTGAGGCTGGATGGCCCATTAACAGAAGATACCTCTCTGGAGGGAGTTATCAGGGATGTGTCATGGAAGAGATAAGGAGCACTGCCCCACCTGGTTTTAACAGAGGGTGATAGAATACATACTTCTGGCTGTATCTTACATCTTAACCTAAGACAAAGAGGCATTTGACAATGCCCTTAACAACAGGCTTTGACTTTTGGTCCGCCCTGAAGTGGTCAGGCAGTTGGACCAGATGACCACTGTAGGTGCCTTCCAAATGAAACAGAACAGGCTATTCTAATTTCATGTGTTATCTGAATTTGATGAAGTTGTTCATTGGTATAAATCAGTGTATTGCTGAACGGCTTGGGGAGCTGCTTAAGATGGTGGTGTTTTTTTTTTTCCACCATGTGAATAATTCTGCTGGATGGCCAAGTCATTGGTTTGTGAGTCACTTGTGGCCTGTGACTGTTCCTCAGATTATGATCAGTAATAACACATTACTCTGGTTTGATTACACTTACAGACATGCTTTCACTTAATCTGAAAAATTGAAAACACTTTGTTGTCTTTTGGCTTTGAAGGTATGTCTGACCAATTTTCTCTGTATTTTTGGCTTAATCTTTGATGCTTTTGTCTTCTTTCTATTGCTGACTTGTGTGATTTATGGGCTGACTGTATATATTCTCATTTCAGGGGATTAATCGCTAGCTAGAGAATCTAGAAACTAGATGTTTTTATTGTTACTGTGTGTCAGACCATCTGTGTGAAGGATCTTTTACCCATTTTCCTGCAAGCAATAAATCTTGTAAGACTGTCAGCTGCTGAAACCATTTTCAGTTTCATTTAGGAGTTGTTGGAGTGCTTTCAATTATCCTGTGGTCAACTCATTAGGTCTGAAATGCTAGCTATTCACATACGTGGTTCTCTTTATTCCTGTTCACCATTTTAGCATCTGGCCTATTGTATATGTCAGAGCTCTTGGAAAAATGATGTTTTAGCTTTGTCAGAGTTGCAAACTCCATCTTTCTTGAGGTTTTAAGTTGCTTTTATGTATGTACCTTTCTCCCCCAAGGCTTTAATTCTGAAAGAGAAACAGGACAGTGTGGGGCTGTCATAGCCATCTCATTTTGTGTTATCTTTTGTTAAGCTTGCTACCACAAAATTGGTATCAGCATTGTGGTTTACCCTTATTGGTTTACTTTGCTTTTGTTATAACTCTTCTAGCTGAAAAAGAAAAAAAAAAAAAAAACAAACATCAAGGTGGGAAAACAGTACAATTAAAGGGAAGGTAGTGTGGTAAAACTTTGTGTGAGATTATATTGGGAGGGTGGTGCTTATTTTCAGAAAGAATTTGTTGATTTTCATCATTCCCATGATCTGACCCATAGAGTACATTGGTACATCTGTAACAGACTCAGAAGCATCAACACATGTATGTCCAGGTGGTGTGGCCAGGATCACTTGTGTGCAAAGAGGAGGACAGAGATGCAGGGTTGAAGAACTCATTGTGCTACTATGATGCCATGATGATTTTTTGTCTTTTCTTTTATACCCCTTTTATATACCTTTTTACAGCTTTTGTATTCTTAGTGCTTTTTGCCTACATTCTTAGACTCCATTTGTAGTTAGGGATCAGAATGCCCCAGACCCCAAGGTCCTCTCCAGAACACATTCTGTAAACTGAGATAGAACCATCCAGGAGAAGGCTCCTTGGGGAGGGGGGCTCACTCGAGCCTCTCATTGGGGAATCTTTGATAGATATGCTAATTAGTAAAAGCTATAATGTTATACCTGATCTTTTGGGGGCGGGAGGGGGGTGTGCATTGCAGTTTGCATTGAGGTGCATTCCACCTGGATGTAGTGTACCTAAGGATCCTTAAAATAAATACTGAGGTGAAATCCCTTTTTTCCTTCTAACCGTGTTTGATTAGTGATTTTAAGACCAGGAAAAGGCATCAACTGTAGTTCTTCATGGTACTATAAACTAGGTTTTGGGCAAATCTTTCATATTCTTCAGGAGTCATCAGTTGGTATGGGATGGATCTTTACTGTAGAAACTTGCTGATTTCAGGTTTCATAAATCTTGGGCCCAGTTTTTACCTGGTTTTGTTTTGTTGTTTTTTGGGTTTTTTTAAACCATTTTGTTGTTGTATGTTTTTTCCTTGTCTGAATGCATGTTTGAAATATATGCCCAGGGTTTGTTTTTCTGTTGGGCCAACAGGCACAGGAGTCATGTTTGTGATATGCTGCAATCTCAATCAATATGTTACCATCCTTCTGGTGCAGGATCTTTTGCTGATGAGTCATTTATGCTGTGGTCTTACCAGAGTGGAGACCTTTTGGCCATTACATAAACAGTATATTTCTCAATTTCACTGCTGGGAATAGTGTCCTGAAAGCAGTGTCCAGGCATCCTTTATTATTCGCACAGGCTGTTCTTTAACCCTTTGCTTATGTGTGTGGGGGTAGACAAAGTCACACTCTCTTGCAGTCATGTAGCAGTCATGCCAGTCTTAATGTTTCTGTTAAGATTGGCATGACAACAGTAATTTTCAAATGAAAAAATAAAAATCAAATCATAACGGAATTAAAAAAAAGAAGAAACTGCACATTTTTGTGTTGGACTGTACAGGCTGATTGTTAACAGCTGCAGTTTAAGAGGAAGAATGTGCATTTGACATAGGGATAAGTCAAAAACCTAAGTTTCCCATGTTTCTAGGTCTGGCTTGCTCTAGGTCTGGCTTGGAAAATTTCCTATACTTTGCTGACAGTGAGATCCTCCTTTGCCATCTTAGTCCAAATTTCCCATCTTGTGTATTTATTCAGTGTAACTGCAAGTACTGGATGCATTCTTCCCTGTGGAACTGTTTCTACATGGACATTTTATTAAGGACTGCCTTCCTTAATAAAAACATTTCTTTGCTCTTGTGTAACTTTTATGCAAGCTGAAGCATTTTCAAGGCATTCCATGTATAAACTGCACATAATGAAAAATATTTGTTTTATATACAACCAATTTGCCATAGAGGCCATTGAAAGACATATTAATATCACAGATGGCAGGCATTGGGTTGTTTGGGTTTATTTTATTTATTTTAATCATCTCCCCACACACATTTGTCAGTGGAGGGTCCCAGTAACAGAATTATCCAAGTAAACTGAACTCATTGTTATGGTTTGATGTAATTCTAAGTGCTGAAGTCAGAGGTGCAGTCTGCAGGGGGGTATAATGTTTTCTCACCTTGTTCCTCTCCTCTCCCTCTCTATTTACAGGTTATTCTGATACTTGTCTGCATGTTGACAAAGGAATCTATAGAAATTACTCCAGTGCCATATACGCTGCAAGCCCCTCGGGTAGCTTTGGATAGAAGAGACCCCTCTAACCCCTTGAGGAGAGAAAAGAAACAGATGCACTGTCAAGTGGGACAATACCTACACCCCAGAAAGACCCACTGCTGCATGAGGTGTCATGCAGGTACACAAAATAAATATAGTAGGCGTGACTTTCACCCTGCAGTCATTTCCCTGTCCTGCACCCTCAAACTGTTGCTTTCCTATAGCTAATCAGCTCTCTCTTTGCTTGGTACCTATTCCTACCCAACTAAATTAGTATTCCTTTTATTTATTCCTATTCCTTATTCTCTTCTTATGGGTCAGTGTCATTGACACTGGTGAGAGGAAGCATACTTGGTCCTTACGTTATCGACTCCAGGGTTTCTTTGAGGAACTGGTGACTCCTGTCCTCCCTAACAACGCATTTGCCTTCCTGCCAGAGCTCTGTTAAGTGATTTTCTTGCAGGTACCTACAAGGCAAAAGACTGTGATCGGCCTGACCAGGCAACTCTCTGTCTTCCATGTGCTGATGGCACATTCACAGCTGTTGATAACACCATGTCTAAATGCTTCCGGTGCACACACTGCCGGACAGGTGAGTTACTGTCAGATCTGCAGGATCTGAGGAAAGTGGTGGTGGATGAGGACTGGGGGGGATGGCAAGATGAGTGAGGGAGCTTGGAAAAGTAAGCAATTGAATGGGTAAGACAGTGTGTGGCAGTGGATTGGGGACAGCAGGAATAAGGGTTACCAGATTAGTACAGTCTGAGATACAGTTTGTGGGCCTTTTTGGCCTTTTTCTGTGAAATTTAGGGGATAACAATACCTGACACTGAACTGTGCCATTAATCAAATCCCTCCTGATGGGAGAGAATTTTCTAAAAGTCCTTGCAAGGAGTTTCAAAGATAAACCGAGACTTTTCCTGGAGTTTCAGTGTTGCCGGATAGTTGTTTATTAAGTCTTATCAGAGGAACAGAGCCACTAGCGTGACTCAGGTACAGCACAGAGCACAGAAAGCAGGAGTGAAGTCTCTCTTTATCAAGATTTACACAGCCTTTTAAAGATAATTTAACCAATGGTTAATAAAAAAGTATATTATTTTCACTTTCCTACCAATTATTCAGTAACATGGGCAGGAACTGTGTAATTCTCTATCCAGTCATTCCAAACTACTTTTACTGCAGAACATGGAGTAGTAGAAGAAGGAGAAGAAGGTTTAGAGAACAACAACAATCCTCCATTTTGATATTTTGTACTCTTATCTATTTACTACAAAGAGAGTCCCAAAACCTCTAAATTTTTCACCCTGTCACAATCTTACATAGTAGTTTATCACCTAAGTCACACCACTGTATTTTCTAGTTCTTGTCTGATTGTTGGTAATTTTTTCCAAGGTTGGAGGTTAGAACAATGTTGTTCAGGGGGGTAAGAACCCTTAAAAACAGGCAGAGAAATATTCTCAGCACTCTGGGTTCCTACAAATACCTATCATCATAACAGTGCTCTCAGTTAAGGTGAAGCAAGAGGTTGGAGTAATCATTTCTCCTTTCTTTCCTCAGAACTCCAGCAGATAGTTGAGACCCCCTGCACCCCACAGCAAGATACTGTATGTGGCTGTCAGAAGAATCAGTATCAGTCTGATTCTGAGTCTGAATTCTTCCAGTGTAGGAACTGCAGCTCGTGTGCCAATGGGATTATTACCCGCTGTGAGTATGGCATGGATATGGCTCTAGTATGGATGTATTGTAGTAGGGTAGACTTTCTGATAATCTGCAGTGCCTTGCACTGAAAGGATGGTAGTTTTGGTACAACTCTTAGGTTTATCTGCCCTCTTTCCCCAAAAAGGCTGCTATTTTTTGCCTGCTCTGGCATCAGTCCCTGTTTCCTATCATAGCTGCTTTCTTTTGTCCTTGACCAGTTTCTTGGTTTTGGCTGTTGTGAGGAGCTACTTTCTACTTAATTTTGGTGCCTCTGCCTTGTGTGTCCTGAAGCAAGGTCTTTCTTTATGCTCTAGAGCAGGTTTCCCCTTGCCTTCCTTGTTTGTCTGTCTCCTGATGCTCACTGTATTTCCCTTACCAACTGCTGGAAACACTTTGAGTACAATGGATGAAAACACCTCTGGTCCCAGTGCTCAGTTGAACTGCTTGTCAGTTGCTGAACCACCACAGTGTTCTGTGCAGTGTTTTAAAGCAAAGAGCTGCTCAGGTAATGCTGAACTATACCCAGTGGCAATGGGCACTATCTTGGGATGACACTGGTGTCTGGGAGAAGGACCTCTGTTAGCTGTCCCAAGGTGCCTCATCTCCAGTCAGGAATCAAAGATCTTAAACAAACACTGCTGTCTGTAGTCTTAATTCTTTCCATGTCCCTTGAATGTCTTCTTTCCACATCCCCTACTGCGGTGACTGAGAAAGCACGAGTCAGTATTGGATGCAACACTAACTAACTTTATTTTCTTGATTAGCTCTTTTATAAGGTCACACAGGCGGACCCGACTGCAGCCAAACAAGATGTCCTACATCCGTGCCCATTCACACACCGACTGCTCTTCCAATTGGCACGTACATACATTCCTTAGTGGTGGTCTTCCAGCCCAGGGACACCCACTCCCCTCTGAACATCTTATTCAGCTGGTCGTGATCCCTACAAAAGATACAATTATAATTAATTTAGTCATTGTTCTTTAATCATCCAGCGGGCCAGTGCTTCCAGTCCAGCTGCTCCCACACCCTACCTTGTCTTGAAGCTATCCTCTCTTCTTTGCAAACTATGCTGCTCCTGATCCCTTTCCCATCTCTTACCCTGCCTAGTGTGAGGTTTGTTGTTTCACTGGTGAATGTGTTCCCGCCTGTGCTCAATCATCTTGTCACAGTTTCCACACTTACGCCTCTCCTCAGGGGTCATCATCGTACGCTGTCTTTGAGCAGCTTCCTTCCCTCTTGGCTGATGTAGAACTGTTTTATTCCTATCCCTCACTCACCACAGAATTTAGCTCCTTGTTCTAGTATGTTTTCCCCTCCTCTCATGCCATTTGATGTTCTTCCATCACTTTTCTTGCCTGCTCCTCCCCACACCTGTTTTAGTCAGGCTCTCTCCTGTGACTTGCTTAGAAGCGATAGTTCTTTAGTTTCTTACCCCTTGCGCTCACAACATCAGAAGAGTGGTTATGTGTCCCGTGGCTTGAAGTGATTTCTCCCTGCCCCAAACTGACTTCCTCACCAGTCCCAGCTGTTCAGGGACCACTTCTCCCTCATCTTGGCCTGACTAATGTAGTTTCCCCTTCCTGTCGAACTTGAGTGACTTTTCCTGCTTTTTGCACATTAGACTAATTTCAGCTGCACTGTAATTATAGTCCCTTTCCAAGCCTCTACACAGGTGCCCACCTACAGGACAGTGGCACTCTTATTTTTATTACTTTCATCCTCCCCCAACTCAGTTTTTAAATGTAGACCAAATCCTTTTCCTCTTCTTCAGTAGCAGGCTTAAAAAAGGATAATCTTTCATCCATCTTGGAGTGGATTTTTTTCCTTTTGTTTTTTTCCTTGTCCAGATTATGGCAACAGTTTCTGTTTGTTTTTTTTTTTCTACAGGTTCAAAGAACAAAGATGCAGTTTGCAGGTGTAAGCCTCAATTCTTCCTGTCACGTAGTAACATTTGCAAGCCTTGCAACAGGTGAGCTTTTTTACTCTGTATTCCCCACCACTGAGTAGGAGAGACAGTAGGAGCTCCACAGGGCAAGGGAATTCTTCTCACGACTCTTTCTATCTAGACACAACTTTACAACACTCTAATTGCCTTTCTGGGGCATTTAGGTCTTCCCCTCTGCCACCTCCTCTCTGTAGGCATCAGCCCACTAAGAACCTAAAGTCACACTGCATTGCTCTGCTTTGCAGGCCCATCTTGACTTGTCTGTTAATTAGGATGGTTGCAAATGGCTAGGGTTTCATTGCACATGTGTTCACCTCTCTGATTTGCTCTTTCAGCTGCACTGGAGAAGAATGCTTGCTGTGTCCTAGCCCAGTGACTACCTCACCGACTTCGTCTGGGCTGGGTGAGTGCTCAGGAGACTGAGGGGCAGCGAATCTTTTCATTGTGGGCTGTTGTTCTGTTAATGCCTTTTGTAAAGGGTTACATTTTCCACTTTGTCAAACCATTATCCTTTATCTCCCTACCATTTGCAAATCTTCACTTGCTATTCTTTCTCCAGCACTTACCTCCTCCCTTCTTAGTCACTCATACATTTGCTCTCTTTCTTTTGTCCAGATGGAAACCTTGTACTTGGCATCCTTGTTGCAATATTTGGAGTTATCTCTATTCTCTGCGTTGCACACAGAGTCTGGAAGCTGGTCCAGAAAAAGAGGATAGTGTCATCTTTCTACTCCTGTGGTGAGTATAGCAGCATGTGCAGTGATACTGATTGGGATGGACATCATTCCCTGTGTGTTTTTGTGTCTGCACACGTGCGAGGGAAAAAGGGGGATCTCCTTACTCTGCTCTGCTGCAAGGCCAGAGTAGCACAAGAACTAAAGAGCCATGGCTCTTGTTGCAGTTCTGCATCCAGGCCCATAGCTGTGACTGGAAGTGCACGTGAGCTTATTTCTGGGACATGTATTTTGCTGTAAAACATTTTTGAGGGCAGGATTGTGAATAGCTGCTTTCCTGTTTTCTCTGGGACAAGAGGAAGTGAAAATAATTTCTGATTTCTTTTTTCTTCTTTCTTTGAAGTTTCTTTGCCACAGACAACCAAGGAGCTGGTATCAGAGGTGAGCAAGATGATGAGTATAAGAGTTATTTTACACTTTAAAATATGTTAGCCTGGGATCTGGAGTAATATTTTTCCCCATGGACTGTTTTCAGGCCTTGTATTTGCAAGTGAGCTGAGTAGTAGGGCTGTTTAACTCAGAAGTCTTTTCCTGTAGAGGGTGGAGCCAGTAACACTTTACTTCCCCTCTTCTGGAGGATGCTTTTCAAACTCCTGGCTTTTTGCTTTTTTTTTCTGGATGCATTTTGTTCAAACAGTTGGTCCTTTATCCACTTTTCTCTCTGTGTACCCCAAGCTTGGAGGATTTAATTAATTTTACTTCACTTCAGATCTTGACTCCACAAGCCTCTCAGTGCTGTTTCACAGTGTTCTCTCAGGTCCAAGGTAACTCTGCAAAATAAGAGGGCCCAGGCAGCAGCTGAGGTGGGGTTTCCACAGCCTCACAGAAGTGGCTGATGGGGAAGGTGGCATGTGGAGCTTCTAGAATGGTGGTGATTTGGGGTCCCAGCCTTACTTGATTTTGTAAAGAAATATTTTTTTCCAGACTGCTGTTTTATGGTGCCAAAAAAGAGTTAAACTCTTTGGGTGCTGCTGGAAAGAAATGTTTGGTGTCTTCTGCTGAAACAAGGCATGTAGGAAGAATTAAAATCTCAGCACCTGCTCCCCACCTATGTCAGATAAATTTTAGCATATAAAGCTAGTGGCCACTTGCAGGAGATAGGTGTATTGTGCTGCTGTGGGTGATTCTAAACTATGTCATGTGTCTTTCAGGATGGGGAAAAAAGAAATGAAATTTCCATCCTTCCTGAGTCCCAGAAAGAAACACAATTGCCAGTAAACACAACCCCATCTGCACCTCTGCTGCAAAGTTCACATGAGTTACCAGACTGTGTCAGACCTGCCAGAAAGACACAGCTTCCAGACAGTAAGTGAAACTCTCCCATCCTTCCCTCCTTCCCCAATCAAACGAGAATGTAATTATGCAGATGCAGCTCAGAGTGTGCTGCACAGACCGTACTCAGTTCACATGACCCGTGTGTGTACTTCACACATGGCACAGTACAAAGGTAGAAGCATGGCCAGAGCCTGTGAGGCTGTACATGCTAAATACCTGTGCAAGGCCTTTCTGTTGTCCCTTTTCCCTGCCAGCAAAATGGATTGTCATATGTGTTGATATGCTGTCAGTCTTAATGTTTCTGGGGTTGTGACCCAGAATAATTTCAATAATTCATTCTTTTTCAAGAATATATAGCAGCAAGGCCCTAAGCATATGTGCTTAACTCTGCTCATAACCTTTTACAAGAGCATATGGAAACATTCCCATTACATTCTGAGGGATAAGAGCAAGTCTGGACATCGCACAAGTCTGTGTGGTTACTCTAAAGAACTGGAGAAGACTTGAACAAGGGGGGCACTGCAAGATCCCAAGGCCCCCTCCAGCCCTGGATTATTCACATTCTACTGAGGCTGCAGGATCTTGGTTCTCACGCTTTTCCCTCTTTTCTCAGACCCTGCTATTCTGTACACTGTGGTGGATCACGTGCTGCCCTCTCGGTGGAAGGAGTTCGTGCGGCGCCTGGGCCTGAGCGACCACGACCTGGAGCGGATTGAGCTGGAGCACCGGCGCTTGCGAGATGCCCAGTATGAAATGCTCAGACTGTGGAAACTGCAGATGGGCCGTGCTGCCACTGTGGAGCACATCAGCTGTGTTCTCAACCAGATGGAGCTCAGTGGCTGTAGTGATGCTGTTCAAGAGGCTTTGCTAAACCAGAACTCTCCTCAAACTTGCAGCCTCCACAACCATCTTTAGTGTATTTGTGCTTTAGCTGCCTTTGACTGTTAAGATGGGATCATAGCTCTCTTCCTTTCCCTTTATCTCCCCATCTTTCTAACACTCATCAGCTGGTTTTGTTGGGGACAGCAGATTATGCTGGAGGAAGGCTGAGGTTTGCTTCTCAACCACCATACAGTTCAACACCTTTAAGCCACAGCAGACCTCTGCAACACCTCCTTTCCCAAGGAGGGAAGGCACCTCATAAAGGAAGTGGTGTGTGGACTCTGACCAAGATGCAAACGGGAGCTCTGAGTGACTCGATCACAGATCAGCTTCTATGGACAAGTTATTGCTGAAACAGGTGCTCCACACATCATGGGGTGGGTAAACTTGTAGGGTGATTTGGTTAAGCCAACTGTTCAGATGTTAAAGTACTCACTCACTTCTTGTGGATTTCTTTTTCTGCGAGATCAACCAGTTGAAATGGCTCATATTGCAGCCTTTTGATTGCTAAATCAGACTCAGAGGAAGTGGTGGGAGGATGTGCCTGTTTGTTTCTGGGAGCAGGAGAGGATTGCCCCCTCTCGGTGTCAACTAGTAGGAACTAGTAGGTGTCTCTGTAGCAAAAGACTCCTGGAGATTCAGAAGTGGTGGTTCTCTCTGTGAGACACATTATCCTTTCCACACCATTTCCCTCAGCTTCCAGAGGAGTAAGGATTCCAAGCCAGTGAGTCAGATGAGAGGGTTGGTGCTCTTTTTCTCAAGTTTTTTTTCTGTATCTAGAAACCATGTAAGTTAGCATTAACAAAACACCTGCCTGTGTGTTTGTCCAAGTGCAGGGTGGGAAGGAGTGTGCACATCTGCCTGGGTGAGGTGGCACCTATGCACCTGGTAGCATGAGCACCTCTGCAAATCCGTGCTTGCACGCAGGTCAGTAGGCTCGTGTCTGCCTGCTTATCTACCTATGGATGATTCAATGAATCTAACTGCAAATGGGACTGTGTATGTGTCTCTATAGATGTTTTAGCAACTGTTGAATAACTTCACACTACTTCCTGGACTGCATTCTGTGATTGCTACTTGGGTGTGAGAGCCATTTGGTACCATCTCCAGGCTCTCACCATCACTTTCTCATTGGAATTACCCTGGGTGAACCAGACAAAGAAAAAATCAATTAGCCTGCACCAGGTGCAGGCTGTCCACACTTTTGTAACATGAACTTTTTTAGTCTCTAATCCCTTGACCAGAGAGAAACTTTCTATTGTAAATACACTAAATGTTCTGAATTAAAATGAGTATTTTTACCTCTGTTCTGGTTTTGCTCATATCAGCGTCTTTTCTGTGACTGTGGCTGGGGGCAGAGGAAGGGGAATAATTTCTAGAAGTGGCAAGAGTGGGTGGCTTAGTGGTCTCATGTATTTTTTTTAAAAATACCCAAGTTTTATGTACTCTGGTATGTTGAACTTAGCTGACCCCAACTCACAAGAAGCTAACTGAGGGCAGGAAGTAGGACTGAAATGAAATGCAGTTGCAGGTCTTCTCAGATATTCAAGAATATGAATGCCAGTTTAGACTGAATTTTTAAACAAAATACAGTGAGTCATTTTGGATTGTATCTGGCTTTTTAAACAGGAAAATATCTTTTAATAATAATAATAATAGGTTATACTTTAATGTTAATCTTACATGTTTTTGTCTGAGGAACCAAAGCACTGTGTTAAAGAAGCAAGGACTATTCCTACTCCACTTGAAAGTTTCCTACTTGAAATTTGGAAGTTCCTGACAGTGACAAAGCCAGGAACTGAAGTCAGTTTTAATTCCCAGTTTGAGGCTTTGTTTTGCTATGCCTACATCCCATTTTAATTGAGGATGATGTTGTTGTTGCTTTTTTTTTTAATCAGAGACAGCACAAAGCTCACTGTAATACACTTTTTCTTTCACAATTGATGTTCAGCAAGCACAACTGTATGATCAGTGTGAGAATTATTAGAAGTACATGCTGTTGATTGAAAGTGCTTAAGTGGGGAAATTCTCAGAAAACTTTTTCGGGTATGGTATCTAAGCTTTGGGGTTTTTTTCCCTACCTCAGACTGTGTAATACATCTTTTAAAATCCAGGTGTTTCAAAGCTCTTGGCACAAGGTAAGCCACAAGCAGCAGGCCCCAGGCCACTGCTTGGTTGCCAGTGGCTTCATGCAGGAGTTTTACAGAAATCAGTGGCTACGAGATGTTTCAGAGAATGCTGAAGACCCTTTCACGGTAATGAAGGCAACTTGGGTGGGTAATGGATGTGAAGATGGGAGTGGAGGCTCCTCGTGCTGCTGCCTCTGAGCCTGGACACAGCAGCCACCAGAAGAATGCAGCTGTTTACGTAATTTCATTCGTCTTTATTACTCATTGAGTGTCTGATGCTGAAGCGATGATGTCTGCATTTAGAACATTTACATTGTAACTGTACTGCATCCAGCTCTGGTCCCCCAACATAAGGAGGACATGGAACAGTTAAGAGCAAGTCCAGAGGAAGCCACGAGGCGGATAAGAGGACTGGGGCACCTCCTGTACGAAGACAGGCTGAGGAAGTTGGGTCTGCTCATCCTGGAGAAGATTCTGTGGAGACCTCCCAGCAAACTTCCAATATCTGAACGGGGCTACTGGGAAGCTGGAGAGGGACTCTTGGTCACTGTAGTGATAGGACAAGAAGGAAACTGAAAGAGGGAAATTTTAGGATGGATATTAGGAAGGAATTCTTTACAGGGAGGGTGGTGAGGCACTGGCACGGGTTGCTCACGGAGGCTGTGGATAGCGCAGCCCTGGCAGCGCCTAAGGCCAGGCTGGATGAGGCTTTCAGCAACCTGGTCCAGTGGGAGGTGTCCCTGCCCATGGTAGCGGGGTTGGGACTAGATGATCTCTAGGGTCCCTTCTAACCCATGACATTCCAGGATTCTACGGACGCACGGTAGTCACTCCTCCGCCTCAGCACTCGAGCGTCCCTCGCCGCGGCGGCGGGCGATGGCCCGAGCGGGGCGGTGCCACCCCCCTCCGCCCGCCGCTCCTTGGTACGGCCCGCGGGGCCGCGGTGCGCGCCGGGAGCGGGCCGGGCCGGCGCGCGGGGGTGCGGCCGTGATCCCGCGCCGCGTTCCCGCCGCTCCCGGCACATCCCGGCCCGGCCCGGCCCGGCCCGGCCCGACATGGCCCTCAACAAGTCCATGCACGCCCGCAACCGCTACAAGGACAAGCCGCCCGACTTCGCCTACCTGGCCGGCAAGTACCCCGAGTTCCAGCAGCACGTGCAGACCACCCTCGCGGGCAGGGTGAGGTACGGCCGGGGCGGGATGGGGCGGGTGGGTGCCCTTGTGTGTCCGCCCCCCGGCACCCATGAAAGCTCTGCGTGTGCTTTTCAGCCTGAATTTCAAGGATCCGGAGGCCGTGAGGGCTCTGACGTGCACCCTCTTGAAAGAGGATTTCGGGCTGAAGATCGACATCCCCGTGGAAAGGCTCATTCCTACCGTCCCCTTGAGGCTCAACTACATCCACTGGGTGGAGGATCTCATCGGCCACCAGGATGCTGAGAAGCAAACGCTGAGGCGAGGCATTGACATAGGTACTTGACACAGCTAAATATTTAATTCCTTATTTACCGTTGCGCATCCACAGAAAAACGTCAAGTTTGAGAAACAAAGAGATCTGATCTATGCTCCCGGTGGTGAAAGGCAGTCTGAGCTCCACCGGTGTTCATTTGCCTCCTGGGTGGGAGGATTTCTCCGCACAAACACAAGAGCAGTCATGGGAGGCAATTATTTGGCTTTTCAGGGCCTTGAACCCTCTTGAGTGCAGCTTTCTGTGGTATACAAAAATTTTGCTTCTAAAAATGCAGGCAAAAATGTCATTTTAAAAGAATTAAAAAGTGTTTCTTCTCAATGTTCTAACTAGCGAATTATGTTTCGTTGCTAATTTGTTAATTTGGCTTTTGGATGTCTGCACCAGAGAGTTTGTGTGTTGCAGAGCAATAGTTTTTAGTGTTCCACTTAATAACTTTTATAGATCTATTTGACAGGTGAATGACCTGTCCTTTCTAAACTTCGATTTTTATTTTAATTTATTTCAATGTCGTTATATTCGCAAGCTGAATTTTAAAAGAGGCTTAATTAGAAACCAGGGCAAATACCAGCTAAGCTGTGTTTTGGTTGTAGATGGTCAAGGATTTCTGGTTTATTATTGGAAACAAAATGTCTTTTAAGCTGCGCGAAGCATCAGCAGATGGATGATAGGGTCCAGTATAGTTGTTCACTTTCAGTCTGGATTATTTGGTAATATTAGGACAGTATCTAGACTAGACAGCAGATAAATGTAAACAGTCAGCAGAGATGTGAATTTGTAAGATGTACACTGATGGCCATAATTTGGTTTTCATTAGAAATAAAAAAAAAGGCAAGCTCTGTAAGAGCTTCCACACACAAATAATAAAATTGGCATTTGGATTCAGAAACTTTGGTTATTCTTTATGAATTATTTAAAAGGCACCAGTGATAGTACATTTGAGTTTAGTTCACATCTTTTATTTTGTCAATAAAATCTTTTACAGTTTCAAAGTCTTGATTTCAAAGACTGTTCTGTGCTGAAGAATGAAATTGAAAGAAGCTGGAATTTCCTTTCTAACTTGTTTTAATGCTTGATATTAAAACTTTAAAGTTACTGACGTCCTCAAAGCTGGGGTTCAGGAATCTTTCTGTGCCAGATTTTACGTTTCTGTTTATTTGGTATTTGCTGTCATTACTTTTTGTAGTGGAATTTGTTGTTCTGAAATTTACTGACTTGCATTTTTAGCTGGAGTTATGCTGGATACCAGGTCTGTATCATCACATAGTGTGTCCACAGCTGCTTTCCTCTATAACTTTTAAATTTCTTAGCCAGCTTCTACACCTTCGATATTAGTTTTCATTTTTGAAAATGATTTCTATGAACTTTGTCACGGTAGGTGGCTGGGTAGAAGAGACAGATCCTTTATGTCCTCCACATACTGCAGAATCTTCAGTTTGAGTTTGCATGGGCTTTGATATTCCAGCTTTGGAAAAGCAGTAAGCTATCCAAGGGAGACTTGACAGAAGTGCTGGAAATAACCCCTTGCTGTTGTGTACTGACAGATGAAGTTATTGATGTTTCAATAAATCAGTATAACAGGTTCTTGACATGTCTAAACTCAAGTTTTGTGGTGGTGGGATATCTTTCCCTTTTCTTGTATCCATTCCCTTTAAGCCTAAATTTGATTGTCATTGATAATTTGATCACCTAGATATGCCATAATTATTTTCTGCTGGCATCTCTCTCTCTTTTAGCAAGTTTTCATCTATCTGTCTACCTTTTTTGGTATCTTAATTGACACTTAGATTTCTTTGATAGTTTTGGACATTAGACAAAGACAGTCTGGTGGAACAGAATTTTTTTGTGGTTGTTGTATGCATCAAAGTAAAATATTTATGATAGATGATAGAAAAATTCAGAAGAGAAATTTATTTGTGGTAGGGTTTTGTTTTAGTAAAGCCAGAATGTATTTGGCTTTATGTATGTAAATTAACCACTGTCATACAGAAGAAAAATAGCTTAAACCAAGGTTGATAGTTTACTAGAAAATTTATTACAGAGTATTAAATTCTTTATCTTATTAAAAGTGCATATTTGACAATGCTGTTTTTCAAATTACAAAAATAAAGTTCACTAAAGAAGTGCGTAGTAGATGATCAGTAATTTTCTTGAAATTTCTTGATCACTATCTTGAAGTTAGTTCTTTTTGGTGTAATAAGTACACAGTTAACAGCCACAGTGTGTGTAACAACAGAGATTTATTTTGCCTTTTTTGTGGATTTTCACTTCTGCAGGGACAGGGGCTTCTTGTATATACCCATTACTTGGAGCAACTTTGAATGGCTGGTATTTCCTTGCAACGGAAGTGGATGACATGTGCTTCAATTATGCCAAGAAGAACGTGGAACAGAATAATTTGTCTGATCTTATAAAAGGTACAATGTAATAAGGTATTTAATAGCATACAGATGTTGTGGCGTACTTCTGCCACGTTCAGGTGCTCAGTTGTTTCTGACTGGTGCAGAACATTTACTGAGGTCTGGCTATGCTTAAGCCAAGCAGCTGCCTTGCCTAGCGTGGGATGTGCGGATAAAGAAAAACTCGCCCTTATGAAAATCTGAAAGATCAACTTCACCCTGGGGTGTTTTTATCTCTGTATTCCTTCTCTGTTACTGAAGTATTTCTTAGTGTTTGTACTCTTTATGCTGGTAGGAGACCTGGAATGCTCCCCTTGGATAACTGCATGACACTTCCACAGAGGCATACAGAGAGTTGTACAGAGAGTTCTTCATCCTCACTTCTTGAATGAAGTCCTGACACTGCCTGTGGTAGCAGTGGCAGTATGCCAGACTTGGTCTAGGAATGAGCTTGGAAAATTTTCTGTAGGAACTCAGTATAGTAAAAAGCAGATCCATTTATGAGCTCTGAAATGAAAACTTTTGGAAGCATCCTTTTGAACAACATGTCTTAGTCTGTTGACCATGTCAGTCTTCAAGATCCAGAACTTGATGCGGAGAGCAATGAGAGTTTTCTGTTACTGCTGCCACTGATTTTTAATGGTGTGGTGGTGTTGCCATATACTGGAAAAGGAGCTGGCAAAGGAACAGGCCTCATGTGAAACTTTAGTGCCTGTAGTTGAAAGGGCTTAAAGCACATTCGTGGTTGTATTGGAGAACATGGCATAACTCAGGCAGTCCTTGTTGTTTTAAAGAGATTTGTGTGGTTCTGCTGCTGTGTATAAACATAAAGGCTGTTTGTATGCTAATTCTTAACCCGAAATCTTTATATGTATGGTGATACTTGTTACATCTCTTTTGTAGAAAGCATTGTTTAGAGAGTACAGGTTTTATATAATGTATAATGTATACAGCATGTTAAATAAAATACGAAGTTCCTTACTGACCAAATTCACTTCTTCTAATAGTGGTTAAGGTACCACAGAAGACTCTTCTAATGGATGCACTGAAAGAAGAATCTGAGATCATTTATGATTTCTGCATGTGCAACCCCCCCTTTTTTGCCAACCAGTTGGAAGCGAAGGTAACAAACTGGATGTTGTAAGTACTTCAGTAGTCTTTGGGAAGGTAGCCACAATTTAACCTCTTGACGTGGGGAAGGTTGAGTGGAAAATCCCAAATCATTATGAAATAGCATTTAAGTCTTCTCCCTCCTCATCCCCTAGACCCTAAAGGAGTTTTGAAAACTTAACTGTTACCCTTCCTAAAGTGGAGGATGAGCTGTAGCATTCTTTCACAAGTTCTTACTGTCCTAGAAAATTAGTTTGGAAAGTAGACAGCTAGTAAATCTGAAATCAGGTGCCTGCTGCATATCAGTAGTACAGAGGATCTAGTTCCTGGAATTTTGCATAACTGTGTTTTTCATTTCCTTAGTGATGTAGACAGTATCATACAGGTCTTGCAATACCCACCGAATCTAGTCAGAAATGTATAATACAGGGCAGTAGTAAAAAGGTTTAAGATTTAATTAAACACTATACATTGTAATTGCATAGATGCACTTAGCATGTCTTACATGTATTGGAACCACATATTTCATATTAGCAGGATCCTAGTGTGTGACAAGGAGGTTTGTTTTGAATGGATCTTTGTTATCCATGGTTCTGATGGGGGAAGGCTAAGTGGAGGTGGTGGTGCTTGCTACCCACTAAGATTAAGATAGGAAGCAATGTACAAAGCAGCAAAACATCTCATTAAATGTTCATGTCAAATGTTTTTGGGTTTTAATCCAGGGAGTTAATTCTCGAAATCCGCGGCGTCCTCCTCCCAGTTCTGTAAATACAGGAGGGATCACAGAAATCATGGCTGAGGGAGGAGAACTAGAATTTGTCAAAAGAATTATTCATGATAGTCTCCAACTTAAAAAGAGGTTACGGTAAGTGTTCTTTTCCAGTTAAAAAACCCCAAACTAACACCTTTTATCTTCATCTTTGGCAGAAGTCATGCAAAAATGGTATTTTTAGTATTGCTATGGTCCAGTGATAGCTGTTCTGTTTGTTTGATGATACTTACACATCAAATTGTTCCTGAGCAGCAATTAGAAGTTATTGCTGGAGTTATTTAAAGGCAGAAAACAAAAAAAAGCCTATACAAGTGACACTTATATCTTGCAGCAAATTAGCATATGTACCTGATAAAGACAGGTCAGGGTTCATTCTTAAGAGCTTTTGGGATGAAAGAGGTTTTATGACATAACCTAAAAATTTCTATCTTTTCCTGGCTGATTTTTGGTAACTTGCAGCTTTGCCTGCTAAGGGACACTGTTGTACTGCATGCTGTCTTGGGTGAACATAAGCTGCAATAAAAAGCATAGCAAGACATTCTTTAGAACAACATAAACAGATGGCACATCTGCAGTTTTCTGATCAGCAGACTTTTACTCCCCCAGTGTTGGACAAAACTGTGCTTTGATAACTGGGAGATCTTAAATTTTGTATTTCAATATGTTTATATTTATGATTAAACTTTTTTGGATCCAGTCATCAAAAAGTATGGAAGATGGGGTTGTAGAGCTCAAATAATAATTCAGATGAAGAATTTAATGTAAAGTAATGTTTGGAGATTCTGAAGATGTGGATCTGGGTGGAAGGATAGGCTTCACTTAGAAATAGGAAAATAGCTTTCTTTTTTTTTTTTTTGCCTGATTGTTTCCTTATGAAATATGGGTTATGTGATGGAAACCTGGATAAGATATGAATGAGCACAAATGTTAGTCAGTATGTCTGTTACTTGCCAATAGTTGGTTACTCCTTTTTGTTCTGATTCATTCTCCAAAAAAAGTGGAGAAGTTGAAACAAATTCTTGTAAGGTGTAACATCTTCCCCATAACTGAAGTCACTCTTTGAAACAGGATTCCTGGTTGTTGGGGTGTTGTCTCAATAATACTCCTAATGTATTTCCTAAAAGCTCAAAAAGATTTCCCTGTGCAGTCTGTCTTTGGACCTTCTGTTCTGAATTTTGTTGTACTGTGTCCTAGTCACTGTTTAAGTGTGACTTTTGTTGTTGTTTTGGTTTTAAATCTCCAATTGTTTTTGCAGCTTTCTGATCCAAGTAGTTCTTACTGACAGCTGTCATTTTCAGTTGATCTCTACTTGTAAAACGCTTTTTTAATGTCTGCTTTGCAGGTGGTACAGTTGCATGTTGGGGAAGAAATGCAGTTTAGCACCACTGAAGGAAGAACTTCGAATCCAAGGGGTGAGTGTGCATAGAGTCCATATATATCTTGCCCGTGTTCTATACAGTATATAGTATGCTTCAATGCATGTGGGTAGTTATTGTTGAATTATTTTACTGAGTTTTTATTACAAAAAGGGACTGCAGTTCCTTGTTAGGGAAACAATTGAAGTTTAACTATTGTAGATTCAAACCTGACCAGGAAGTAGCAATTATTGTCTCCAAATTTTTGTCTTTAACTCATGTTGGAGCATGTCTTCATTCTAAAAGATTCAGAGTTTCTGCTTTAAAGTGGCCTTAACAAGGTTGTAGTAAAAAAAAAAAAAAAAAGAACAACAACAACAAAAAAATCTAGCTTTCTTTCCTCTTAGCTCACATGAAATCTAGCAATTTGGTTGATAAAAGAAATAGTAACATCATTTAAGTGGCAGCCTTGTTGTTTTGTTTGTGTTGAATTCTGGCATCAAGTAAAATGTAACTTTGTGCTACTATTCTCATTAAAGAGGGCTGTGCAAAGGGCTTTTTGGTGGCTTTCTGGAGGAAGCATACTCTTCACTAATTCCCATACAAAGAAAATAATTTTGAGTTCTGGCCTTGTGTGTAGTGGAAGGAAAGAGAATGCATGGTGAAATAAATTTCCAGAAAGATGAATTGCCAAAAGCAGATGCTGAGCTAGACACAAAATTTCAGGTATCTGATTTCCTTTGTCCTTGAGCCGTTGGTACGTCTGTCTTAGTAAAGTGAGAGGAGTGAGAGAGGGCCCTGACACCTCTGAGGCATGTCAGAAACAATCTCCATTTGTGTCATGAGAAAATAATGCTTTGTTTGAAAATGTGTGCAGTAAACCAATATTGTTTATTAATCTGAAATAATGTGTTCCTTCTTTGCATAGGTTCCTAAAGTCACTCATACTGAATTCTGTCAGGGACGCACCATGAGATGGGCACTGGCGTGGAGTTTCTATGATGATGTACAAGTACCTGTAAGTAGCTTAATTCTGGTTTGCTTGTGATTTTCTGTGCCTCTTACTTGAGGAAGGGGCTAATGAGCTATAACTGCTGTCATACAAACTGTTCTTCTTCAGACTGGAATATTGGATGTGCTGGGCTGTATGGACAGCGGAATTTCTTAGATGGCTGCCAGTCTGTTAGCAGTTGTGATATGTGATTCATGAGTGACCCTTGCTGAGGGTGGAAAAAGGAAGCCATTGTAGGAACTTCCTGTGGGTTTCAGTGAAAATAAGGATCATTTGTAACATACCTCTAATAGCAGTTTAGTAGTAATAAAAATACACTAAGTTGGGGCTGGATTTGAATTTAAACTTCTCTCTGAGAACTCAGTTTTAATTTAACATGTGGATTCTGTTACCAAATAGGTATGACCACGTCTAACTCAGACTTGCCTACATCAATGTAAGTGGAGCTTGTTCACCTTAAATGTGAGCCAGTTACTTTTTTGGATCTGGATGTTTGTATATTTGAATATAGGTATAGACAATAACCAGTCTTAAGGAAGATGCGAGGAAACCTTCAGTGCACTTGGATCAAAATGTGGATATTGGCAGCTGGCCTCTGTTTCCAAGAGCAGCCACACTTTCTCAGCTCATGGAGAGCTAATAGTTTGAAGGAACCAATGAAGCTTTTTGCCTGATACCTGAAGATAAACTCCCTCTGTCCATCAGGCTAGCATAAAGTGCATGATCCTTTTAGCTGGTTTGAGTCTAAAACTCCTGGGGGTGAAATGAAACACGGGCCATGTGAATGACTGCTTAGTGGTGTACATTACACTCTTAATCCTCGTGTCTTATGGAATCACAGTCTTCTGAGTACAAAAGTCACCCCACTAATACTGCATAGTCGTGTAATTTTTTTCTTTCTTTCTTCTTCTAGTCACCTCCCTCTAAAAGAAGAAAATTAGAGAAACCACGAAAACCAATTACATTCATGGTTTTGGCTTCTACAGTCAAAGAGTTATCCACCAAAGCTGCAGCTATGGGCTGGGATGCTGTAGAAGCTATTGCTGTGGTTCGAGCCTGGGTAGAGAAGATTCTCACTGATCTGAAGGTACAGTCTAAAGTGTTAGATGTTAAAACAATGTCCTAATTGAAAGCATAACTAGGAGAGGATTGTATGAAATTCTGCTGTTTTCTGCAATAGGTTCAGCATAAACGTGTTCCCTGTGGAAAAGATGAAATTAGCCTCTTTGTGACTGCCATTGAAAACTCCTGGATTCATTTGAGGAGAAAGAAAAGAGAGAGAATAAGGCAATTACGAGAACTTCCTCGAGCTTCTGAAGATATTCTGCAAGCAATGGAGGAGGAAAAGAACACCCAGAAGAGTGTGAGGAACAACTTGGACTGTGAAAACCCCAAGATTGATGACTCTGAAACAGGGTTTATGGCACCTGATGAGGATGTGCAGATGACGGCAGGTGATGAGCTACCAGAGGAATCTGCTGCCAAAGAAGAACACAGTGATCCTGTGAGGGAAGAGGAGATGGAAGCAAAGCAGGGAGAAACATCACTTGGCAAAGGCTCTGGTGATGCAAAGGAGGAACCTTGCCCTTCAGAGGAAGCTAGCAATCTGACAGTGGAAAAAGAGCAAAGCCCTAAAGAAACTAGTGGGGGTTTTCTCTTCAAGTGTCTAATGAATGTGAAGAAAGAAGGAAATGATGTAGTAGTAGAAATGCACTGGGTTGAAGGACAGAACAGAGACTTGATGAACCAGCTGTGCACATACTTACGGAACCAAATTCTTCGACTGGTCGCTAGTTAGCTCTTTTTCCTACTTCGGTAAAGTAGGTCTGTCCTCAAATTTTGTAAACTATTTTCAATGAATTAAAAATTTCAGACAGCAAAACCTGGTTTTTCCCCCTTAAAAAAAAAGAAGAGTGGAATGAAGATAGAGGTCTCCTTTAATATTTTAAGTAGCTTTTTCAAAGATGTGAGGAGGACATGAAATGATGAGGAAGTAATAGATTTCATACTGCAGTTGTAAAACTACATGTTGAAGTGAAACATGTCTATGCTGTGAGCATTTTAAATATCAGCAGTGCTTATTCTGGTCTTTTTCTGGCATAATAGAATTATATATTGTTACTAAGTAGAAATATTTCCTGAGTTATTTTCTTCAATATTTTTTCACTACTAGTACAGGAAACAGTCTGCAGTGGGAATTGTTTTCTGCAGCAAGAAGTCTGTAGCAGAGTATGCCTCTCTTCCCTTTAATGTTAATCTAACTTTGGTCGACAGAGTAGCAGAATGGATACATTCTCTAAGTGTCAATTCATTAAAATAATCACTTTAGGAAAAATGTGTGTGTTGTATTTGTTTGGTGCTTGGCCTTTGAAACACAGAAGGGCCTACTGTTAGCATCTGGTTTTGTAAACTTGAACAATGAAGAAGCTTTTTAAGCTGCTTGATTTAAAGAGGATTAAAATATGTTGATTCCTCCATTAGACCATCCCTTGCACTTCCTCAGATAGAATTGTCTGAAATGACAGCACTATTCTTAAAGAATTTTGCTTCCATTTAATCTTAAGAGATTGCTTTAATGACAGCAATGAGAGCACATGCTCTTCTGCAGGACACAGATGAGTACAGAAGGTTTTTCCAAAGGAGGACATCTGGAATGAAGACAGTTGCTTCCACTCCCCTAGTCCTATTTATCACTGGCTGTTTTCCAAGTGTTTTCTGGGCCAATGACCAGTTCCTTTGAGAAGAGAGGGACATGGGTCTTGGATGCCTCAGAGAGAGTATTTGAGCTTATGAGCACTGGTCCTGCTTCCTGTGAAGTCAGCCTCCTGAGCTGTGATCCGTTTCTCCGAAGAGAGATACAGAACATGGAGAGCTTTTCTGAGAGAGTGGTGTAAGAGTGTGTGTGTTACCCAGAATAAAGCAGTGGTGGCCAGAAGGAAGTAACTGCGTATATTCATGCTCCTGGAACTGCTTTCAGTGTTCACCCTCTGCTGTCCTTATTTTTGGAAAGATCAGTATGTTTTCTTCAGTTGAAATTAAAAACAACTTAGAAAAGCCTTATTTTTTGATAGAATGCTTCTTAGCACTTCTGTGGGTGATGGACAAAGACATGCATTTTTTGGGTACTGCAAAATTTTTATAGAACGCCTGATAGTCATGTTCCTGAGGAGAGGTTAAACCAGTCCTACTCTTAGAATCTGTAACAGCTGTTTCGGCGTCAGAGCCATTAGAACCAGCAAACGAGGCTGTTTGTCCTTTGTGCCCTCCCCTGTTTATTGCTTCAGCTCTGCAAGGTAAGCCTTGTTTTGTTGAAGCAGACCCCGTTACCTTCATTATCTCAGCCTTTCACCGGTACGAGTACCGCACGCGTACCGCACGCTCGGAGCGCTGCGTAAGCACTGACCGGTGTTTTTACAAAGACAGCCCGTGCTCCGCAGTGGCCGCGACCCTCGGGCGGGCCGGCTTGCCCGGTTCCCGGCCGTTCCCGGTTCCCGGCCGTTCCCCGCTGCCGCCGGGGCCGCCCTCCCGGCGGCCGGGGCGGGGCCGGGTTTGAATGGCGCGGCGGGAAGATGGCGGCGGCACCGCCGTCACCCCGAGCGCTGCCGCCGCGGCTGAGGGGCTCCGCGGCGGCAGCTGCCGCAGGGCGGGGCGGGCTGTGCCGCCCGGCCCCGCCGCTCCCCGCCGCGCTGTGCTGAGCCCCCCGCCCGGCCTCGACCTCTCCCTGCGCGGCAGCGGCTCGGCAGGTACTGGCGCGGGAGAGCGCAGCCCTTCTCCCCCCTTTCCCCTTCTCTCCCTTCCCCGCCTTCCCGTCGGTCGTGCAGCGTGGCGAGTTGGGACGTGCTGGGCGAGGGGGAGCGGGGCTGCCCCGGGGGGCACCGGGGCGCTGCTGGAAGGGTCCGGAGACCCTCCGAGCCTCTGCGGGCGCGGAGCCTTGGCCCCGGGGGCGGCGCTGCTCGGGCCGCGCTTCGCCCCTTCCTTTCTCCCTCGAGGGCAGTGGCTGCAGCCGAGATACGTGCTTGTGTTGTTAGCAGGGTGGGGATCGACGGATTTTCCTGCATTATTCGCTGTGTAGTTGAGGAAGACAATAAGAAAATGTGAATTCTGTGCACACTTCGGAGATGGGGGCATTCTCTGTGTCTTGTAACAGTGGGCCTTATTCTTGGCTTGGCCTCTAGATGCTGCCACAGTACAACAATCGCTATAGTCTGTTCTCTTTGGTATGCCGGGCAAGGTTTGTTTACCTACGTTGTTAAATTGATTCAAGAATACATAGTAGAATACAGAAGAAGTATCCACAATATACTTCTTTATGCCATGTACAAGATTTGCTATAAACATCTTGTGGCAAGGTGTCCTATCAAGTGGTCCTGCTGGCAGACAGAGCTACTTAAAGTGATGCTTCTAGATGCCACGCATACATTTTACCAGAGTATTGTGCTCTTGAATCAAGAGAGAAATCAAGATGTATACAGCATCGAGATTGTATACAACATCTAAAATCAAGATATTTACATTGCACCTTGCAGTTTCATCCCTTTTGTGATATTTTCTGTAACTTTTTAAAGCATTTACATCTGTCAGTCTCTTCTCCAGTCATGTCACATCATCTCACTGATGTGATTATGTTCTGCAAGATACAATTTCATGTCAATTTCTGCAAATGGAGCAGAAAATGTACACATTTACACAGTCAGCTTCCCAAAGACAGTTCAGTAAGCAGCACTCTTGTAGTCAGCTGGCCCCACAATCTGGAATCGTTTTCTTTCTGATAAACCTAATACCCAATGCTTTTAACCAACAATTCGTATCTTCCTAATTTTGACTGTTTCTTAGCATTGTTTTAGTAGATAAAAAAAAAAGGTTAGTGTCACAGGTATACTTCTGTACACAGATCTGTAAGCCACAAGTTTTCAAACACATGTTCAGTTCTAATCTATTCTTCAAACAGCGGAATCACGTAATCCTTTACTCGTTCCACCTTTTACATGGAGTTTGTTGGTTTTAACACTAGGGAAAAAGCTGAAGGTCCTATCACGTAGGGTTTTTTATGTTTCTGAATCCTAATTCTGCCATATTAGTCACTGTATTGGATTTGCATGGCAAGGGGGGACTGTAGGAGCGGCTTCTGTGAGAAGCTGTCAGAAGCTACCTCTGGCCCAGGCCATCAGCAACAGCAGTAGCACCCCTGGGATGATGTATTTAAGAAGGGGGGGAAAAAAGCCTGTGCAATGGTAACTGCAGCTGGAGGAGCGAGAAGATGTGATGCAAACAGCCTGCAGACACCAAGGTTGGTGAAGAAGGAGTGGGAGGAGGTCCTTCAGGTGATGGAGCAGAGATTCACCTGCAGCCTGTGGTGAGGACCACGGTGAGGCAGGTTGTCTTCATGCAGCCTATGGAGGTCCATGGGGGAGCAGAGATCCACCTGCAGCCCCTGGAGGAACCCATGCTGGAACAGGTGGATGCCCGAAGGAGGCCGTGGCCCTGTGGGAAGTCTGCATTGAAGCAGGCTCCTGGCAAGACCTGTGGAGAGAGGAGGCCATGCTGGAGCAAGTTTGCTGGCAGGACTTGAGACCCCGGGGGGGACCCACAGTGGAGCAGTTTGTGAAGAACTGCGGCCTGTGGGAGGTACTGGTGATGAAGAAGTTCATGGAGGACTGTTTCCAGTGAGAGGGACACCACGCTGGAGCAGGGGAAGAGTGTGAGGAACTGTCCTCTGAGGAGGAAGGAGTGGCGGCAGAGACATTGTGTGATGAACTGACTGCAACCCCCATTCCTTGTTCCCCTCTCCTGCTGGTGGGAAAGAGGTAGAGAACATTGGGAGTACAGTTGAGCCTGAAAAGAAGGGAGGAGAGAGGGTAGGTGTTTTTAAGATTTTATTTCTCATTATCGTACTCTGATTTGAGTAGTAATAAATTAATTTTCCCCAAGTCAAGTGTTTTGCCTGTGATGTAATTGGTGGGTGGTCTTTCCCTGTCCTTTTCGTCACCCATGAGCCTTTCATTGTATTTTGTCTCCCCTGTGCAGTTGAGTGGAATGACTTTGGGTGGCACCTGGTGTCCAGCCAGGGTCAACCTACCGCAGTCACAGTTTAGGATAGACAATTCTGGTTTCCTCTGAATTCCCCTTGGGAAGCCTGTTCTGCTTTGTAGCATATTTCTGTTCTATCCTGATAGAGCTTAAATTTTTGTTTAGTATTTTATGGTACTTTGATTATACAAAGTGAAGCAAAGCTTTCAGAGCTAAGCTATATATCAAGTGTTTTTATGTATTTGTGTAGAGGAGACTGATCATGCAACAGTGACAGCCTAGGTTGGGGTTAACTTCAAGGCAGCAGTTCAATTTTTTAGTGTGTTGAGAGAAAAAATGCTGGCTGCTTATGCAGGCTGGTATTGCTGATCTAGCCTGCCCTTATGCTGGCAACAATGGTGGGAAATTTCTAAAGTTTTTTTAATGTTTTTCTAAAATCAATGTATGAGTAGAAGAACGGGTACAGTAGAGTCAGGACACATGATTATTTGGTTTTTATCTCTAATTTGACAAGATCTTTCACAAAACGCTGTTACAGGAACTATATATTCATGGGTGATAGGGGAGGCATTACTGTGGATCAGACACCTGAAAGGGACAAAACACTTGAGTTTTCTTAATGATTTGGAAAAAGGGAGGAGAAGGAGAGGGAGGAGGCAGTGTCTGTAGTCAGCACAAAGTTGTTTAGGGTTGCTAAGACAAGAAATAATCATCAAGAAACTTAATTAAGCTGGAGGAACTGGCAGTATTGTGACGATACTAATCGGTGTTAATAAACTGGAATATAACACACTGCACAGAGTAGCTTGAGCTGCTTGTTTGGTTTATGTTGTGGTTTTCATTCATCTGTAAAACAAAAAACACTGAGCAGTTCTGTAATCAGTAAGAATTACTGAAATCTCAGCAGCAGTAATTTAAAAGGGAAATGGTGTGGGTGCGGACAAGATGGCAAATCCATTGTAATGCTGTTGCATTAATCCGTGCTGAAGCTCTGTTTGAGTATGTATTTGGTAATGGCTGCTCTGTCTCAAAAGCAAATACCAGGGCAAGAGTTTGGTGAAGGAATTAATCGAATGTGGAAAATCTTGTAGGAGGGAAAATTGGAAAAAAGATGTCAGAAGATAAGAAGAATGGTGAACCATCTACACAAAATATTGAAAAATATAGGGCAGATAGTTATTGCCTTTTCTTGTAATACAGGAGTTTGTAGAGAAGTTTGACATTTAGGTGTATAACCTAAGTGACCTCAGATTGAAGGATGATACCTGACTTCTAATTTTTTTTTTTTTTTAATTTTCTCCTCCCAAAGGGCAATATCAGCAGGTAAATGTTCCTGAAGACCAAGCAGACAAGTTGCTCCTTGCAAGCTGGGGTCTTCCCGAAGCAGTTCTGGAGAAATACCACAGTCTGGGAGTGGTGCAGATGTTTGAATGGCAAGCAGAATGCCTAATGCTTGGACAAGTTCTGGAAGGGAAGAACCTAGTTTACTCAGGTATGCAAACATCTGATAAAAACAGTCCCCCTAACTTTTCCACTGCCATTTACAAGGACATACTGGTGCTGAAGGATTCTGATCTGGCAGCTAGAAAGGTCAGGATCCTCTTCTGGAGACATCTTACTAAGATCTGTCCCATTGATGTACCTCAAACTTGACTTAATGGTCTCCTTTCCAGATGTGAAGAGAGGCTTTTTGCCCCATTTTCTCTGTTAAAGTTCCTTTAGAAATTGATTATTAGGAGTCAGCTAGTGGTGACTCTTATTACAGACTGTCTACTAGGAACTGAATGATAACTGTAATTGAAGATACACATACTTCTGAGAATATTATTTGCTATTAGTTTTTTTCAGTCCATTTATTGTTTCTCATCACATATTGTGTGTGGGGTGTGTGTGCAGAAGGGGAAGTAATGCAGAAGGAGAAGTAAGACTAGTGGACTAGGAATCTGTAGGAAATGACAGTTGGTTGTCTACCCTTCATGGGAAAAAGGTTCTAGAGCAGCACTGAGAAGATGAGCTTAGAAAAGAGGCAGATGATTTTTAGTCTTCTTTGCTCTTCATGGAGTTGACTGCAAGTGTGGTTGTGGGTGAGAGACATGAACTGAAGAGTCCCACCCCAAGTTCTCCAGTAACTGCTTTCTATGCTAGATTTGTGATGCTTGCTCTTTAGATTTATTTCTTAAACTTTAAAAATTAATTTAAACCCCCCCCTTTTTTTTTTCCCCAAGCTCCTACCAGTGCTGGAAAGACTCTTGTCGCAGAATTGCTTATTTTGAAGCGAGTCCTGGAGACTCGGAAGAAAGCTCTTCTCATCCTTCCCTTTGTCTCTGTGGCCAAGGAGAAGAAATGTTACCTGCAGGTAAGTAGCATTCATGGAGGGTAAATTTATGGGTAGTAGTTGTTGGGTCACATTTTTTAAACAGAAATGCAAAAGCATGGATATGGGGGGAAAAAAGATTGCTGAGTTTTTTCAAAAGTAGAAAATTTAAAATTTGCTCTAAATCGGAGATTTAAAAAAAAAGAAACTTTTAGCCAAAAAGGTAAACTTAGAAAATATATATGGAGTTATTAAAATATTTTATTTATTTCAGCTTTGACTTTTAAAGGCTTGTTAGTTGCATTTATTCACAGATTTTATAATATACAAAATTTAAATTAAGTTTCTAATGAAAAATTGTGTTAGGAAAAGTACAAAGGGAAAGTGTAAATGTTATCTTAAGGATAAAAAGATATTTTAGCTTTCCTTGGGGTATTCCACCACAATTTTGTGCCTTTGATTTCGCTTTGACTTTGCTAATTTTTTTTTCTGCCAGAATATGGTTATACCTTGGCTTCTTCACCCCAACTATTTAAAAAATAAAATTACAGTGGGAACACCTTTAAAAAACATAAATTGTTTTTTGAAAGACTTTCATATCAAACATGGTTGCCATTAGGTAACTAAAACCAGATCCATACCCAGCAGGCATTTTGTTATATTTTCTGCCATTTAAGACAGTTTGGTTGTTCATTAACTGAGATGGTATCTTAACTTTACAAATTGCTAGGAAATCCTACAAACTGTGTGCAAAAGCTACTCTGAAGTGATTGATAATGGGGACATGTTTTTGCTTTAATCTTGTAAAACTGGAGGATTATCAGAGCTCTGTTCTGCTACTCCTGGCATGAGGTTTGGGCATAGCTGCACATAGTTGAACTTAAAGGGTGACCTACCTGTGAGGTCCAAATATTTGTGTCTTTTGTTGATGCTGTGTGGGATGTGTCAAAGCTTTGGCACTGCAGTAATGAGACCTGGAATAGAAGTTGTTTCTTGGCTTTCAGTGTGAGATGTGTCATCATTGTGTTTGGAGTTCCATGTTTGGCTTTTGCTCAGGATTTCTCGAGAAGGAGGTGTCTTTGTACATAAGCCACTGATATTATAAACTGTTGCATTGTGTGTTCCCTAACATTTTTAATATCAAATCTTTTTATACACAACAGTGGTTCTCATCTTTTACTCATTTATGTACACTGTCTTGCAACGTGTACTCTGTGGCTTCTGCTTTGGAAATAAAAAATGACAGTGGAAAAAAGAAGTGTCAGTAACTGGCTGAGATATGGCTTTAATCTGATTAGATGGCATTTAAAGTACTGGAAATTGTAGATGTAGAGTGCAGGCTTTTATGTGATTCCAGCAGGCATTGGTCAAAATTCAGAGCTGTAACCTTGGCATGGATGTTCTGTATCCTTGGAAAACAGACCCTGTTTCAGGAGGTGGATGTGAGAGTTGAAGGCTACATGGGAAGCATGTCTCCTGCAGGACGTTTCTCTGCTCTGGATGTTGCTGTCTGCACCATTGAAAAAGCCAATGGACTAATCAACAGGCTCATAGAAGAAAACAAAATGGACTCCCTGGGTAAAGTACTGAGGCTTGACCATTGTGGGGGGTACATACTCTGAGTACATGTGAAATCATGAGATACTTAGAATTTTCTCAATTCTGTATATGACAGACATACCATATAGGAACATGCAGCAATTTTCTTCTTCCAGAGAACCTCTGATTTGGATTTAGGAGGACAGCCAGCACTGTTCCATGTAGCTCAGCAGCTGGGTGAGTAGGTAGAAGCTGCAGGCTTTAGTTTGTGTCACGTGAACGGCAAGCTGCATTTAACAATGATTCCCATAGCTAGGAAATGTTTTCTAATTAATAAATTAGAATTAAAGTTCTGAGATATGTTTGAGTTCAGGAATGTATTATGTTCATTTGTTTTAGACAGAGATTGTGGAATCTAAGATCTATCTTCATTTAGCTTGAGGAAGAGAAGGAATTACATTCTGTGCTCATCTGGATGCAGATAAGCGGAATGAATACATAGTGCTCCTCTGGGTAGGCATGGTGACTGGGAGGGCTGTGACATTCATTTCTGTCTTGTTTGCTCAAAAACCCTCTATACTTGTAACATTGGCTTCTGGGTCACTGTGGCCCCGATGGCCACTAGATAATGAAAGTATTCATAGGTACTGAGGATGAGATAAAACCTGAAGGAGCCCAATGTTTCTGTGTACACTTGGAGAGAGGTGTGCTTTCGTAGTCCAGTCAGAAGTTTATTCTCTTTTTTTCTCTGCTCAATAAAGCTATACCCAGTTATGTTTTATACAGTAATCCTTCCCATCTTCACTCTGTCCTGTGACATAGCTGGTTGCTATTTTAAGAATATAAAAATTGCAAAAATAGATGAGGATTGATCTGCTCTGTGACCTCCACCTTTGAAACTGCTGTTCTGTGTGCATCTGGTATCATAATATTCTGCTGCATTGTGTACCAGAAGAGTTTTTTAGAGAGAAAATGGGAAATAAAACCTTGCAGGTTTTTTCAGAGTGTGAGATCACGGGATAACACATTCACACCTGGATCTATAGGGGCTGAATCACCATGAATGATTTAGAGACTGCCAGTGGGCTGAAGATGAGTGGGTGACTGTTTTGCAGCATTTTAAGCTCATTCAAATGGAGGCTCCTGCAGTCGAGCTTGATTCTTGAATCTGTATTTTCATTCCTTCATTTGCAAGAAAACCAATTATTTTATTTCAATATATGGCTACTTGGTTTAAGTATTTTTTGCTTCTTTAAACTAGGGTTAGTTTGATCCTATGTCACCACACTGTACAAGCTGTACTGCCAGCACAAGGCAGACAGTGGGGTCAGGACAAGCAACTTTATGTTGGCTTGTGTGCATTGGAAGCATACTCAGTATATTAAAATGTATTGCTTAATGATACCATCTTTCAGAAACTAGAGATATACCAAATCCCTCTGGTTGGAACCTCCATTTCATCCCTACATGTTGTTGTGCTTTCTAAGATGAATGTACTTGAGAACAGTCATTGAAGTATAACCAGCCAAGCGACTACAAGATTTGAGTTTGAATATGTGTTCTCAATACCAATACCTCCTTAAAGCATCATGTTTTTCTTTCACCATTTGAAAACACCTCTGCTGCAAACCTCCATTTTGCTTGTGCCCCAATATATTTGTCATATAACTGAAATAGGGGTAAAAATGTTTTTTTTTCTTTATATGCATCTTTGACATTAATTTTTAAATTAAAGTTTGATTTTGAAAAGTCATCTTTATGTAAGAAATGGACAAGTTTTCTGTTTGGAGATAAATTTTCATAAAAGCTGTAAAATATGGGTATGAACTGAAAATGCCAGTTTAGCTGTCACCCAAAGCAAGCTTGTCTGAAACTGCAAGATTGTACCTTGTCTTCTAATTAATTCTAAATTTAGACTAGTTTGTAACAAGGGTGTTTTATCTTTAGAGATGAGTTATTGGGAGATGACTGCAATCCTGGCTGGATTCCATCTCAAGTTTGAGCTGTTCCTTTTGTTGATGTCAACCCCATGCTGATAGCTCACGTTGCCTTTGGAAATTGTTGAGGGATACTAAAATCCTCTGCCTGCCAGAGCTATCTGTGCTGTATGAAGCAGTTAAAAGCAATGTTGTGGTGCTAATTATTATATAACGTGTCAGTTTAGAACATCCAGGTACACAGGAGATGATGTTCCTGTTGTTCAGCCTCTTGACACTGATGCTAAAGTAATTTTTAGGAAAATGATTAGAAAAGAATCCACTGCTTTCTCAGTTTATCAGCTGGGAATGGATTTGTAATGTGCTGTTATAATATTTGTTTCTTAATTTAAACTTGAAATTAAAATGTTACTAGTTTAGTTATATTTTTAAAAAATCAAGTCCTCCCTGCTTGTTATTCAGAACTTTTTCGTTTTAAACAGGATGGGGAATTAAAACAACCTAGTTATTCTACAGTAAACATGTTTGGTAGCTCTCAGGTACTTTTTAGTTGTTTTTTTCAGCTGTCTTCTAGGAACACACCTAATTTGCAGACAGAAGTAGCAGACTGAGTCTAGCCTCATTCTCAATACCTATGTAGTATGATAAAGTTCTGGCCCCACTTGCATTCCTGAACTTGTTGAGCAGAAAATGCCATTGCCTGCTGGGGCCTGAAATGCTTGGCCACAGTTCCATTTTAAGATGAGGATAGCTCTGTGAGCAGTACTGGTTGCCTGTTGGCTGCTGCTGTGTTACCCCAGGTAGTGCCTGCATAGGGGAGAGCACCTGTGCACCAGTGACAGTCAGGTGTCACCAGCATGCAGAGTGCCAGGGCAGTGCAGCTCACAGGTTTAGCATCTTTTTGAGTTTATATTACAGCTGAGTAGCAGCAGAGGGTATTAAACAAGCGGCCCTTGCAAAAACCAGCAACACTCCCTGTGCTTTGGCCTGTAGGTACCACTAGTGTGCTGTGCTGCATCTCAGGAAGCAAAATGTGCTGCTGCTTGGCACACAGACTGGAAAGGTGACTTGTGTGGATTTGACTTTGGTAGGTATCTGATTAAACTGTCCTGTCTCGCCTCTGGAAGAATTCAGACAGATTGTTGTATGGAGAAGCAAGAAGAAGCTTTTTTCTGGTAGCTGAATAAATATGTATTTGGTGACCAACCAATTGCCATTTTTTACAAGCAAGCACAGAATAGAGGAAGTACAGGAAGACAGAGGAGCTGGATGGGTGGGAGTTTGTAGAAGAGGCTGATGAAGCAGTGCAGCACTCTTTTCTAACTTAAGTGGCTTGAAAGAGAAGGAGGGAGAAAACAGACGGAGAGAGAAGGAACATATGTAGGAAGGAGAGAAAAAAAAGAGAAGGAAAAATAGCATTGAAACAGATAATATAAGGTCACATTTGCCCTTAAGCTCCTGCTATTTTAGCTGTACCAGGAAGATATTACATAGCTGCACCAAAGAGGAAAAAAATTCCACAGCAGCAGAGCTAATGAAGCATGGTGTCCTCTGTGCCCTGCTTTTTTTGTTTAACCTTCCTTTATCCTACTCCATATCCCTGGGACCCTGTCAGCTGCCTAGAAAGGGTATATACTGCTGCTGGGATGCGTGCAGGAGGTGCACTGGGTACCTGAGTTGTAGTGGCTCTATGTTTTCTCCTCAGGGAAGACCCTACTCTGGTCTGTTGTCTCCAGCTGCTGATATTCAGAAGCCTTTTTAGACACTATTCTTTTAGATATTTCTCCACACCTTAAAAATTTGATGGAGGTGGTCAGTAGATTAAAAAGTCATTTTCAGGAGGTCACATAAGGGTTTTTTTTCATTAGAAAGCCAAAGCTAAATAGCAGCTTCCAGGTTTAGTTAATGAAGAACAATATAATAGGAAGCAGACTCTGCCAGTATAATTACATCTGCCCTTGTTTTATTTCTGACATTACCGTATTAGTAAAAAGTAAAAAATGATGTTTTAACTAAGACAGTTATGTCAACAAAGCTTTTGACTAGCTCATTTGGGTGCTGGAATTTTCCTTTCCAGTTACTCTGAAGCCTGGGGGTTTTTACTTGCAAAGAGGTTCCAGTATAGATGCAATACTGTTTTGTGGGGTGGCTAGACTAACAACCTATTTATTTTTATCTTTTAAAAGCTGATTGTGTGTGTGGTTGTGGTGGGTGTGAAATGTCATGACATTGGTCATGATCTTTCTCTCTCAGTGGCAGAATGAAGCCATACTGGCGCTGATAAGCACAGCTGGATTTGTGAATATAAATTTCAGTTCATCATGTGGAATGTGAAAGGATCAAGGCTATTTGTTCTTAGTTTGGAGGTTTGTCAAATGTGACCTGAGTGCTTTTCTTTATCAGGAGTGGTGGTTGTGGATGAGTTGCACATGCTGGGAGACTCTCATCGAGGATATCTGCTGGAACTCCTCCTGACCAAAGTGAAATATGTTACAGAGAAGGTAGCAAAGCGGTGAGTAGACTGAGATGTTTGTCTTTTAATGCTAAATAATGGATGGCTCTAAATATTTTGTTCTCTGGGTGATTGGAAATTTGGGTTAGCTCCAAGGTTTTTATGAGAGTGATGACCTAGACTATTTTGTTTATTAAGATCTTACCACACCACTTTTCAGGGGCATGCCATTGTAGTTAAACCCTCTTTTCCTCATGGTTTTCAATTTGTGAACTACCATGGGATTTATTCTCTCAGGAAAAGAAATAAGGCTGGTGCTTTCATTTACTTATTTAGCCTATTTTTTTTTCAACATTGGATTTTTTAAAAACAGTTTTGCTAGCAGGTTTGCCCTGTTTAATTTTTTAGTGTTTCAGGGAATGATGTGATTATTCTACTGGAATGCTCTGGTGTTGTGGAAGAGTGGGCGTGCTTTTAACTTGTGCATGATGAATTGATCAGAAGGCTTAGAGGATATGCCAATAGTCTGCTTAGTTAGCACTGCTCAGGGTGAGCTCTGCTTTTGCTTATAACATGTGATAACCTAGTGGTTGCATGTTTTCCTGCCTTTAGCACAATTGGTTGGACACTGGGGAATAGATTAAATGTTTGAGAAGAGTTCTAGAGGCTTTTAAGAATTCAGTATCTAGATTCTCAGCACCAAACTGTCCAGCAGCTTCATAGTGCCCAAACAAAGAAAAAAGGAAATGGAGGAGGTGGTGTAATCTTCTTAATCTTTATTTATGGTGCTGAGAGAAGAATCACTATCAACTGTTTCCTTAGCAGAAGAAGTCAGATTTTGCCAGTTTTCTCTGCTGCTTCTTGTCTTGTGAGTTGTACCAGTGCTGGGCTAAGCAGAAACCATCTGTTTAGTTCTGGGGGAACTGCCATTTCTACACTGTCTCTCCACTGGACATTTCATCCAGTGTTTCCCATCATGATTTCCAGGATCCAGCAGTGTTCTGGATCAAATCACATCTGACTTCTCATATTCTCCCCATAAATCCTGGAAGCCAGTACGCTTTGGAGCAGTGTGGGTGACTTTACCACTGCTTTTTTCTTGGTTTAGCATGTAGCTGCAGCACAGGTGCAGGCCCACCCTCTGCTGTACTCCCTTGCATTGAAGAAGCAGGAAGGAGAAAACTTGCCAGGGGAAAAAGGTACAGGTGCATCCAGGAATGTTCCTGGGAAGACACAGTTTTCCAGCCTTTACCATGCAGGCATGATGGGCCCTGATTCTCCATCTCTCTGTCAGGGTCAAGGTGACAGTGGTACCCTGTACCACTTACTGACATGAAGGAATTGGCTGCTGTTTTTGTCTTGGAATCCACTTGAGATTCCTTGAGCTGAAGACCACATTTTCTCTCAAATGTTCTTCTAAGTCTGTGTTTTGGGTTTTTTTCCTCTTGTTATTTAATGAGCTTATATAAAGTCTTTAAACACTGTCCAGTCTGGCCAGTTATCAGAATGATCAGTGCCTGTCCCACTGAAGTACAAGCTGTGTCTTCACACCAAGAGGATGTTCTCAGATGGCCATTGCCTGTGTGGGTGTCCATGCTTCTCCACAAGGCTTTTCTAGACTCAGCCAAAATTCTGCAGCAGATTTTTCTCTTCCCCAGTCAAATACTGTGTTGTGGAGCTGGAATTTTTTTAATCCTTGGAGGTCAAAAGTTGCTTTAGGGAGGAAAAGGTCCAAAGTTCCTGTAGAGGCAAAAATCTGCAACCTTGATGGTGAAGCTGTATTAGCAAATGCTTAAAGAGGTTGGATAACAGAGAGTTTGCCTCTCCCCATCTTCCTCATTTCTGTCTCATCAGTGACTGGCCTTTTATACTATAGCTTCTGGGTAATCTTGTTTTCCCTGTCTTGTCTTTGCCAGGATTACCAGGGTGTTCTAAGAAGATTCAGGTTATTTCTGAGCTCACATTGATTTATCAGACCTTTTTATTTTTTAAAGTCTCAATTTGTGGCTCAGCACAATTCAAATGAGTAGTTTTCAAACACAAGCTTAGAAGCATAAAAAGCCCCCTATTACGTGGCTGTAAAAGCCTGAATTAAAATCTACATTTGGGTATCTAAATTAACAGTTTGTGTTTTCAGGTTTTTAGGAGTCCATTACTTCTCACTGCCTTTAGTAGAAGCTGCTATTCATCACTTTAAGAACTGAAGCTACTTGCTTCTTTGCTGTGCTTAGGGCTTTGGTTCCCAGATCTTGGAAGACATTAGTCTAGTATTATTTGTCCTGAAATGGAAACAAATAGAAGTGTTTTAATTGAGGCATTTAAGCTTAGAAAGATTGCAGTGGAGACTGAGCCATTCTTTATTTCCATGTTTGTGTTAGTGGCAAGGAACTGGTTGATCTATGTATTTGTTTTCAGTCTCTCCAAATATGCAGTCAATTTATAGCTGTAGGCATCCTAAAGAAGGTTAAGGTTTAGATTCAAATTGATTGAAAGTTGAATTATCTTGTTATCAATGCTTAACCTGACATAGTGTTTGCTATGAGTAGAGTATGGGCTTCTTTCTTTCTCAAGAAGTTGAAAAAATTAGCTTTGCACTTGAGAGGCTGGAAGGAAGTAGATTGAGCTAGTTCTTCTGAATTCTGTTTTCCAGAACAGTAGCCTGTGTTGTCACTAACTTTCATTTTCTTTTAACCACTTCCAGGCACACGAAGAGCACCAGTCCTGGTTTTGGTGGGATACAAATAGTAGGCATGAGTGCTACCCTCCCTAACTTGGGGCTCCTGGCCTCATGGTTAGATGCAGAGCTGTACTGTACAGATTTCCGCCCTGTGCCCCTCAAGGAGTGGGTGAAAATTGGCAGCAACATATATGACTCCTCCATGAATTTAGTGCGAGAATTCCAGCCCAAGCTGCAACTGAAGGTAAAAAACTCTGAGCAGTGGCTTTGGGATAACACCTTTCGTAGTGCTAAAGTTAAAAACCCATCTTCTGGTATGGTTTTTATTTATTTTTAAATAGATGACATTCCCAGTGTCATTGTTTACTTCATAGATTCATGCTCAAACTGAGAACAAAATTGGTATTTTTGTCTTCTACTGACTTAAACAAAAAACCCCCAAAATATACACACTCATGAAGGTCTTGAAGATTCTTGTATCTGACTTCAAGACAAAGTTGACTTTGCAGTTATGTTGTTTCCGAGCATTTAACAGGTATAAAGAGTTTGATTCTCCCCTTACCCACCACTCTATCTTGTGTCTGGGAATCTACTTCACTTTCATAAATGCAGGTAAGTATTTCCTGCTTAGACCTAGGAATTTGCATTCAGAACTGGGAGAAAGTATTTGTATTAAAATCTGGTATTCAACCTGCTTGTGTTAAACTGCTAAATGATCTAGTTTTGACGGTGATTAGAAGGCAGATGCCCATCCTGATTCTTCTGAATCTGTTTTCAGTATTTAGTCCTTTTGCAGGATTTGAAAAGGATATGGAAAGGATATGGAAAGGTAGGAATAACACACTACAATGATTTTGAAGAACAAAATGGGTAGAAATGGGAAATTTGGGCTCCCTACTTGTAGGGTCCTTTTCTGTGGAGTCTTTGAAGGGTGAATTCTCTCTCCAGTCCTTTCAACTGCTCTGTGTAATACTAGTATAGCAGTTGGACAATATGGATGGAATGCCAGCAATATTTTGGAATGTTTTGCACTCAGTTCTTGCTGTGCACATTCTCTTGTCAGTAGCATGGTGGCAGAGCAAAGAAAAAAGTATCCTATAAACAGAAGGAAATGTTTTTCACTAGAGCTTTTGGAAGCTAGCTTTTATGTGGTCATATTGAGAAGGTGATGTTGCATTTGGATATTTTTTGAGATAGTTGCTTTAGATGGTTACTAAATTAAGAGAAAGAGCTAAACTAGGCTTATGACTCAAGGGAGTCTGAGGGAGTTGGCTTATAAAACTGGGTGATCTTGGGATTGAAATCTATCACTGGACCTTCAGACTTCCTTTATTGGCCTCAGACTGGACCAATAAAAGGGAACTTGATGACCTCACCATCTTGTCTGAATTTAGCAGAATTCTTGTGGAGAAGTTCCTGCCATTGCTCCCCTGTTTTCATTTGCATTTTAGTGCTTTTTATTTCTTGCTGTACACCTACATTTTTCTCTTCCTCCTTTGGCCTGCTTGCTACAAGAGAATCTGGCATAGCCAAGCAAAACAGATCAGTTGCATGGACTCTCTTAGGATCTTAAAACCAAAAAAGCAAGCTGTAAACAGTAGGGTTCTGCATGAACATCTATATAAGTATCCCTAAAACCCTTCTGCTGTGCTCTGAGTACTTGTGGTCTTTGGTCAGCAGTGCTTGCTGAGTGCATTTTATTGGGGATGCTTGGACTGCTGCTTCTCATGCTTTTAGTTCAGACATCCAAGGTAACAAATCTTCCCTAGTAACTGTAGAGGGGTTTTTCTTCAGGGCTCTTCCTAGTTCTTCCCCACTGCTGTTAGCCATGATGTGGAGGTTGCAGTGATTTCTTTGTGCACTGTGTGGCCTTCATTCAGAAGATTTATGGAAGCAAGATGTAAAACATTACATGTATTCATAGGTAAGGTCTAGAGCTGCCCTCAACAATGTGATCATACTAGTGCTTGGACTTCATAAGGCAAGACAGAAACTAAGATAACAGTGCTCCATGTTCTTTGTTTGCTTCTTTTTCTGACTTGATGTAGAAGATTCCTACTGGGATACAGAAGAAGGACAGCATTTACAAACCTCATTAAATCTTGGAGTGCACTGAAAATATTTTATCTCAATTCAGGGAGACGAAGACCATATTGTGAGCCTGTGTTATGAGACTGTTTGTGGTGGCCATTCAGTCCTGCTTTTCTGTCCATCCAAGAACTGGTGTGAGAAGCTGGCAGACATCATTGCCAGGGAGTTCTACAGTTTGCAACAAGCTGAGAGTAAGAGAAAAGTAGTTAATAGAAGACTACAGTATGCACAGTGCCTTTAATGAAAATTAATTTTAGTGTGAATTATAAAAATACATTCTTTCTCAAGGTTCTGCAAAAAACTCAGCCCTTGCCCCAGTTGTTGTGGACAGAGAAGGGATTGATGAGGTTCTGGATCAGTTAAAGCGTTCAATCTCAGGCCTGGATTCTGTGCTCCAGCGTACTTTGCCATGGGGAGTGGCATTTCATCATGCAGGTATTCCTGAATATCTTGGTCTTGAATTCAATAATGGTTAAGTCATATGGATTCCTTTTACTGCAGCTGTCAGCCATTTACTGGTCGCTTTTTTAAGCCTTTTGTAGCTCATGCCTAAATAAGCTTTGAGAATCCCACAGGTAGAGGTAAACTTGAAATTATTTTTTTGTAGCCGAAGACTTTAATTTACAAATTGTTTTGCTAAATCTTCTCTCTGTTATGTTGGATAACAGCAGCTTTTAGAATACAGCTTAACTCGGGGTTTTTTTGTGAATTGCCTGAAAAATTAATTGATTTGCAGCTCAAGCATTTTCAGGTTGTTCCTAAAGCTGCCAGAGTATTTCAGAGCAATTTTCCTTAGCTTAATACTGAAATAAATGAGTAAATAGAGGAATTGTAACAATGAAAATAAAAATTAAAAGAGCATGTGTTGTGAACACTTCTGCTTAGATTTTTTGTTTCTTCTTGGGTAGGTAATAGTGTATGTCACCTGTTGATTCACTGAGAGAAAGGACTGCCTCGGAGAGTAGCTATGGCATTGATCATGTAGGAGGAATAATTCCAAATGCTTATAGAATCTGTATTTCTTTCTCAAGAATAAAATTGTCCTGAAGCCCTGAAGGAAATGTAGAAAGATACATACTAGACCTGTAATGGGAATAATGAAGAAGGAGTCCAGGGTCAGGATAGCAGATGAGTAAATCCTAGTTCCCTACTGCTTTCTCATTTTTATTTTATTTCTTTATGTATTTACTTGCTGAGCTTGTAGATAAGCAGTAAGGAGTTCATCTTGCTATGCTGTGTACAAGCAACTTTAAAAAGCTAGTTTATTCCTGTCAATTGAATAACAGAAATCTAATGGTGAAATTTTGCTTCACTTACAGATCAGAAAAAGTTGACTAAGTTAGTGCTGCGAGTCTAGTTCCTACCACTGAATGGGGAATGTTCACTAAGTTTGTTTGTTCTTCCCTTGCTGGACAGCAGAATTGCTAGCTCTAAAATGCAGTCTCACCATCACAAGGCTCACTAAAAGCCACGTGTCCTCAGGTCTGACTTTTGATGAGCGGGACATCCTTGAGGGAGCCTTTCGGCAGGGCCTGATCCGAGTCCTGGCAGCGACCTCCACGCTCTCGTCGGGAGTGAACCTGCCCGCGCGCCGCGTCATTATCCGGACACCCACCTTCGGTGGCAGACTGCTGGACAGCCTCACCTACAAGCAGATGGCTGGAAGGGCTGGCAGGAAAGGGGTAGACACAGAGGGTAAGCAGAGTCTTTATTACACCCACCTTCGGTGGCAGACTGCTGGACAGCCTCACCTACAAGCAGATGGCTGGAAGGGCTGGCAGGAAAGGGGTAGACACAGAGGGTAAGCAGAGTCTTTATTAACATTCTGTAAGAGCGGTGTTAACCTGATTAAATCCAGGACAGTACTTTGCAATTACTGACTAATCATGATGAATTCCTTTGCTATTCTGTATGATTAGGTTAATCAAGATGAATTTGTTTGGTATTAATTTGTTTGGTATTAATGGAGTAAAAGTTGTAATTCCCGGGAGATTGCTTTCACTGCCTGAGACTGACTTTGGTATTTACATGTCAGTTACTTCAGGAACAGGCTATTTTCTCCTTTGAATTCTTGTTAGCTTCTAAGGCTGTGTTGTTCATTTGCCTTAATTCTGTGATCCATGGTCAGTTAACTAAAGTGTTTACAGTTTCAGTGAGAAAATTTGCAGTACTCTCTCACGGGACAAGCCTAAAAATATAAAAAATGTGTTTAAAGTCTGCAATCCTAATTTGACAAACAACTGTTGCTGGAAGTTGTGATTTAGCTTTATTAAACTTCTGCCAAACTTAACCATTAATTTTATGTGTCCTGAAGTAGTAATGAGACAGAGACAGGGAAATAGGAGCAGTAGTTCACAGATAATATGGCACCTTCTTGCATACAGTGGCACTGACTGATGTTCAACAAAGTAATCTTGCCTGTTATTTTAATTTGCAATGGAAATTTATCTTTGTGGATGATGTTTGCAAAAAGCCACATTATACAAGTATAAACAGAGTAAAAAATAAGAAGTTCAACAGATGCAGGAAGTGGGTTTGCCCTCCTGATTGTTTGATTGGTGCTTGCTGGAGCCCTATGTAAGCAGACTGTTCTTACATTTAGCTTTCTATTTTTGCCTGAGTAGCATAGCAACAGAGCATTTTGCGACCTATATCTCTGCGAGCTCTCCCTATGTGTTCAAGAAAAGGGCAGCTGCGTGCTGGATTTTGAAATTTTCCAGACTTTGTCATTTGACTGTAGCTGGCAGGTGTAAAATTACATTATTCCTTGAAGTTTCTTCTTTTTCCCCTTCAAGTTACAATAATTAGTACCCTTTTTGACAGTTCTGCTGTGACTGTGTTGTGCACAGTAAGCAGTTGATTTTATGCTGATGAGCTTCATGAATGTACCATTTTTTTCCACTTCATGGAGTCTTTTGGATGAGAACATAAAGCTATGTTGCCAGCTGCTACTCTTTCACAGAGTAGGGAGACTGGAGGACAGCAACTTCAGCTGGAAAAAATGCTTTATGTGGATATGAAATTTAGCTGACAGACAGAAGATAAATGCTGTTGGGTTGAATTCCTTCTCCTCTCCCAACATTGTAGTTTTGGATTGTCTTACATTTTGATTTTTAAATTTCTTTTCCTTGATTTGACAGAAATTTTAAAATATCATTTTAGAGAGTGAAATTTGTTTATTTTTGCATTTGTCAAAACTGCCATTTTCCCAAGGAGGTATAGGTAAAGCTGAACAAAACCTAGAATTTAATAGGGCCTTTGTTGGTTTTAATGGAGTTTTATGCCTAGATATCCAGAGTCTTCTGGTGTTTGTCTGGTCTGATGCTAACTTAGACTTCCCCTAGCATCTGAAATGTTCAATAATGGATATTGGAACTGCTCAGTTCCTTTTTTTTTTTTTAATTTACTGTTTACTAGATTGCAGTTATTATCTTTAAATTCTCAGTGGCATCTTGGGAACGCGGATCGCACAAGTCTTGTAAAACTGTCAGATAATGTAGAGCTAAGTGGATACCCATCTTCAGTCAGATTTTCTTTTAGATAGATCACTCTGAAGGAGTCAAAGGGAAGTTTTCAGAGGAAATTGTAGGTCACATCAGAACCCAAATACAAAATGAATATATGTTCTTTATTGCTAAAGTAAAAATAAGCTTTTCTTTCACAAAACAATACTTTGCAGGCAGTTAATCTCGCATACTCCCCAGTTGTGTCCAAAATACATGGTCAACAGATATCAAAAGTTTCATCTGGCAGGATAAAAAAAATCCAAGACACATCTGAGCATCATTTCATCCTGTAGTTAATTTAAGTAACTGTGTTTAAGCTGTATTTTGTTACTTGCCTATACTGCATTTATTTATTCTGTTCATTACATTTAAGTGCAGTTGTGTTTTCATTACCTCTGGATTTGCTAATTACTGTAGCATTTCCACAGCTACAGTTCTATCATAAGTTATCAATCCTAGGATCTTACTAAGATACCCACTACCAGAATTACCTTGTGTTCAGACTAAGTGCATTTAAATCTTAACAAGTTATCATAAATCTATAATGATATTTACTGGACAGCTAATCCAAAACTAATGCTCTCTTTTTAGTCAAAGGCAAATGTGCCCTACCCATAAGTCATTTATCCTATGCCAATTGGCAAAGCTTGCAACCAGCTAAGGTCTTCCAGTGATCTAGTTTCTCTCTAATATCTTTGTGAAAAAATATCCTTTATGTCACTACTGCATTTTCCACAGCTAAGCTGTACTATGGTCTCATTAAGGAATTTACCCATTATTTTCATTTTTATTTCATGGCTCTGGGACGTTTTTTGTCTCCCACAGAGTTTCAGTAGTTAGAGATTAACTTAAGGATGTCGGACAGAGAACTTTAAGGTAGGATATATTTAGATGTACTTTCAGTGGAAACCATGCAGGATATTCATGTGTATGTGTGTATATATGCATATATGAAAGTTCAGAGGATGCATAGTTATTTATATTAGTAATTTTGGATTTCTGAATTAGTTATTTCTGGAATGAAAGCTGGTTGACTTAATATAAACTGTCAAAATGCTGTGCAGCTTTTATGTTTTCTTCTTTTGAGAATTTTTTCAGTTTATTAATGTAATGAAGAAGTAAAATTGATGCCGCTGTATATTATAGTTCCAGTCAGCTCCAGAACAAGAAGCAAGAGTGGTTCAGTAGCAAAGCAGATGCACAGAGAGGCTGTGGAATCTCCTTAGCTGACTTGGCAAGACTGACTAGCCTAATGTAACTCTGAAGCTTGCTCTACCTTTAGTTCTGATGCACTATGCATCTGTGGAGTTCTTACATAGCAATTCATATGCATTGTTCAAGGTTGCACATTTTTTTCTCTTCTTTTGTTACTCAGCTTTTTTTGAAAATACTTATAGTTTTCCATTCCAATAATATGTCCTTGATGAACTGTGTGCAGCTATTAGAGTGCTAAGATGCAGTACTAAGGTCATTGCTTCTGTATTTGTTTTGTTTTTCTTTTCTTCTCCAATAGGCGAGAGCATTTTAGTCTGCAAACCCTCAGAAAGATCAAAAGGTGCTGCTCTGCTTCAGGGATCTCTCAAGCCTGTTTGCAGCTGTTTGCTTAGAAGAGAAGGGGAAGGTGTTGCTTCTAGCATGAAAAGAGCAATACTTGAGGTAGGGGACACTCAGAGAGGGATGAGAACTGTGCTTGCACCCTTGTAGGATGATTTCTTCTGTGACACCAACAAATGTTTTCTGTGCACTTCTTTTCCATGCGTTTCCTCCCTTGTCTACCCAGTCATCTTATTTGGGTCTGCCAGCTTGCTTCAGTATTCAGCATTTTGTCTGGGATGTTTCTCTGCTTGATGCAGATTGGGATGTGAGCACACTCAAAGAAACTTTGCTTTTGCATTTAGATGCAGTCAAGAAGCAGGCAGAAGTAAGTGTAATTCTTAGACTTTAGGTGTGACCTGACATTCCTAGCTGGAGAATGCTTGTAAATTACTGATCCTAGAGGCTTTGTAGGCTGAACTGTGCCATAATGACATTTGTGGAACCTTGTAGGGTCTCTTATTTACCCCCTCAACTTACCTACCTCTTTTGTACAGGAATGATTGAAATTTTGTGAATACACTTTTGGCGAGCAAACAGGGATGGTACCCAATTTGCTCCCTCCTCTGTAGGGTTCCTGTAGGAGTAAAAAAGGGCCAAAAGGATTTTATTCCACATAGGTGAGCTTATGCCCTTTTCCAAAGCTGCATTTGGGCTTGAACTTAGATTAGATGCAGGACTCTTTAAATAGAATTTGTTTGCTATACTTTTACTGTCTTTTGAAAACTTTTGTGATGTTTAGAACTTGGTTGTGCTTCCCTAGATTTTGAATTTTTAGCAGACCAGTGGAATTTCTAAATGTATTTTTCTACACAAGAGCTGCCTATCTAAAAGAAGGGGTTCCTTCAAAGCAAAACCAAAATCCAAGGTGGAAAAAACCACTCTCAATCAGGAAAACAGCAATGGGGTATAGCATTCATATTTCGTAAGAGAAACCTTCAGTATGCTGAATAGCCTTACAAGAACTCCACCTTCATGGTTTGCTTTTTGTATTCACAAAATTGCAGTTTGTGTTCTAACATATTTTAATATTTCACAGTGTTGGCTAAGAAATATTCCTGGGACTAGTCTCAAATTTAAATTGGTGCTATGAGTATGTTCACTTTCAATATAAGATTTTGTAAATCATTCTTTCCCGTCATTTAGTCCTCTTGCTTCTACCCAAGATGATTTCTTGCTGAGGAAAGTCTTTAAAAGTTGGCTGTTGCTTTGCCTCATATTCCCATCTCTGGGAAAATGGTTCTTTAAAACTGAGATGATGGATCACTCTCTTTGATTCTCTGATCTCATGCTCCATCCTACTGCATCTCTGGCAGTATGAACAGCCAGTTTTCTTCAACAGATCATCGTGGGGGGAGTAGCCAACACTCCAGAGGATGTGCAGACCTATGCTTCTTGCACTCTGCTTGCATCCAGCTTGAAAGAAAGCAAGTGGGAAAATGGGAAAGGGCAAGACAAAGCACAGGCTGGACCTATCGAGGCTTGTGTGGCATGGCTGCTGGAAAATGAATTCATTCAGGTTGTGGACTCTGGCAGTGATGTGAAAGGTAAAGTTGGTGTTCCTCCCAGTGATTGCAGTTAGTTTTGATTTGCTAAGTTTTCTGCAACTGAGTAGATGTTCAATGTAAATGAATAGTAAGGACTTCTGCATTTTTTTTTTTATTTTAGAGAATTGCATATGAAGAATTTTCTAGCTTTCTGGAAGGTATCTTTACACCTGCTTTAACATGTTTTGCATGCACATGTTCTTGGAAGGCACATCAACTGCACATCACCTCTAAGACTGATGAGTCCTAGTCTACAAATTCCCAAAATATTTTTAAACGAAGCAAACTTGAACTACAGGATTGGTGCATGTTAACTGCAGACTATGAATTTTGTCTTTCTAAAGAAGAGAAAAAGGCTAGTTTAGATATAGGCAAGGCTAAACCTATTATTGTTTCCATTTTTCTGTCTTTAGAATGGAGACATACACTGTTTCTTATTGAAACAGCAGTTGTGAAAAGTTAGAAATCTCTCAAATGCAGCACAGCCTGAAAATGATTATAAACTTGCACTAAAATCTTTCTCTATGTAATATGTATTTTTTTTTAACAGCAAAGGTTTATCATCCAACACATCTTGGCTCAGCTACTCTTTCCTCTTCTCTTTCACCAACGGAAGCCATGGAAATCTTTGCTGACCTGCAGCGAGCTATGAAAAGCTTTGTTCTGGAGAATGATCTGCATATTGTCTATTTGGTAGGTTTCTCATTCTGTGTCTAGTATTTTCTACTGCCAAAACTAAGGGGAGACAGCACAATGCAGAGTTCTTGAAGGCTCCTTGAACATAGGTTTAGGTTTTCCTGTGTTTTGCGTAGCTTATCCTTCATGAAGAAAAGTTTCTAAATTGAATGTGCCTCAGAATTAGTGTTACCATAGTGTCTATTGTGTAGGCAGGTGCTGCATGCCGTTTAAGCCCATTGTTGTCACTCTTGACTTCCTAAGGTTTCAGAACTTCCTAAGTTTTGAACGTAACATAATGGTAATTTTCCTGAGACACTTGAGGTTGATGAAACAAATTGATTTTTGTATGTGTGTTTGGGATCAGCAGGCTTAATTTCATATTACTCTTGGAGGCATTTAGGGTCTATTTTGCTTCCAAAAAGCCTCAGAGCGCCACACTACTTTCTTTCTATGGGTGGGCCTTTCTTTGGTTCAGTTACAGTGAAGTTCATCCCTGATTCAGTTTACTTGCCTGGTGATGCTGCTAAAGGAAGGAGTGTGATAAATCTTATGAGGGAAAAGTGTCCTGGAGTGTGTCAAGATTTACGAGCACATACACTTGAAAAGCTAAGCACTGCTATTTAAGACCTTTGGAGAGGAAGCCATGAACCTGTGAAGATTAGTGAGGAAACCAGATGGAGTTGCACTGAACAACTTGGGATTCATGGCTGCCAGAGGCCCATCATGCAATCATCATCCGAAATCTGACAGTCGACTTTAGCCTTCTCTAAGTGTAAAGTGTATTCGCTTTACCAGGATGATAAATCAAAGGCAAAATTTGGGAATCTTGTCTGAAAAGAAAGTTCACTTCAAGAGTAATGTGCTTGCAGTTACAAAGCTTGTTGAGCTGTGGGACAAGGGGAGGCAAGAGACTGAGGGTACCTGGCTCTGCTTGCTGTCTTCATTAACCTAGTTATGGGCTAACACTGATAGATTTTTTTGGATCTACTACTGTCCCATATGTACCCATATCTCTCTTTTCGAGGACCACAATATATTTTGTTCTACTTCTGCTCGGTAAAATGAACTTCTTTGTGTTATGCACCAGCAAATTTTTTCCCTGTTTGCATCTCTCAAACAGAAAAAAAAAAAAGGATGAAATTTGTTCCTGTTCTGGGGTAGAGGCAGTGATGGCATTATGTTTTTTATGCTGTACTTTTTAATTGCAGCAGCTTGTCTAAGGTTATTTTAAATCATACACTGTTGAACAAAATGTTCTTGAGATTCTCTTCTGTTAAGCTACTCTAAAACACTTTCTTGCAAGTCTGTTCATTTTCAAGGCCAAAGGTTTATTTCATTTTGTTGCTTTTTTAGTTTTTCAAGTATTGTTCTTCATGTGTTCCTTATGGCCTACAAGGAGCTATAATGCTTTTTAATTCTTTTAAGCTTGAATCTTTTACTTGTACAAATATGAGCCCTCATATTTTAGGGAAGTTGATTATAACAAGTAAACATTTGCTAGATTAGGAAAATAGTTTTCTTTAAAGAAAAAAATCTAAACCACAACAAAGGCCCAATAAACAACAAAAGACAAACACCCATCTTAATAACTCTTGTTCTTCTCAGCAGATGAAGAGGCATGGATGATTTACAACCACATAGGCATCTAGTATTCTGTGCCATTTAACATGTGTGCCTAACAACTCTTAGGTCTTCAAAATAATTAATCTTGCTTTTTATTGATATGAAGACGTTTTGTCTCCTCATAGAGAAACTAACTCTGTGCTGACTAAACATTAACAGAATTGGTTTTCTGTCTAAAAAACATTTTAAAAAAAAAGCTCTGGATGGCTTTTTGTTACTGTTAATAAAAGTTGAGATTTTTTGTAGGTAAATTAAAGCTTCAGCAAGTTTTGGCAAAATCTATGTCCTTCCTGCTTTATCAGATGCTGTGGCAGCGGTTAGTGTGGTTACTCGTGGTTTTAAGAGGTTGATAGATATCTGTAAATTATGTTAAAAAAAGAATATAATTTTGTTTTGTTAAAGGACAGAAGATACAGCTTAAAAATCATTTAGTGGCTTGTATTTAAAGAGTAATCTGACAAAGATTCTGAATTGTTTAATCATTGGAGTACCCATATGAGTCAGATCTCATCGGTACAAATATTAAAGAAACTGGATTAGAAGAGCTTTTACTTTCTTCATGGTACATGCCTATGACTCAGTGCCTTTACGCAGGGCGTAGGATGCTCTAACCACATTCCCTAGGCTGTAGTTCTGTTTACCCAAAACTCTGTTAGTTCTGTTTATTTCTCTGAAATAGTTTTTTTGCATCGTCTTATTTTCTTTAGGTCACCCCAGTGTATGAGGAGTGGACCACAATTGATTGGTACCAGTTCTTCTGCTTATGGGAGAAGCTTCCTGCCTCAATGAAACGTGTGGCTGAGCTGGTGGGGATTGAAGAAGGCTTTCTAGCTCGCTCTGTAAAGGGCAAAATCACAGCTAAAACAGAGAAACAGCACAGACAAATGGCCATCCACAAAAGGTAGCCACAGAATGTGGGTGTGAATGTGCAGACTAGAGGCTGCAACATTTGTAATGCTCAGGCTCTGTGTCTGTTTTCAGGAACTGGCTCTTTTAGTGAGTGAACTCACAGGTCAGAGAACCTGGACCTGGTCTGCTCTGGTCTGAGAACACTGGTGGCACTAGATGTTTGTGCTGATGTTTTTGGAAGCCATCATCTCTGGTTTTTTTGTGTGCTATACTATAGTACCATTCTGTCCTATGCATCATGGTACATTTTGCCATGTACAGTAATGTGCCCCACATGACAATTTAATTCAATTTATTCATGTACTTCTTCAACAGGTTTTTCACCAGCCTTGCCCTTCTGGATTTAATCAGTGAGGTTCCTTTACAAGATATGACCAAGAAATACGGCTGTAGTCGTGGTCAGCTTCAATCCTTGCAGCAATCTGCTGCCACTTATGCAGGTGAGTTGTCTGGGCAAAATACCCCAGGTATCTTAGGCTAGTCTGGTTTTTTTCCTTCCAGATTTGGGGGTAAGGTGTGGTCCTAACAGCAAACAGCCTTGTAAAACCACTTAGATTTATAGCTTAACCTGTGGTTGGCCCTGCTATGGCTTCTGTGCACAGAGTGTGCAGTGGGAAGGGGGCCAGCTGAGAGGAATCAAGCAGTGCTGCAGCATGGGAAGTCTGTGGAAATCAGCTGTGTACTGTGCAGGAGTGTAGTTTGTTCAATACTAAGTATGGAAATTAGTGCAAGTCCATTGTAAAGCTTTGGTCTATCAGGAAAGAGTACCTTTCATCATTGAGTAAGTTTGGAGCCTCTAAGATGGGACATGGCTTTCTTCTGAATGCAAAATTAATTGGCCAGAAAGTATAAGGTTACAGTTTTCAAAACAGAGTGAGTGGCTTCTGGGTCATTTATCACCAGATCACAGGAGGTCAGACAGCTGCTACCTTTAACTTCCTTAAGAAGGCTGTGTGGGAGTAGAAGTAACAGCCCACCATGTGACCAAGATATTTTCTTTCTGTTGCCTAAATCCTTCATTACTCCATAAGTGAGTTTTCAGTTTTTAAGACAGTTTTAGCTCAACTTGCGAAACCCTCTGTGTGGGTTGCTGCATGAGTCAAAGCCCCAAAATGAAAAGGTCACGCCAACTGATGCAGAGTAGTTTAATTTAATTCTGGTAGTATAAATAACTCTTTTTTTTTTTAACTTTTTAGTATAAATAACTTTGTAGCAGTTTCATAATTCTGTATTTCCAGTGTTAATAATTTTCACAGTAGTAATCTGGGAAGTAAAATGAACTATTGATATGACATATAGTTAAGAGATATGATAGAAGTTTTATTCTATAATCACTGTAAAAATAGTGAGGGATGCCATGTCTTTCGGAGGTTTTCATAATCTGTAGATGCAATCTGTGAGTAAGAAACTGTCTTTTCTGTGCTCTTCTCCTTCTCCCGTGCACTGGGGAGTGCAGTTGTAACCTTGATCGTAGGATTTGCTATCCCCTATGATGCTCTCAGTAGCTGAAATTCTGCAGCCAAGGTCTGTTTTTATGGACGTCAGTGCTGGCTTTCCTCAAAGATCTGTGCCTTCCCTTAGTGACTCGCATCACCACTTTTTCTTTTGCCTTTTTTTCAGTATGATTGTTTCATAAGACTCCTGTTCTGGGATACGCATGTGCTTCATACTTTCAGTATTAGCATCTTTGAAAAAACAGTATCATTCAGAATTTCTACCTCACTGATTAACTAGTTAATTGCAGATTGTGTTCTGCAAGACTAGCTCCTACCCATAGTTGTAATAAACATGAGTTAGTTCCTGTAAGTAATGGGAAGGTGAGAAATGTAAAGTGAGTGCTGATTCAGATTGGGGGGTGGGGAGTGAATCCAGCTTAGTAGAGCTGGAGCTGGAGTTCCGACATGAATGTAACTTTTGTGTTTCAGGAATGATAACAGTTTTCTGTAATCGACTGGGCTGGCACAACATGGAGCTGTTGCTCTCTCAGTTCCAGAGCCGCCTCACTTTTGGGGTTCACAGGGAGCTCTGTGACCTGGTCCGAGTGTCTCTGCTGAATGCGCAGCGTGCCAGGACACTTTACAGCGCTGGCTTTGTCACCGTGGCTGACCTTGCTAAAGCCAGTCCTGATGACGTGGCAGCTGCTCTGAAGAACTCGGTACCGTTTAAAAGGTGAGAAATCAGTATGTCCAGAAGTCAAGTAAAGGAGTTTGTAAGGTGAAGGGTTACAGGATGAAACCTGCAATAAAATATGGCAACCTTTTGGGACTTTTTGTCAAATGTTAGTTAGAAATAACTTTCAGGTTTCTCTGACAGATCACAGTCATTCCATGATTATTTTGAAATTAATAGAAGCATTTTTATTTGCAGAATAAGTTTTTGAGACCTAAATTTTCTTCTTGTTCCTCTTTTCAATGCACTATTTAGTCCTGGGTAAATTGTCAGTGCTTTCTGGGGAGTTTTTGCTGCCTCTAAAAGGCAGCTCCACCATATGTTCAAAGTAGTTGATGATTTATTACTCTTCTGAGATTCTCTTGTGATTTATATGTTAGTGCAATAACAAGCTTCCTTGATCAAGTACCTCTTGGACTGTGCCATGGTACTTGTCTGGTTCATGCTCTTGAAGTTTCCTTTCTTTGGAAAACAGTGCACGAAGGATGACTCATTGAAGCCTGCATCTTGCCTTAGTAGGGCACTGGGACTTGTCTGGGGTATGTTTGAATACAGAAATCTGGCAGTGCTTTTGGGGTATGCAGCCAGTAATATCTTTCATCAACATCTCTTCAGATTTAGGAAACTGAAATAGTTACTTCCAATTAAGTTATTTCCCATCAAGTGCATTATATTTTAGGCAGAGTGCTTCTGTAAAGCAAGCTGTGAAGACAGTTGAAATGGGAGCAGAGCAGGATAGTGCCAGCTCCTTGTTTGTTATGTTCTGCATGAATGTTCACCTCTGTCTGTTGCCTTTCCCACAGCATTCGTAGGGCTGTGGATGAGGATGAAGAGTCAGCAGAGGAGCGTCGGGCCGTGCGCAGCATCTGGATGGCTGGAATGAAGGGCTTAACTGAAGGAGAAGCAGCTTCCATCATTGTGGAGGAAGCCAGGAGACTTCTGCAGCAGGATTTGGCACTGATGGGAGTGCAGTGGAACCCAGAGTCTTTTCTCGAGACTGATACATCCTCTGTGATCAGCAGTGAGTCAGAACTGGAAGACAGACTGCACAGATCAGATGGAGAGGAGTCTGCTGAGTCTTCAAGGGTGTTAAACAAAAAAGGGTGCAGAGTTCAACACTGTAATGGCCTTGGTTCTCGGATTGGAGACTTATCAGATATTAAAAAGGGATATAAAAGGCGACTGAGCAGTAGCACAGAAAGCTCTGTATTTGAGAGTGAAGTCCCAGGCAGGAAACAGGCTCGAGCAGAGGAAGGCAAGGGTGATCTTGTATACAGGGCTAGAAAACGGCCACATGTGTGCAGAGGCAATGAAAACACAGAAGAAATTTCTCTGGTCAAAACCAAGATGGATTCCAGGACAGCAATCCCAGAGCACCTTACTGAACAAGGAAAAACACCAACATTGAGAACAGAGTCTTCAGCCTCTAGACTGATTAACAGCACAGATACACATTTAAACCAGACTAGGAACAAAAATACTGCTTCAAAACTGCAGGGGTCACTTCTTGAAGATTCAAATAAGCTTAGCACAGACATACAAAAGCTGCCTGTTTTCCACACTAGCATCTCTACAGATAATTTTGTTTCAAACCAAAATAATAAGGAATTTATGGAAACAGATTCTGTAACTCATAAAGCCTCAAATTCTGTACAGATGGGGGAAGTTAAGATTGGGAGGAAAGATAAAATGGAAGGATTATTTACAGCGCCTACCACCACGAATGAAGGCATGCCTAAGGGGAGAGCAGGTTTTCAGGCACCTGCTATGCTATCTATGGAGACACACAGTATTGTAGGAAGTAGAGGAACACCTGGTAGTGCTAGGACACAGAGAACTGACAATACTGATGGTGAGCAGAACAAAATGAATAAAACTCAAACAGATGCAAGCTGTGCTGAGGTGAGGATTGATAGGCATTTTTGCCCTGGTGAGGATAAAACCTGCAATATTCAGATTCAGAATGGTGGCAAAAATGGGAGTGAAAAGCCCAATGGAATATTGTTACAAGCTGGAACACTGGAGAAAGGCAGCAGTCATCCTAAGGACTTTCTGAAAGGGTCTTTAGTAAAATCCAGAGGTGTTTGCGATCCACATGATGTTCAGAAGGATCCAGCTTCTCATCTGTTTTCTGACTCTAGAGACTTTGAAGACAGCTTCCAGTTGGATACTCAAACTGAGATGATAATAAAACAGGAGGGAGCAGCTGGAATCACAGGACAGCAGGGAATACAAGGTTCAGAGCTGGCAGCAATACCACAGCAGGAAATACCAAAAAACCTAAGCAGTTTATGGACAGAGAATGATACTGATAAAGGGCTGGCTGCAACAGTTGGGAAACTGAGCTTCTCAAGTCTTATCACCACCAATAAAATTACAAAAAACGCAACGCAGCACTGTAGTAATAAAGTTTTGGAGTCTGAAGGCCTTAATTTACAGCCTGTTGTGAAGAAAGTAGAACCTGCACCTTGCCTTAAAGAAAGTGATTTCTCAGTCACTGACTCGCAGCTGCACAGTTTTCTACAAGATTACCAGACCCAAAATTCAGTGAAAGGGGAGAGTGTGTCTAAAGACCTGAATGAAGCAACCTCCCATTTAGGTAGGGAACACATTGTACAAGCAGAATGCCAGCCTGTCCCTGAAACAAGCCTAAATATGAGTGATAGCTTGCTGTTTGATGATAGCTTCAGTAATGTCAGTGACCTTTCAGCTGTTCACATCATGGAAGCTGACGGAAAGGACCCTGTGGCTTTGCTTCCTCCAGATGGTGTTTTGCAGAGTCTAAGGCCTGTTGAGAATAAATCTGATGTCAATGACAATCAGAAAGAACATGAGAATCCTGCACAGTGTAACAATATGTCTCAAGCATCCTCAGATGTAATAGCAGAAGTTTTAGGCCATGGAAACTCCCCATCTTTTCTGAAAGACATTCCTTCTTCATTTCAAGGTCAGTCAGGATTAAGAAACCCAGTGATTTGTAACAATGACCCCAAACCAAAGGATTTAGTAGGAGATCAAGGTGAAAAGCTCCAGAGAAGCCACCAAGCTTTAGAGAAGAAATGCCATCCAGTAGTGTGGACTGACTGCTCGTTTGAACTAAGCCCAGGATTACAGGATGTGTTAGACAAATGGCCGAGCCTCTCAGGCATCGAACCAGTTTCAGCAAGTTCCAGTTTGAAAGGAGAGTTAGTTGTTCCTATTGTTAGTCAAGAGCCAGTTCCAGTTTTTGAATCTGACTGTTGTGAGCCAGAGCCTTTGCCCACTTGCCAGGATTTAAAAAGCTCTTTCAAGGTTAAAGAAAACAAAACTGAGAACTCAGATCTTCAGAAAACAGAGGGCATAACACTTCAGCTCAAGGGAAGCGACAGAACATCCTATCCTGCACCAGATAGTAACAATGGGTTTATTCCTCCAACACCTCCCAAAGAGCTTTTTCCAAAAAGTTCTGTTTCTCTCCCTGTGAAATCTGCAAGAAAAGGACAAGTCACCTGCAAGAATGAAGAGCAGACTATTCAGGCACAGTGGAATAGTGAGGGCAATGCAAAGCAGCAGGTAAAAACATTCCAGGTCCATCCTGGGTGTCTAGACCCAATTGAGACTGATGAGATAAAAGATGATTCCATTATAGACCAAGGCTTTTCACTGCAGCTCTCTCAGGATGTTTTTCCATTTGTTCCCTTAAGTGCTGAGAGTTTCACTATTATTGATGTAGCAAGCGACAAAGCACTTTTCCAGACTTTTGTTGCAGAATGGAAGGAGAAAAGCAGATTCTCCATCTCAGTGGCATGTGAAAGAACAAAGTGCCTTTTGTCTCCCAAATCAACAATTGGTGGCAAATTCAAAAAAGGTCAGTTCCCTGTTCCAGTGCATTATTCTGTGAACAGCATGTGGCATCTTCAGCTTAAAGCAGGCCTAGAGAAGGAAAGGATATGCAAAAAAGGAGAAGAATCACTAATATTACAGAATCATGGAATGTTTGGGGTTGGAAGGGTCCTCTGGGGATTATCTAGTCCAAACCCTTGTTAAAGCTGGTTCAAGTAGAGCAGGGTGCACAGGATTGCATGCAGGCAGATTTTGAATATCTCTAGGGAAGGAAATTCCACAACCTCTCTGGGCAATCTGTTCCAGTGTTCTGTCACCCTCAAAGTAAATAAGGTCTTCCTCCTGTTCAGATTAAACCACCCATAAAGCATCCCTTCCAAATTCTGGCCTTTTCTAGCAACCTCTTCAAGAGTTGATATAGAAATGTATTCCTTCCTTTCACTCTAAAAAGCATTTCACATTTATCTGTCAAAAATCCATTTTGATAGTTAAGAAATGCTATTATTGTTGTTATGGCAATGTGACAGCAAAGAATCTAACTGCTTAATCTTGTCATTTTAAAGGAAGAGTATGTTTATAAAGCAGCAGCAAACTGCAGCATATGAATACTTATGTGGGGGGAAAAAAAGAAGCAATATTGCAACAACCCAGAGACTGATCTGAATTTCACACATGCTTATGTTGAACCAAGTTTACATTTTGAAAATATTTGAAAATATTTAACCTTGGTTCAGAGGCAGTCACAGAAGAATATTCAGATGCTCTCGCATATCAACAAGCTGCTAACACTTCATTACTATCACCAAAGACCTGTCAAGGAAATGCTTGACACCAGCTCTCCATCCTCTACTAACACTCTGCTCCTTCGCTTTACTGAGACTTGATAATACTCAATTTTAGGTTCAACTGTATGTATTTTCATTTTCAGGACCCAGCTCTTCTCTATTCATGGATGCCATTTTATAATAGTAACTTAAAATTATTTCTTTAGTGAGTTCTCCTCAGTGGATGCAAGTTAAAGATGACGGGTTTCCTGTCCAAGGATGTGAAGACATCTTGGTAGTTGGACTGGCAGTGTGTTGGGGTGGAAAAGATGCCTATTATATCTCTTTGCAGCAGATACAAGACCAGACTGGTAAGTGAGCAGACAGGCTGTGCTGGGTTACTTGACACTGCATCTCAAAAAAGTACCTTCAGCAGATAAGGTTCTTGAAGTGCTCTGAGTGTCCTGACCTCAGCTCAGTGGTGGAATAATTTAGCAGTCTTAGGTGTTAAAGACCCTTGAACAGGTTGCTGTGGATACATCCATACTACTGTGTAATATGGGCAGGTAACTGGCTCAGGCACTGGCTTGTGAGCATAAAATGTTAGCTTACTCCCATGTTCTCTTTACCTAACTTGCTTTTCTCTTTCAGTCTCTTCCAGTTTTTCCTTTCCAGAACAAATCTAACACTCAAATGCTGAACATAGCACAATCTGTGCTAAGTGATGACTAGGGTTTGATTCCTGGCTATCCTTTGTTAGTACAGACACAGCATATTGCTTTTGGGAGGCTTGTCTGGTTTGCTAAAATATGTAATAGTGCTATAGATATATTGTTATTTCTTCATAGTTCAGTTGTAGTTTTTGTGCTTTAGGTGATTGTATTCAAGATTTTTCTCTTGCCTTTCTTACCATGTAATGGGTTAAAAGATGATTTTTTGCTTATATTTCCTACCTTAGAAATCAGTCTGAGTTTGGCACCACCACCTTTGGACCAAAGCCTCTCTGTGGCAGAGAGACTGAACCATGTGCAGCTGTACCTGCAGAAGAAGCCCAGGAAGGAGCGCTCACTTATCATGTATGACTTCATTCAGCACTACAAAACTCTGCTGATGGCTTGTGGCATCTCCCTGGAAGGAAATTTTGAGGACCCAAAGGTTTGCAGGATTAAGAAATTTTGCTTGGGTAAAACTGCTAGTTTAAACACAACAGTAGAAAGACAGGAGTACCTTCTGGTACTTCTATTATTTAGGTACGAATATGTACATCTGTCAGGAGGTTTAGTGAAATTTTCTTTCAGTGGGCAATCTAGAACAGTATTTAGAGGACATTTGCTTTGCTGTGTATATTCATGGTGCCTGCAAGAGAAACAAACAGTTTCAGAGGTTAGCACATTATTATTTCATACCTTACTTGGCAGGGGAAATGAAGATAAATCTCTCCTCAGTACTGGTGGACAGGACTTAACTCCTGTTTTGTTGCAATAAGAAGCCTGGGACTGAAATGTTACAAGTGCTTCTGGTCAGGTTATTGTTTCTGAGAGCAGAAGACTTTGTAAGCAAAATATTTACCCACTGTGCTTATGGACCTCTTTGCTACCACTGTTTTCTCAAAAAAACCCACCATGTTTACATGTAATTTCAAAAGGTTTGGGTACTAGTTGTAAACTCAATGAAACACTAGCTTGAGGTAAAAGCACCTTATTGCCCATGTTAGGAACAGTTCTAGATGCATTGAAAATTCCTTTGATTTTTAAAGCTTCCTTTGCATATGAGCTGAACAGCATTGTGGCAATATTCAACTCTGCAGGAACTTAGCTAAGGTGTTCAACACAAGGACAAACATAGGTTTTTTTCATTCCAAGATGTAGTTTTAGGATAAAATTAAAGAGCAGTAAAAGCATCTTTCCCTTCATACTTCCTTGCAATAGTCATACTCATGTTTGTTCATTTTAGTGATACAATGAATATATACATACCCCTTCCCCAGCCCCATATGTATACACCTGTGGTTTTTTACTTCTGCTTATGTGGCAGAGACAGTGTAGATATCTGTGTTTCATCCTGTTTTGACAGAAGAAATTGAAATATAACTATAAATGAATATGCTTTGAAGACAGGGGTTTAAACTTTACCAGGAATAAAGTACCCCATACAGAATTCCTGGCATTAGTCCAGTTGTGCAAAAGATAGGAGAGCTCAGCTTGGCTAATATTCTAGATCAATAGCAAGTTTTGATCTTTATGAAGTCATTTTTCAGACTAAGCATATTTTGATCCTGATTTTCATATTTATTCCCTTTGAGTTAAGTTTTAATAAGTGAAAAGACACTTCAAGATGTGTTTATTTGACAGAGGATAAAATTTTCAAATGTACAGAAATAACTTTCCTTTTAGAGAGAAATAATTTTTCGTTCTCAAGAATTAAGCTTTTCAGTGACTTAGGCCCTCTTGAAGGTTTTTACTGAAATGATGTAACAAATTATTGCAATTTGCCTGCCAAATCAAGAAAAATAATATGCACTATAACCTTGAATTAACCACCCTTGCTTAAATATTTGCATTGTATTATGACTAAAATGTAAACAAAAAGTCTCACGGAGCTCTCCCTTTTGAAGGTTGCATGTTGGCTGCTGGATTCTGGCTCCAAGGAACGCACCCTTCACAACATGGTGACCAACTTTCTCCCCAGTGAGCTGCCCCTCCTGGAAGGAGTGGGCACTGGCCAAGGGGTGCAGAGCCTGGGGCTGAGTGCCAGTGGAGACCATTCTGGGAGGTACAGAGCAGCCACAGAGTCTGTGCTTATCTTCAATGTCATGGACCAACTCCATAAGGAGTTACAGAAGGAAAATCTGACAGGTAAAGAGACCTTCTTTACTTGGGGGCAAAGATGGAGGGTAAATATAGCTGTGCTACCACAGGCTGAATGATCAGTGCAGAAGAGAGGAGGTTTAGAAGTCCTTGATATATTCTGTGTCAAAAATGTTCATTTGTTAAAAGAAAAGAGAGAAATTCCCTTGGAAGTATATCTATTCTGAAAAAAAAAATTAGACTATAATTCTTATATCCCAAATATCCACCAGTTCCAGTGGTTAAGGCTGTAGCAGAGTCTATTCTAAGTCGCCGAATCAAGCATATTTCTACCTCCCAGGTGAGTACCCTGGCCATTCTGAGGGACTTGTGGGTCTGTCTATGGTTTCTCATTAATATTTTCAAAAGTTTTTTGATTTCCTTGTCAGAAGTAATTCCTAAAATCCTCAAATATTTTCTGAAGGAGATTTCTTGCTCTTTGGCTTGCCCATATAGCATGATTTGTCAGTTATGCATTATGTCCATGAAACTCTTGTGATTCCATAGTGAATGATCCTGTATATTTGCACTAATAATTGCTGAGTGCTTGTGCTGTTTTAAAACAAGCCATCAAAAAAAAACCCCAAAAAGCATATATCTATTGGTGGTCATTATGATGGTTTCCCCTAAAGTGTATCCAGAGCTGAGGATTATGGTTCAATCCTGCTGAAGTATTTGATTGCAAGTTTACCACATCATTTATGATTGTTACAGTTGAACCTTAGAACATTTTTAAAAGATGTGGGTGGTGGAATTAAAGTGTATCAAGATAGAAAGCCTTACATTAAGCAGTTTATAAAATGTTGATAAACAGATACGTATTTCTTAGAAAAAAAATTGACAAAAGCTGCTTTCTTAAATACTTTTGTGATAGGAAGTTCTGGAACACTTCTTACTATGAAATATTTCTTATTCCAGGAACAAAAGTATTGAAATGAAATCTATAGTAAAAGATTTCAGTGTGTCAGAACATTTCAGTATTTTCAAAACTCAGGATTCTCCATTTTTTTCTCCTAATAAATCTGTTTATCTGCAGTTGATCTGTTTTATAAAAGATTTTCTTGAGTTTGTACTTTTTACAGATGTATTTTCTAAAGTGGAGATGCCCACCCATTATTGCTTGGCTCTGCTGGAGCTGAATGGCATTGGTTTCAGCACAACAGCCTATGAGACCCAGAAACAGGTCATGCAGGCTAAACTGAGCCAGATTGAGACCAAGGCATATCAGCTGGCAGGTCACAGCTTCTCCTTGACGAGCCCTGATGACATTGCAGAGGTACATGAGGGTTGGGGTGGGACAGGGAGAACTTCCCCAGAGGTTACCATCAAGAGACTTTGGCTAAAATAAATTTTAAAAAGTCTACTTGGGAAGAACGCGTGAAGAAAAGACAAAATACAAACCCAACTCTGCTGAGACTTCATTTATCCTTACACTCATTATGAGCTTGATGCCTGCAAGGGGCTGTGCCTCTCCTACTTGTTACTGATCATTCTGGTTTCTGCCAAATTTAGCAGAGATAAAGAAGCTGGAAGTGGAAATATGTATGTTGGAAATAGAAGCCAAGTGAAAATATGCATGTGGTTTGTATAGGATCTTGGCCTCTCATGGTGCATGGGATGATCTGTTAATGTAATGGCTTTTGGAGTATTTTGGATGAGTGGTACAGGAATGGAGAAGTTTTTTTGCAGTGCCAGGGTCCTGCACACGAGATGTGATTTGGTGTCATGTAGTCTTGAGTCTAAGAAGAGTTGTACTGACGAAGTTGCATTGTTACCCTTGTCCCTGTACAGGCATGAAAGAGAAGGAAAGACAGCTTTAAAAGTTTTGACTCAACTACTGTCTGCTTTTAAGAACCTTTTAAGGTTCTTAAATTTCTATATAAAATATCAATGCTTTAATTCCTGAAGAATTTCACTTATATTTTTAATGTACATTACATGAGACAATTGAAATAGAGTATAATTGCTGTGCATGCTTTTCACCCCCTCTTTTTTTTTTTCTCCATATACTATTTTCTTGCTGAGGGTTTGTCCTTTATATGGAAGTAGTCAAAATTTGCAGGCAGGTATCAGTCAAAGAAGTTCCACAGAAATATTCCTTCTCTGTTGCAAATGTACAAGTCTTGCTCAGTAACAGCAGCCTAAGTTAGAACTTGTGAAATAATGCTCAACTTCAGTTTCACTCTGCTTCATTGAACAGGGGAAGTAAAGTTTTTTCTGAAATGCTGTTTTCTGAACTATAGAAGCTTATTTCTCACGTGGAAATATATTACAAGTCATGTAAAGTATCTTGTATAGGTTAGTGGAACGTTACCCTTCTAGTTTTCTGTCAGTAAAACTTCTGTGCTACATAAATGTGCAAGAGAAATGCTTTCTGTTCCCTTCTGCTAGCTGTGAAATGAAAGACAATAGCTGCTAAGTAGTGTGTAATGCTACACTGAAAGAGAAAGTGAAAAATTAAGAGCTGTATTCTGTCACCAAATGAGCATATACTTAATTTCCCAGTTTTTTCACAATTTGTTAGAAAAACTAATACTCCAGCTATTCTCTAAAAGGTATTTGTGACCACCTCTTTCTTTGCCATTCATATTGGTCTGAAACCTGCTCCCTGCTAACACTTCTTTTTTTTTCACCAATGTTCTTCCCACTTTCAGTCATCTGAACATTACATTTTATTACAGTTGACTGTCAGTAATAACCTCACTTATTGGATGGAGTTAATTACCTTTTCTAAAAACATACCTCTGAACTCAAACTTAGAGTGTTCAGAAAATGAGATTTTAAATTGCATTTCGTAGTTAATTAAAATGAGGAGGAATGACTTTGATAGCAGGGATCTTTAATCAGCTTTTTAATTACCTGAAGCATTTGTACTATCCTTTGGTTGGAACAAGCTGTTTAAGTGCTCAGTTGCTTTTCTTTTCTCCTGGGAGTAGTGGGCAGAAACTGATTTGAAATGCTGACCTCTTTCAGGTGTTGTTCCTGGAACTGAAGTTGCCACAAAATGGAGAAGTGAAACTCCAAGGGAACAAGAAAACCCTGGGTTACACCAGAAGAGCAACTGCTAAAGGAAACAGGGTCAGGCTAAGCAAGCAGTTCAGTACAACCAAGGTACAGTAAAGTTTGTTTCTAGTCTGAAAGTAAATTTTAATTGCCTTTTGCTCCTCCAGTTATCACTGGAAATTCAAACTGGACTCTACCTTCTCTGTTAGCAGAGTAACTCCTGCTCTCCTAAAGCTTGAGTGCAGTGAGTACATGACTATAAATTGCAGGCTTCAATAAGAGTAAATCAGGCAGAATCTGATTTCCCAAATCACGTGTAAGACCAAAATAGCACAATAATTTTGTAAAGCCAATAGCAGAAGAATTTTTCCACATCAGCTTGAAAGAGACTTAAATACCATGTTGAATAAATACCATATTTTCTCTTCCTGCTACTATCAAATCTGTATTTTTTGCTTCAGAGAATTTGTCTTCAGAATGGCTAATCTGAAGCTTTATCAAATTTAGTATATCAGGAGCTTGTATAATGTGAAGGCTATTGACATCCTTGCCAGTTGATAAATATTGTGGACTTGCATTAATACCAACTGCTGCAGGCTAATGGGTGCTCTTGCCAGACAAGTGAAATTAGCAGATATATATGTTCCTGTTTTCAGGACTCATTAATCTGTATTGTTTTCTTAGTTTCCCCTGGTTCAGTGTAGTCTGTGCTCAGAAGACAAGTACTGATTTCTGGAACTCAAGCAGCAGTGAAGATGTTGAGTGCAGTGGTGGTGGCAGAGCAGGGAGCAAGAAGCAAAGGGAGGATTTCCTCCTTTTGTGATGTGGAGGGATGAGGCTGCAGCTGCCTGCTGCACACAAAAATATGTTATTTTGAGAAATGTTTGCATGCCGCTGTCTTTTGAAATTCTTGTGAGTCCCTTTATATTTCTGATTAAACATGAAAGGATTTGATTGCTAGTGATCAGCTTTGTCTTTCAAGGAGCATGGTCAAGGGCTTCACTTTGTGTTCCTAGTGTACAGATAGGAGAGAGCAGGGAGAAAAATATGCAAGAAGATGGAGGAGAAGCATTAACGCTGGACAAGAGGAGACAACATAGGGAACCTGGGCAAGTGATGCTTTATTTCATCATTTCAGGTGGTTTATTGGTTGGTGCTGATTAAGAGTGATGTCCAAAGAGAAGTGATTGTCTTCTTGTGGGTAATAATGCAGCTGTGTCAGGTGGTGCTTTGATTACCCAGGCGTAGGTGGTGTAAGTGGAGAGGATATGGATTTAATTTTAAGGGAGTGACACTGAAAACTCACTGTGGGTGAAGGAGTCACTTTTTCCTGCAGAACTGCAAAAACTTTATAAATAAAGCTTTAAAGGCCATTGATTAGTTGTGCCCTTTTCTTCCCACAAGGATGTTTTGGAGAAATTAAGGACACTTCACCCATTGCCAGGGCTGATACTGGAATGGAGGAGGATCAACAATGCCATTACTAAAGTGGTGTTTCCACTACAGAGAGAGAAGCGATTGAATTCTGCACTGGGAATGGAAAGGATATATCCAATTTCACAGACTCACACAGCTACAGGTGAACAAATGTGTGCAAAGGCCTCACTTCTTACTGGTTTTTTGTCTTCTCATATGTGTGTGCAGCTTTTATAAGGGGAAAAGATAGGAAATCAAGCCTGTGCTCTACTTCAACCAAACAAAAATACTGGTGTATCTATTTGACATATATCTGCCTTAAAAAACAAGATGTATTTAAAATAGCTTTTGTGTTCACTGAGCATTATTATTCATTTCTTGCACGCATGTAAATCTCTGACTCCAGAACAGGTGCTGGATTTGGGAGTTTCTTATTAGTGATACAAAAATGGGGAACCATCACAAGCCCATTAAATACAGATTTCTTTTCCTTTTGTAAAATTTGATCAGTGGTCGTGTCCTCTCTCACTCTCCTGCCCATTGCATTTTGGAGATGCAGAGTGTGTGCAGCTGTGCTGAGTTAGAGAGACTCCTTTTGGACCCTTCCTTAGTTCTGCCTTGTCTTCCTTTCAGGTCGAGTAACCTTCATAGAGCCAAATATCCAGAATGTGCCAAGAGATTTTGAGATTGAAATGCCGACTGTGGTTGAAGAAAGCCCACCCTCCCAAGCCCATGGAAGTGCTAATTCTCGTGCTGCTTTGGGGGGCAGGTAGGAGGATCTTGGCAAAGCTTCTGTCTAATCTTAATGTGGTCGGGTTGTCCAATTTCTCTTTTCTGACTTCACCTGTGGCTGCTGTCATGTCAGTGTGACTTGTTATTCAGTGTTTCTCTTACAGGGGAATAAAGACCTAAAAATCAATGATACATGAAAGATGTAATAATGCTAACAGCATGTGGTTTCATGTAGCTATCTGCTTTCTTTTTGATGTCCTTTATGAAACCCTTCAGTGAGATGAGCGTTACGCTCCCAGCTGTTGGGTGGAAGTAACTAAATGAGTGTGAAAATAACTCAACTGAAGTTAGGATCTGGTTTGACTTGCTAAGATCTACTCTGAAAGAGGATAGGATATTTTGGTAAAAACAGAAAAAAGTTCATTTTTTTTATGCTGTGCAGCTCTGTTTGTAAGGGAACAGGGGTGACCATATTTTTCATTCTTCATTAATAATTTCATTTGTGCTAATGACCTGCAGAAGCTACCAGGTAGCAGAGGAAGATTCCTAAATTTGGTTTCTGTTAACCAAATGCCCTGTTTTCTATGGTTCTGCAGTTCTACTTGGACAGCATTCCATGCCAATGCCTAAACAGTTGCGTGGCAGTCTAGTGAAATACCAAGGTCAATCTTTTAGCAACTACCTTGTGAGCTTTGAGGCTTCATACTTGGTGGTCCTTTTCTGCCTGTTCATTTTCTCTTTCCTTTCAGGTTCTTGTCCCATTTATTTCACCTGAGTGCCTTTTCTAAGCTTTTTTCCCCATAGCAAGATGTGAGAAATTTGAGAAGGTTTTTGGTTCTTCTGTCTGGCACCTCCTACCACCATGTGTTTAACACCCTTGTGCCTTGGGAAAGAAATGGAAAGAGAACTCAGGAGTGGAAGGATCTTGTCCATCTCTCCTCAGAAGAACCAGGCATAGCCATGGAGGCAGGAATGTCATTCTGACATAAAGCCATGGCAATGCTCAGGCTTGCAGCAGCTTGTCAGAATGGCTGGGGAGTATGCTGGTTTCTTGAGAGTCTTCCTTGTAGAGAAGAGCCCATCAAAGGAATGGAGTGTCTGCCAGACTTTGAGAGGTCTGTTTCTCAGGCTGACTTTTCCTACATTTTCACACATTCCTTAGTTAAGCAGCCACTGTGTTAGGAAGATGGGCAATCCTAAAGGCACAGAAATGACTGCTGGCACAAAAGAAACTGCCATCCAGCCAAGTCTGATAGGCCTTCCAGGCTTTGGTCCAAACTGTCTATTATCTTACTAACTGCTATTGCTACTCTTTCCTCCTGTTGTAAGAAGCTTCTGACCAAAGGAGTGTAGCTAAATTAGGTCATGGTATAAAGCCCTTACACATTTAACTAAACTGAGAACCTATGGGGAACAGTGTGATTTTCTGCAGTACCTAGACATGTAATTGTCCCTCACCTTTATTTCTTTTGAAAATTTATTTCTGTGATTTTTGTGCTTTCATATCATTGCTCCCTACTATTCCTGAAATGACAATATTTAAGAAGAAAAGGAAGTGCACGAGGGAGAGCATGATGTCTTTTCTGTGCTCTGCTGAAACTAGTCTTGATCTCAGAGATTTTCATTTTGATAAAGAACTTGCTCAGATCCCTGATCCAAACATCAAGGGCTTATAAAATCCTTTTGCCTTCCAGTGAAGAGCCCATTGGCTCTGTCTGGTAGACTGGTGCTGATGGGAGTATGTGATGTGAGTGGTGTCAGAGCTGTGCACTGTTCAGTGGATATGCTCATGGATACAATTCCATCTGCAGCTACAAATAACTTGGTGGGACAGGAGACCTAAGCAAGCCCTGAGAGGATGCAGAGCACCTGGGTGACACTGTAAATTTTTGGCCTCCCAGAAAAGAAAATCAAGTAGCTTTGGGGAGATTTTCCCCACAGTCTTTCAGGAGGAAATGTGCAGTGTGGTATGAGCACATTTTCTGCAACTTCTGCTCTGTTTTCACAGGCTTACTTGGGAATGTGTATGCATGTGCAGTAATGAGGGTGATGTTGGGGTGGGGGATCTTTCTGCCTCTGCTAGGTATGGGCTGGTGTGTGCATTCTGCAGGGGAGAATTATGTTGAGAGACTTGACACTCAAGGTGGAGTGTTGAATTTTTAGGATTCCTGTGACTCTGTCTTTCTTGAATGCGCTCATCACAGATCTGGGGCCATTCATCTTACCTGTTTTAGAGTGGAATGATCCAATTTCTGAACTGAATCCTGAATGTACTAGGAGATTTATCCCTAAGTCTTTTCAGAATCAGTAAATCCCTTTCAGATGTTGATATGGTCTCTGTCCAGTTCCCCCATGGTCAAATTTGGGTATGGATTGTCCAGAAAAATGGAATAGAGGCCACTGTCTCACTTGTTTCATTGATTCTCTGTGGTAAAAATGATTATACATCTCTTAGTATTTTAGAAATTGGTGAAGGGCAGTCATTCTTTTTCTCCACAGATGCAGGAAGCATTCCAGTATTTTGCCTAATGGGCTAAAAGTTCAAGCTGCAAACAGATCCGAAGAAAGAGGAATACCATTTTCTGTTAGCATGAGGCATGCTTTTGTTCCCTTCCCAGGTAATGCCCAGGTCCTGTTCTGGAATTGTTAAGTATATGGTTAGCAAAAAATCCTAAATGTAATGAAGGTTTAAGAATTGGTAACAGTATATATGTGTCTGAGCAGCCTACTTGGAAAACTAGTGCAGTAGTTAGCATGCCTTCAAAATTATTCACAAGACTTTAAAAGAGAGAGTTTCAGTTGGGGAAAGTATTCAAATGATATCATTCACATGTTCACAATTTTATTTCCTCTTTAAGAATACCTGTTTTGTAAAGAGGCAGTAGCTAAGGCAGCTCTTAATACACAAATTGCACTCTACCTAGTGTTCTTTCTATCCAAGTGTCAGTTCTGACATTGCCTGCTCTGTCTCAGACACCTGGACAGATACTTGTTTCTTTGGTTTTGATGGATTCTAGCTGTAGTGACTGGATGTAAAGCAGGCAGGCCTGAGCATTGGGGGAACAGGCAAGAATTTGTCTGATAGAAATTGCTGGGAAAAACTGTCAGAGCAGAAGATAAAAGATGGGGTTCAGTCCTTCTTGCTGGCAAGTTGGATGGAATATTGGAGTAATTTATGAAATAATGCTTTCTGATAACTTCTTGACTTCAGGTGGCTTAATCTTGGCTGCTGATTACTCTCAGCTGGAACTGAGGATCCTTGCTCATTTGTCTTGTGACTGTCGCCTCATTCAAGCCTTGAATGGTGGTACTGATGTCTTTAAGAGCATCGCAGCAGAATGGAAAATGATGGATCCGGAAGCTGTTGGAGACAGGACCAGGCAACAAGCTAAGCAGGTAATTTCAGGAAAAAAACTCAGTAGCAGCTTTCTGGGCAGGAAGGTTCAGTGTTCAACACATTGTGGAGTCACAGTAGTATGTTTTTCTGTGTGAGTTCAGCCATGATTGTTCAGTAGTTGCTTTGTCCGTCCTCCCACTCCCACTACGTTGCAACTGGAGCTGTCGGGATTTTGGGGGATGAGGGTGGAGAAAAGCAGCATGAATGGCTTGAACTCAGAGAGGGTCTCCTTGAATACTTGCCCTTGTTTCCATACACTTGTCTGCCAGTGAATCACATTTTGTTTTGGCTCTGCTTTCTCTGCATGGCTGACCATACGGCTGCGATTCTTCACCCTGTCCTCTGGCAGATTTGCTATGGAATCATCTATGGAATAGGAGCAAAATCTTTAGGCGAGCAGATGGGGATTGATGAAAATGAAGCTGCCAATTATATTGAGTCCTTCAAATCAAGATACACAGGTTTGGATATGGCTGTTTGGGAGCTGGGTGGTGGTGGTGGTGGTTGTTTTTAATCCCTTCTCTCCATGTCTCTTCAAATCCTAAATTTGTCTCAACCTACTACTCATATCTCTTGAAAATGCTTTTCATTTTGAAAATGTCCAGTGCATGAACGCAGCAGTTTAATACGCTGTAATGTTTTACTCTCTGGTTGTAGTCACCTTTAGGACTTTGTTCTTTACTTATTACATTAATTTTTTTTTGTTATTTTGATTAAATAATAAGCCCTGAGGAGTCATTTTAAAGCTCTTAAGTTTTGGGATGAGACACATGCTTTTTCTTATTAAAACACAGCTTCAAATGATACGCTGTGACAACTTTAGACCATGCTTAAAATTTTTAAATATAACCATTTCTTTCTTCTGCTCTTGTCTTCTGCTTTCATGGAGTTCTAAACTGTTTTGCATATTGCCCTTTAATTTTTATCCAGCTGCTCAGAGTAGCTCTCCCATGTTTTGTAAAAAGATATTGTTGTGTTTCTAAGTAGCATGTTAATTTTTAGGAAAGCTGTAGAAAGAACAGAGCTGTAATCAGAAAAAGAATGGAGGGCAAATGGGACAAGAGGCAGCTAGCTCTAATCATAGGACTTGAAAGTGAGCTGGAAAATTATATTCTGGAGATTTAGGGTTTGTTGCTTTAGGAGACAGATGCAGAGAAATGGTTTTCTATTAACAGTCTGTTTAAGTCTCCATTAATTTCTGAATAGTCTCTCCTTCATGACCATTAGGAAGGACTTCCTGTGTCCTCTCTCTTGGCACATGTGTATGCATGCAAACTGCATGTACCTTACACTGTAACTTCACTTCTCATGGATTTTCACTTGGTATGTGTTCCCAGGCTGACTGCTAAATGACATGCCTAATGAATTGACTGATGCTGTCAATCTTGATTTTGAATAGCTCCTTTTACATCTTATATTTTGTAAACATGGAAAGAAACTGTCTGAAGTTAACTTTTCCCACTTTCGTACAGTTGTCACCTGAATTTGCAGTGCAGTTCATTCTTCCCTGTCTCACCTTTCTTTGACCTAAGTTTCTTTTTAACACTCTCAGTGAATTTGCTCCTTCCCTTGCAAAGTGCAGGTGGGTGATCTTCTTTCATCCTAGAATCTGAAGGGACACAGCCTGAAGTCAGGCAGCCTGAGGCATCAAGGGCTCTGGATTCTGCTTTCAATTTATTCCCTCCTTACTACTTGTCTTTCCATTGCTGGTCCAGGTTCTGACCTCTCCATTATCAATAATACACGTATGACCCTCTGTGCCTGGGCACCGTGCAGAATGGATTTCCCACCTCCTTGTGCACAGCCAGATATCCTGACACTGTGCACTCTCTTCCACCTCAAAAGTCTTAATAGGTTTTGCAGCAGAGCTGAATGAGTGGTCGTGTGCCTTCGTCCACTGATGGGGTCCGGGAAATTTGAAGGATTTCCTCTGTGCTGCTTGGCTGCCCCAGACTGCTTTCAGTGACCCCACTGTGAAGTCAGTACAGAACATCAGCTGTATTACAGAAAACTTTCTCTCCTTTCACAGGGGTTCAGAAATTCTTGAGGGAGACAGTGCGGAGCTGCAGAAGGGATGGGTTTGTGCAGACCATCCTGGGGAGACGGCGATACCTGCCAGCTATCAAAGATCCAAATCCCTACAGCAAAGCTCATGTATGTTGAGTGCCGTGCCTTTTTTTCTTTAATTCTTCTTTTTTAGTTTTATTTTTAAAATACCAGATTTCTTTGCATAGCCATGTCTGCAGTTTTACAAGGTTTGTGAGCCATCTTAGTCATGACCTTCCACTTCTTGCTTAGTTCATTGTTCCCTCAGTGATTCTCTGAATAACAGCTTTTGTCATGTCCTGTTTGACGTAAGTCTTCTGTGACTGGGTGTGCAGCTGTCATCACTGTGCTAACCTCACTTCAGAACTCCCACGTTGGAGCTGGAGTGAGTAATTTATTGAAATCAATGGACACGATTTTAAAAAGCCTCCACACAGTGATACACTTTAACTCTTCAGGCTGAGTTGCTCCCACTCAGCAGTCTTTGTATGTTACATGCTGTCTGCATTTGAACAAGACAGGGCATTTGAGTCCTATTCTGGATATTTGTTCCTTTTCTTATTTTCCCTGAAAGGAAAACGGCTTTAACTTCTTAGATAAATATTTACTTAGTATACACCTTTGCACTAGCATTAATTTTTTTTTCCAGGTCATTTTGGACGCTTCTGCCATAGCCTCTACTCCAGTAACAGTAAATTGACCCCCTAGGGAGGTCTTTCTGTGGGGAGGAAGCAGTATAGTTCTCAGTAGGAAGCTGGATCAAGTTGTGTGGAATTAAAGACTAGGGTAGAAGAGGGAGGAAGTGGGGGTGTTTGTACTCCAAATAGTTCGCAGGGAAACAAGGAGGCTTTCAAAAAGCTTTTGAAAATATTGGACCATTTGATCTGAAAAATACTTCCTCAGGAAGCTTTGTAGATTCATTTTTGTTCAAATTTGATTTAGTCTTTAAAATCATATTAAAGACCAGTTAATGAATTATCTTCACTTTCATTTCATCATCCTCATAATTATTTGCACATGTTTCAGCTCTAAACAAAGAGAGAAGCTTTGAATACAATTTTCTTGTCTGAGGAGGGGACTAGTAGAGAAGTTGGTTGTGTTGAAATAATGGTGGTCTGGTGTGTTTTTGCACAGCTGTAATGCTCTGGCAGTCAGGATTTAATGTGGCAGACCAGATTGTTAATCCACAAAGTCCAGTTACTTGCCTTCGGTTGTCCATCCCTTTGAAGATAGGCAGAAGTGTCTTGTGGTGCTTGGATTAACTGAGATTTTTCCACTCCCTTTGAAACTCTTACCATGTGTATATGCTTATTCTTGTGGATTGTGACTCTTGCAGGTTATTACCCTTGATATTCGTTACTTTTAAGTTTGTGGAATTTTCTAAGGCACCTGTAGAAATTTTGTGTCTGAAGCTAGTCTATAATGTGCTTTTCTTTCAGGCAGATAAAACAACCTCTTCATTTGGAAGTTTTACTATGTGTATATTTGGCCATGTATTTATTATTTTTAATTAAGTACATGTGACATGCTGGATTTGGTTTTTTGGGGGTGAGTTTTGAGAACAACTGTCTCTGTTCAGGCAGAGCGACAGGCTGTGAATACAACTGTTCAGGGATCTGCTGCAGATGTTGTCAAAACAGCCACTGTGAATATTCAGAGACGCCTGGAAGCTTTCTCCTCTGTGTTCAAGTCCCATGGACATCTGGAGAGCTCCTTCCAGAGAGATAAGACCGGTATGGATGCCTCTTCTTTGCAAACTGGAGCATGGCTTTCAGTGTTACTAATGTTAAAAAAAAAAAAAAAAAAGCCTGAAAAAAAGTTAGTGCCTTTGGCCCTAGGGGTGGGAGATGTTTTATTTCCTGACAGTGGTAAGTCTGTGTTTAAGGGGCAAAAAAGTCATAAGGAAGGAGGAAGAATGCTCAACAAACTAAAGCAAATGTGACCAGAACAGAGAGTTCAATTACCTCAGAGCAGATCTTGCAAAGGTTGGCAGTGAGAGTTCCTGTGTGATGTGGTCTGTGATGCCACCACAGAATTGTTCAGAAGTGGGAAGGAGGAACTGAGCAGACACTCTGGCTTCAGAGGCAGTGAAAAATTTGAGTTGGACAACTTCTGGTTCCAAAAATACATTTTTTGGTTAGAATTAACTCTGGAATTTGTTGGCTGGAATTTGATGTACAGAGACTCTGTGAGAGTATTATATGAAGCACTTAGTGGCATAAGTTTTTTTTGGCTGCAGATAGCAAAGCTGTGCTGGGGTGCTCATTCCCAGAGGAATGCCACAAAGACTTTTTTTAGCATAATGTAGATGGTGTTTTGTTCATCAGGCATATTTTAGGAAGACAAGAGATGGAGAGCTATATTTCTTTGACAGTTCTTATGCTTTAGTTGAAACATGCAGCTGTCTTAATATGAAGGGTCTTATTTGGAAACTAAATAATTAATTGCCAAACCTCTAAAAATGTATCAGGGAGTTTATTTTGGAGAGACCAGATTCAGAGGTCAGCTATGAGTAGAAGGCACGTGCTTGGCACAGCTTCGTGCCCCTCCTAGGAGCAGAAGCTACTGCTACTTTGGCCAGTGTAATTGTAGGGAGGTGAGTAGATACATTTGTGGCAGTTTTTCCCTACTCTGATACTGAGTGTTTAAGGAACTGGAAGGAATTCTTTTTCAGCAAGTTAGAAATGCCTGTGCCATCAGAGAAGCATCCTGCATTATGTTGCTGCTTCAACATTGCTGCTTCAGTGTGAGGCTTGTGTGAGGAACTGATGATGGCTTGAAACCCTTTCTGTGAACTGAAGTCCTCCTGTCAGCTAACCTGAGAAATAAATAACTTTTGAGTCTGTGTGTGAGGTTGTGTTTGTTTATTTTAAAGTACCAACAGCTTTTACCATTGAAGGGTTTGTTTTATTTTTTGTCAGGGAAGGTTTACCAGGATCTTGGTTTTGTCAGCTGCTTACTTGTTTATTCAATAATTGCTCTTTTTTTCCTTCCTCTGTTTTACTCAGGAGCTACAGTTTCAGAAACTGCATTTTGCAGGAGGCTTACTGCTTTCTTAAACTTACCATTAAACTGTTTCTGGAAGAAAAGCAGAATCCTAATTCATTCTCAGAGAGAATGTTGTAAACCAGCTTCTGATTAAACTTTGCATGCTTTTGTTTAAAATTTATTTTTAAAGCAGATGGTTCAGGAGACACAACTATCTCTTGTCTCCATTCTGATTCATATCTTTATAATGTAGGGCTGAAATGTGTATATCTAAAATACTTTTCATTAACATTCTTTCCCTCAGTAGCTGTACAAATATTGATAGAACAGCAATGACTAGGGGTTTTGTTTGTAGGCATGGGCTTTTTAATTTTAAAGTTCCTCACGTTCTTTTTCTCAGCATTAGGAATGTGCAAAGGTTTTTGATACAAGAAACACACTTTTGTATGATGGTACCTAACAAACTCTGCCCTTCACCTGTGCAGGAAGGCTGTTGAGGAGGAGGAATGCAGGGATGTTACATCCCATCAGAGGAGGCTTCTTTATCCTCCAGCTGCACGATGAGCTCCTCTATGAAGTTGCAGAGGACGATGTCATCCAGGTACAGCCCTGCAGTTCCTCTGTCAGCTCTGTTGTGTTACTGTATTTCAAACAAGCCTTCCTTCTAGGAGCTCACATTCTCTTCCCTGGATCCCTTCTCCCTGCATGCTGAAAGGTCTGTGAAAACAAAATTCAGTTGGATATAAAAAACATGTTTGCATGCTTGATCCCTTGATTTTCAGACTCAAGCCATCCTCATGGCCAAAGTTCACTTTCAGCATGTGCTTTGTTGCTTATAACAGCAGTTCATGCAACTTCTCTGTGAGGCTTGGTGAGTGAAGTGGCTTAGTATTGGTGACAGGTGTAGGGGGAAGTGTTTCCTTATCTGGAGGTATTTTTGCCTCCCTGTTTATGCTCTGGTGCCTAACTCAGAACATGTATTATTACAGCTGTGGTTTGTGCAGGGAGAGGAGGATTCTATCCTTTTGGTACTGCTTCCTCATTCCCTACCTACTTGCCTTCCTGGTGCTGGTTGGCAGCATGGTAGGTACAAGGAATGTGCTCTGTGGTTTTAAAGTGCCTTTTGTGTGTGTGTGTGCATGCTCTTCCTCCCTGAAGGCACTCCTGTGCCTGGGCACAGAGGTGTCTGTGTGACAGCTCTCAGGGGCAGGTGCTTGAGCTGGGTGTTGGCAGCTCAGCATTTCCCAAGTCCTGAGCACAGGGAGGCTCCCAGGCCGTGCTTCCATGTCTTGGGATACCTTGGGGATACCTTTCTTCTACTTCTGCACAGGCACATTGTTAATGACAAAAGGTGACTTCTGAAGACAAGCAGTAACTCCTAGTCTGAGAGCTTTCAGCACTGCTGACTGGCCTGAGTGTGCATGTATATATTAATAAATATGTATTAATAAAAATATGAAGATATACGTGAGTATATCTATTAGTAATATATATATAAATTTAAATAAAAACAAAAGGGTTGATATTTTTGTCTTGAATCTCAGCTCGAGGTTTTTCTCATTTTGCCAGCTTTGTTCAGACATCTGCTGCTTCAATCCAGGCAGGCTGTTTTAGAGACAAAAAGGCTCCTAATATTCTTCCTGTAGAAGACTGAAATCCCCTGAGTATAGGCTTTAACATCTTTAGATACTGACTCCAGTTTATCATGGTCTTCTCAGGAGAACTGGAGAATGGATGGATTTGCTTATTATTTACTGTATTCTATTCTTTTCATGAACTACCTCAACTTCAAGAGCAATTATTACCACCTTTTCTAACTTCCTTCAGATATATTTCTCCATAGATTTTTCTGGGCAGTTGCTTAAACCAGCAGGTTTTCCTGTCTCCCCTGCAGCACAGCTGCTGTCCCTGGTTCTAGGTGCAGCAGCCCTAATCTGATGCTCTTTGCTGGTGCCATGTGCTGGACTTGTGACCATTCTCAGAGAACCTCCTTCTGTATGGTTCGTGTTTCTTCTGATATGCTGGGCCCCAAACTTGATCAAGGCTGGAGTGGTTTGAATAGAGTGGAAAATGGGTCTGTGTGTCATGCAAGCAACATTTTCTGTGTTCCAGAATTTCATTTCCTTGTTTTCTCACAGCAGTGTGCCTTGCTTAAGACCTGTTCAGTTTTTAATCTCTGATAACCCCATTTTTTTCCTGCCCAGGCAGTTATTTTTCATCCTATTTTGGAACAGTAGATTATTTCTGTCCTAATTCTCTACCCTGCTTCTTTCTGCTCTATACTCATCTGTGCTGAATTACATCCCATTTCAAAGCATTTTCAAGGTTATCATGATCATTTTGAAATGCAGTATGTAGGGGCATAGGGGTTTGGAAGACAAATCTTCCCCTAGTTCTTAATACTGTTGTAAACTCTTGTGCTCTGAGCTCCTTGAATCCCCTCCTCCATTCCCCAGCAAAAACTATGGAGGAATTTCTACGGTGCGTACCTGTGAGGAAATTATGAAAACACATGGAAGGGTCAGAAAGCTTGAATAGTTCCTCTGCTGACAGAGTGGCTTCTGGCTGAGCTGAGGAATCACTGTAATTTAAAAGTGTCTTTTCACTCTGCTGTGGAAAGGTTCATGGGATGGTGTGGATTGGAACATTCATTCAAATAAGCAATCCAGGACAGGCTGGATTCTGCACAGGTCTTGGGGGAGGAAAGGGAGTACCTCTATCCAGGGCAGGTTTTTACAGTCAGGGGAAAAAAAATCCAGTCTCTTGTAATCCAAATAGTTGCAGAAAAAAATAATTTCTGGTCTTCTAACTGTGTATTGAAGTGAGTGCTTTCTCAGGAATACTTTTGGAGGGCAGAGAACAGTTACCTCATATGTTTACTAGAGGGCAGGAGTTGCCTTAACTAAACACTGAGGGGGAACCTGGACAGTATTTGTAGCACCCACATGGAATGTGACCTGCTTTCCCAGAGGTTTATAGTTTGTGTTTCACAAAGTGCTTTTCATGCTGGCACAGCACGGAGGAGCCACTGTTCTTTGCTTCTGGCAAAGTTGTTTTGTGTCTTGCTTTCAGTACATTGAAGTTTTCAGAACAGATTCCATGAAACACAGAAGAGTTATGCAGCTGAGTGAAAGATGAGACTCTGCAGGACTCTCAGGTGTTTAATAGAAAGTTAATCTTGGCCTCTTTTCTAAGTAGTCTTAAACACTGCAGAACCAGTCACAGCTCTGTGCTGCATAAAATCTCACTGGCTTTATACAGGTTCTCCATTCATAAACACCAATTAGGATTTGGTTGCATTCCCATTGGTGGTAAGTCAGTGCACATAAATGCAGGAGAGGATTCCAGGTGTCTGCCTGCCCCAGCTATTGACAGTAACCCAGAGCATTGAAGTTGTGTGTGTGTCTGATGCCTGACATTTTCTCTTAGGTTGCTCAGATCGTGAAGCACGAGATGGAAAACGCCATCAAACTCTCGGTGAAACTGAATGTTAAAGTGAAAATTGGCCCCAGCTGGGGAGACCTGCAGGACCTGGAGCTGTGACAATGCTGTGTGACTCTCCCATGTGTGAGGAGGGAGAAGGCACCATGGACCGGGCAGGGCGAAGGCCTGTGATCACCTGCTGGCAGTGTGATCCTCCTGTGCTGTGGTCCTACTGGCAGGGTAACAAGCTGCCTTCTGAAACACATGGTGGAACATGGTATGAATTCACCAAGGCAAACCCTTCAGAGCTCAGTCAGAGCACTGAAGCGTGTTTACAAAACTGTGAAATGATAAATTGTTAAAAGAAGGGTATTTAAATGAATTCTGTTAAAGTGTGCTTGATCTTGTACAAACCCCCAAAGCCTAATGAATTTATTACATATGAAATGAGCTGGATTACTTTATTAAAACAAGGCACAAAGATAATTTGGCAGTTCTTGTGTGTAATTGTCTAGGGCAAAAAAAGTCATTGTGGTTGCACTTGATGTAGAATTTTGCAGGCCTCTGCCAGGATTATCTTGTACTGGATTCTGCTGATGACACTCAGGTGCTGAAGTGGCTTTACAGCTGGCGGGATTTCTCACTGAGCAGCTGTGCAGCATTCACAGCGAGTGGAATTTGTGCTTGGTTGGCCTCTGACTTTTAAGAAAGCATTTCAGTGACTGACTGCTGTAATCCATCCTGCTGCTCTCTTGCAAACTGGCCTCAAGAGGGATATTGTTTGGAGTCTCTTAGAGTTAATACAAAATCACCAGTAGAAACATTTTAAAGAAAGAAGCTCAATGAATTGGTTAAAAACTTAATGGCAATGCATATTTTTGTGAAGAAGAAAACCAGCTCAGTCTGGCCACCTGACATGGCAGCCTTGCTGGAGTTTGAGGTCTGCTGTGTTTGAGACGAGTCATTACACTGTGGTGGGTGACCTGTGGCTCTTCATTCAGAGACCATTCTCCTAAGGAAGCCTCACACCTGCCTGTTGGCTGCCCCACTAAAACCTGCTCAGGTTTCTCCCACTCTTTGCGTCAGTGTCTTTGGCTCTGACCCTATGATGAGGCAGAAGGTTTTCCTGGGAGTTTGGGCTTGTCAAGCTGAGCTGGGATCAGATCCTTCAAAAGAAGGGGCAAGGAAGGAGCTTGCAGGGAACTAATCTGCCACTATTTGGCATTACTCTCCCCACTAATACCTTCTGGTCTGGCTAAATCTCACATCACATGTTTTCATTTCCCTTCCAGACAGTTGTGACAGTAACACAAGTTCAGCTGCTTTTGTTAACTTCACACAATGCCTGACCTTGAATTCTGTCATTTTCATCGTCTAGCCCTTGTGTGTTACAAGAAAAGGGAGGACAAGTGCCTCCCGTCATCTTCCTTATGCCTCTAATTATTGTATCATGTCTTTTTTCTGCAGTTCCTCCCTAATGTAATCAATCTCCATCTTTCCATTCTTGCCTCCTGTGGCAAGTTTTCAAGCCCCTAATTATTCTTTCATTTCTGTACTTCTGCTGGCTCCTTTGTAAGCAGTGTACTTTTGAAGCTGCTTTTTCAGCCTGATCTGAGAGGATGCAGACTTGGCTTTCAGCAGCCTGAGAGGGGGCTCGAGCTCGTTAACTTCAAATGCGGCACTTTTGGCAGGGCCATTATCCGACATCAGAAGCCCCTGGCACGGAGGGCTGGAGAACACAGGGAGTTTTCAAAGATGGTAACGGGGCCTCCTTACCAAAGGCTGCATGCCAGACTCTGATCCACCACCTGCCTCTTGTGCAGCAAAACGGACACGTGGTCCTGAGCCAGAGCCCCAGGTGGGGCTGCTGTGACTGCCCTGCTCAGCACCATCTTGGCCTTCTTTCCCCTTCTGTGTTCCACCTTGCATTGAGATTTTTTTGTTTTCTTCCTGCCTGCTCTATGCCGTGGCTTTCTATGACATCTGTCACCTGATGGCTGAACTCTATCCACAGCATTGGTTTTTTTCTTAGTTTATTAAAGCTTTTGTTGTTAATAGATCCGAGCCGTGGCACCCTGGTGCCTGACCATTTGTGTGCTCTGCCTGTGAAGATGCTGGCTTGGACTCATTATCAGTTCACATGGCCTGATGATTTCCTGTCCCTGGGTGTCCTGTGGTGACACACCTGTGCTGTATTTCAGGCCTCACTGGGGCTGCTGTCATTTGGGCTGCTTGTTCTTTGGCACGTTACAGTATTTCCCTCCCACACACTGCCTTCAGAATTTCCAAAGGATGGATCTCACCCCTATTTCTCAGCAAGCTCTCTAGAAGGGGGTGGTGCTAATTGGTAAGGGGATTAACATGTACCCAAACTTATTTTGACTAACAAACTCGATGGGTTCATTTTAATTAAGCAGTAATTTGGAGCAAATGAGAAGATAAGAGGTAGCCACTGTGGCGTTTGTGTTACTGGGACTGGCTCTGAGCTGTTGGCTGATTGCTGCTATTTACGTTCCTCAATTCTGATTAGACTTTAACTCTCAGTGAGACTGAGCAGTGGAAGCAGAAGAGGGCTTAGGTTAGGTAAGCAGAGGCACTGGCCAGTATGTGTTGTTTTCTGAACGTGGTAGAAGGAGCCTGGCCACTCACATTACTTACCTGTATTAGCCTGTGGGCTCCTTTTCCCCCACCTCTGATGGGCTAAAGCCTGTGTTTAGCTGGAAATTGGGCTTTTTATTATTTCAGGACCTGACAACTAGAGTGCAGGTTAGTCTCAGTCTCTGTGTGGTCAGCATGGGATGCAGCTGGTAGTGTTTGCTCAGTTCCTCAGCTTGTTTCTGTGCTTCTCTCTCTTCACAGCCCACTCCAGCACAGCCTGGGACAATGACAGGTGAAGGCTGCAGGAGTAAGAGTTCTGTTTGTTAGAACTGTTGGCAGCCTTGTCCCTTGGTGCACCCAGAATTGCTACTGCACTGCCCTTGCCTGGCTCCTGCACCAGCAGGGGTGTGTCTGCCTGCCAAAGCAAATCTGGTTGGGATGCAGTCCTGACAAGCAGCTGTGGTCACTGGGAGTGCCTTGTCTTCACATGATGGGAACCTGCAGGACCCAGCTCCTCACCGGGAGAGCCCATCAGCAGCCCCAGTCTGGTTGGTTCCCATCTGCCTTCTGCTCCAAGTGACTTCAATTTGCATTCAACTGGCTACTGGTACGGGGCAGAACTTGCCCAGTCTTGGTAGTAGGAACTCACACCTTTGGTGCTTGCTGTAGCCTCTTGGTGCTTTTCCTCACATGCAGACCACAAGCTTGTTTTGCCTGGGTCCTTCTGCTGCAGCTTTCCTTTTCTCCCTTGCTACTGGAAGCGGTGACAGGCAGGTGACAAATAATGACACTGCTAATCTGATCTGGTTTGATCCTTCTGCCTTTCTCCCATGCTGCTTGCATTTCATCAATAGAGTTGTACGTAGCTGACAAGAGGGAGCTGGGAGCTCAGCACCTTTGGCTGACATTTAAGCTTCTCCTGGCAGAGCAAGTCAGATGTGCTGTTGGGAAGTGCTCACTCCTTCCCTTTTGAGAGCTCAGCCTGTGGGTGACTGTGTTTACCCTGGAGTGGGAGTGACAGAAGGGGGCTGGGAAGCCTGGGCCCAAGGCTGGTAACATTCCCGGGGGCTGGTATGAGCTCCACGTGAGCTCCCTGCAATGGAGCATGGGAGCAGAAGCTGGGATATGGTTCTGTCCTGGCACGAGGTCCTGAAGGAAGGGAGGTGACCATCCCCACCCCAGCAACAAGCAGGACTGCAATTTTTGTATTCCTGAATGAGAAGTGTAAGCTCCACCCAAAGGCTTTACACAAACCATGCACCTTTGAAATACTATAAAGAATCTAGGAGTAGAGGTTGGAAAAAAGAGATTACACCAACTAGTATCAATTCTTCCTTTATTTTCTTTCCCTTTTTTTTTTTTTGGTTGTTAGTGGGGGCTCGAAACAGCCTCACTTTAAGATGCCTTAGTCTTGTGATGCTGATTTAGGATACCTGTGGGAACAGGACATGGCTAGCACAGGAGTGTGTGGTTCACCCCAGATCAGCCTTGGTTCTGAGAGACAGGTAATGACTCATTAACAAACCACACACATACTCAGTCCACATTTCCTTGACACTGAATCTGAATATTTGTTGCTATTTAAAAAAGTACAATGTTTGATTTGTTGATTTAATCACAAAACAAAACACATGAATGGAAACACTCATTTACATGACTATTGCTTATACACCTAAGAGGAAGAGTTGACTACGAATGGCCACAGGCAGTTCCTTCATGAGAGAGAGTGTGCTCTTACCAGACCCTTCCAAGGCAAAAAAACATTCAAGACTGAAATATGCTGTGCTTGAATTCACCTTTGGGCTATGGGAAAGGAGGGATAGGGCAGGCCCCAGGCTATTTGAGGGGCATAATTAACCAAAAACTGGGGGTTTGCCTGTCCTACAACACACACAGGTTATATGTGAAGGAGGCCTGAGGTTGGATGCAGCTCTCAAGCATCAGTGATTTCTATTGGAAAAGAAAAAGGTTTCTATGCCCACCTGCATTACAATGCCCATGCTGTGGTGTGAAAGGGATTCTGGAAAAGGAGTATAAACTGTTTCAGAGGAGGGTTTATGTGATAATTGTATACAATACATGTAGTAAATATGAGTATTTTTGTTACACGCTTTTGTTACAGTCCTGGTACTGTGAGGAATGACTAATTGATGTAGATAGTTGAACTGCAGAACTGTAAAAATCTTAAAACCTCCCCCCAGGTAATAACAGAAAACAAAACCTGATTCTCAAAATTTCAATTGTCATGTCTTTTAATTCAAGATTTGCAACTGAAGTTAAAGCTCTAGGAATGAATTTAATTTTTTTTATTAATAAATAAAGTAGCTTGTACTTCATTGAAGACTTGCCAACTCTGCAGACTTATAAATAATCTAATTTAATGCATTTTCTCTGTCTATCTACAGCACTAGACATAAGATTACAAACATCTGGTCAAACCCAAAGGTGTGTGTGCTGTTGGAAGTTCTGTGTATCTGGTTTTGGATATGATTATGACAGAGCTCCTGGAGAGAAGAATGTGAGGGAACAAGGCATCTAAATGAACAAACAGCATTTTAAACTGAACTAATATTTCCAGCCAATCTGGCCTGGTGCAGCTGAGGAGTTCAAGGCTGAAGATAATCTGAGCTTAGGATTTTGCTTGAGGTGGTGCTGTCTGAGTGGGAGAGGTGAAAGCACAGAAAGATTTCAACATCCAGTGACAGCCAATGTCCTTGATTTTCCTCCAGCCAGTCCCAGTCCTACAGTCTTTCTCAGAGTCAGATGCTGTGCTCCTTGCTGGGAATGCTGCAGCTTCATGCCTGTCACTGACAGCCTTGAGCAGCGTTCAGGGTGCGCCTTGCAAAAATCCCACACTCCCCCTCATTTCACAATAAATCACCCAGGCAAGAGTTTTTCCTCCCTCACTGAACTTTTTAAGTGATGGTTTTTTTCCACATACATGGTAAATCTTGATAGAAAGCATTTAACAGTGTGCACTAACAAACTTATACAACATATACATTACATATATATATTATATATATAGAATGTTCTATATACAAACATATACAACTTTTTAGATCTCTACAGACTACAAGAAAATTGATAATTATAGTCACTAGTGGTGAACTTAACAGAAATAGTAATTGGTAACTGTCTGGAAATATGTAAAATATGTAAGAGTGGAAAGCTGTGACCTGATGGGGAGTACCAGAGAAAAGTTGCTTAAAAGTTTAGTATTAAAAATTTTAAGTTTGAGGGCTGCTAAATTCTCATTTTTCTGTTGCATAAAAATGCAAATGGAAATCTACTGGCAGGTTTTTTTTACCCTGGTGTTAAACTAGAGACTGTTGGCAGCCAAAGTCAGTCGGGCCTTGTGTAAAAGACTTGTTGAGGACACTTTTCTCTCTGGGTGAGCTGCAGTGCTCGGCAGTTAAAAGTTGCTCTTAAATTTCCTTCCAACTTCCCATGATTCTAATCAGCCTGTGGGGCTGCTTCTGACCACCACACACCAGGGCAGAATGGAAAATAAGCTGGCTGCTGGACAGTTTGAATACTGCCCCAAATGATTTTGGTGTCCAGAGACCAGTGGGTTTGGATTACAGGCCAGAGCACAGGCCCACTGAATAGAGGTTTAAACTGAAGATCAAATTGCTGTAATGTTCTCCTCTGTTTCTCATTCTTGGTGCCTGCTTAGAGCAGTGCTTCCTCACATGCAGAAGCCACTGGAAGGAATTCCCAAACCCAGTTCCTATTGGCATCAGAGTGGCAAGTTTGGCATATCCTTACACACACACACACAGAGAAATCCTCTTGGGGCATGGACAACTACAATGCCTTAGCTCTCAGCAGAAACCCAGGCATTGCTCAGGCTTCTACCTTTTTCCTCACAAGTTTCTACAGTTCTGACAACATAGAGCAGTTTCTCCTGTCCCAGAGAAACTTGTGGAGTCTCATTCCCAGTTGAGCTAAACCTGTCAGGGCCATCATTTTCATTTTGCCTACAGCAAAATGTAAAAATCCTGTAAATCATGAAATTCTCTTGTGCTACAATGGGAATTTAAAACTTAACACCTCAGATCTCTTCCAACCCTTTAACTTGTGAAGTGGGCCAATTGTGAAGCCAGACTTCCTGGATGGTACAACGTCCTGGGCTGTATTTTATTGTAGGTAAAGGAAGGAGATGGAAAAGACATCTTTGAGAGGGATCATCTGAACACTGTGACAATACAAACACTGGTAAAGTTAAGGTCTGGTTGGGAGTGGGATGGTGCCTGTCTCCATCATTGTCCATCAGGATTCCTTGAAGGGTCAGAGGATGTTACTCTTCTTGAATAGAAAAATTTTAAAGCCTGTTTTTCCAGCTTTTCCTCACTTTCTTTTTTCTAATTTGAAACTATGTCCATGCACATGAAAACAAGCCTTCAGTGCCTTGTTTCCAAACCAATCTTGGAAAAATTTCTAACCTAAGACCTGACCTATGTGGCAATGAGTCTCTTGTAGGTTAAGATGGAGCATTCTTATGGACAGGCAATAAATCCACTCTTCTGTGGCTGCAGGTTGCAGAGTCTTCTGTAGCATTCACTGCAAAAACCAGACAAGCCACTTCGAAGCAGAAGCAAATTACTTTTAGCAGTGTGAGCAGAGAATAAATTACCACTCACCCATGGTGTCACTTTATATATGTATTATATATGTATGTGGACAATGGTTTTCCATGCTCCTCCCTGGCCCATTGTGTAGTGTTGCTGCTCTAATCTCTCTCTCTCTCTCAGGTTTTGGGGGGGTGTTTGTGCAGGTCCCCTCTCATAATTTCAGCTGAGCACTAGTGAGCAGTGTTTGACAGGACTGTGGTTTCCCATCTTGCCTTTCCCTACTTGAAGAAATGGTTTTCAAAGCTGGTTTTCTATTCCTGCTACTGGGAAATAAGGCAACCAAGTGATACAGACTCCATGGGGATGAAAATGCCATGGCCCCCTTCAAGGACAACAGATGAATGTAGAGCACATTTTTAAAAGTATAGATTAGGATGATGTGTCATGTGCTCTGAATTGCAAAAAAAACATCTATGCACTGTCTTAATGACCTTTTTAGATAGTGCCTGTCCAGCTACCTGCAAAATCTTTAAATTTTGGGCATCGGATTTTGAATTTATTTATTTTTCTAGTAGGAGTTAAAGAGCACTGATTTTGAGCAAGATTTTTCAAGGGAAATAAACAGCGGATAAGAAAATGCAGCTCAACTCATTTTTATATGGAGAACAGTAACAAACATGCTTGAAATGTACTGGCTTTTTATAATGTCACTTTTAAAAAATAAAGATTTTTGTTACTTAAGGTGTTTTTTCTTTTTTTTTTTTTGCTCAGAATAGAAATAAATCCCATTTTTCTTCGGTCACAACATGCTTCCTTTTTCTCTTTTTTTTTTTTTTTTTTAAGATGGCAATTAGTCATGCAAAGTTTTATAAGTGCATTAACATTCGAGTTTGTACAGAATATTTTTAACCAGATGCACTCCCCACAGTTCATACCTACAGCTTCTGAAAACCTACATGCCACAGTGATGGCTGAGTTCCTTTCAGGAAAAAACTGGCCACCCCATGAGCCAGCTGTTGGAAAGACCCTCATGATTCCAGCTTCCATCTCACGGTCTGTAAAACTTCTCCTTGATGTCCACTGTGATGAATCCAATAATAGTAACAGGAAAACATCTTCTAGGAGAAAAAACTGTCTCTGGCCAGTGACTGGTAGATTTGGGAATAAAGGTTGCTTCCCTGAACAGTGTTCTTAATAAAGCCACAAGCAGCTTCTTTGAAAGTCTAAAACTGGTACCACTTTTTGTCCTTGTATTTGAGCATCACCTACAGAGATGGGGAAAAAAACAAACAAATGGCAATCAAACACTGCCCAGCATGTGAGAGACCACACATGACCTCGGCCCATTAACTGTCCAACTTCAGAATTAATAAATGAAGAACAATGCAATACTTCACTTACAGTGTCAGCAGGTCTTGAGTCCACTGAGACCTCATATTTAATTTCATAGTTATTACATTAAAAAAGTGTTACCTGTTAGTGCTGTTTTTTAGAAGATTTTTCCTGAGGACCTTTAACTACTTTTCTTCTTCAAAAATTAAAGGAACTCGCTTTCTATAGGAATAAAAAGACACTTATCTATGGAGCATAGTAGATATGCCCTGAATATATAAACTTCTTGCATTTCAGGGCACGTTCTTTCTGCTTCACACTTACAAAAGCCAATAAAAATGTAAAGGTCTTGTCCAGAGATGTGATGCACATTAAATGAAAAACATTCATTTTGGGAAATATGCTTTGATGTTGTTTTATCTTCAAAAAAAATCACTTTCGTTTTCCCAGTCTAACAGCGTGGGATGGAGAAGCTTTCCATTTCCAGCTCCAAGCACAGAAGCTATTCCTATTCCTGGCAAGGCCTATTCTATATTACTGCACCACAGGGCTGTACTAGTACTGTTCTCCTCTCCCCAGTAAGATCTGTAAAGGTTCCTATACACACATCCACCTACCTGTTTTCTGCCCTACTGCATGGATGTGCTGCACTAAGTGGCTTAAAAAAACAAATCATAACAAATTAGTGAGAAAGGCAAGATGAGAAGGGCCGTGTTCTAAATTCAGAGACTAACAATGGATGCTCATTTCTGGAAACGTGAAAGGAAGGGGTGTGCAATGGCAGTTGATTTTTGGCATTCTGATAGTCTGGGAGCAGGAAGAATGCCGTGCCAGTTGACATGAGCACACCTCCAACACCATGCCTGGGTGAAGGGAGAGAAGGACATTGGGCTTTCCCAAAGGGAAGGGTTGCAGGGCTGGCAGTTCCCAGCTGCAGGGTGTGGGTGCCAGGGCTCCTACCTCGTGTGCATGTTTGGAAAACGCCTCTGCGCTGGCCATCATGCTGGCAGTCCTTTCATCCAGCTCGCCCAGCTTCTGCCCCCTCTCGTCCAGGGCGATGCGTGCGCGAGTCAGGTCCCCAATGACCCCGCCCGCGGCTCCTCTCACGCCTTCAATCCCGCCTGATCCAGGGATGTGCTGGGCCAGGCTGCGAGAGGCTTTTCCTGCCGTGGCCTCGCCAACTGCAAAGGAGAAGAGGACAGACAGATGGACAGACAGGGATGAGCTCCTGGCCTGGCTCTGTCAGTGCTCCTCAGCCTTGAGCTGCAGCCTTGCAGCAGTGATGCTGTTCCATGGGCACGGGTGGAAGGCTTTGCTCTGTCACCATCACATCTGCAGTGCACTCGTGTGCCCCCCCCTCAGCTGACCAAAAGAAGCTGCCAAGGTGAAGGAACTGTGGAATGGCGGACAAGGACCCTCCCCTTTCTCCCCTCAGTCAACTTTCTCTTTTCATCAATCATCTACGCCTTGTGTACTACTCCATTCCTAGATGACAAGGGCAGGGGATCTCAAGAATGACTTTCTGCCAAAAAAATTCCCGAACAAGAAATTACTCACAAAGCTCCTCTCTGTCAAAAGCTTGTCCGCTTCCTCCAAAAAGTCCTTTGAGAAAGCCTCTGTTTTGGGCTTCTGGTGTTTCCACAGGAGTAAACAAATCCCCAAGCATGTCCTAGTAAAGCCAGAAAAAAGTCCATGTAAAAGGTTTGTGAGGTGACAGCAGTTCTAGGTGTTTTCTTGATTTGCATTAACAAGCCACATGCACTGGATCTAATCAACTTAAAAGAGTCTGTTGTGTGAACAGTATGATATAGGTAATATTTGTGTATTCTGACAAATGCTTGGGCTAACTAGACTCACTCATGCTTTCAAAGGGACTTGGTTTGTCACTGCTCAGCCCCATGTTCCTTACCAGAGAAAAACAACTGCAGTTAATACAGGATTAAAATACCAGTAATAAGGTCACATTCTGCTTAGAAACAGCAGAGGTGACACTGTAATTGAATAAACAATTTGCTGTGTACTATGTATTTTGCTTTAGTGATTACCTAGCCAGGCTGGGCAGTCATCCTCCTTTCTTTTTATAGCACACCTGAGCTCAGTGCTTGCCAGCAATTCAGAGTTTGGTGGTTTGTCATTTAGTTGATTTTTCTCTTTTTAAACAAAATCCATTACCTTCCTTACAACCTTCCCCCACCCCATGAGTGTGCCATCAGCAATGCTAAATAAGCACATCTGCTGAAGGCACTGCTCTGGTGCCACATCTTGGAGCAGTCGCCCCAAACAAATCTCAGGCTTGGATTTATTCGCAGCAGTACCAGGAAAAGCCAGCTCTCTGGAATAAAACTGATGGGAGAAGTGTGCAGTCTCACACTTTAGTGTTTGAAACCAGTGGGGCTGTGTGCACTGGGAACAGTTTCTGCCCTGCTGCTCAGCTCTGTGTTTGCTCAGCCAAGCCTCAGCAGGCAGATACAGCTGCTGTGTTGCACAGAGCACTCGCTCCTGGGGGCTGCGTGTGAGGACAGCGCTGTGACTCACAGCCACTGCTCCTCTGCACAGTCACCTGCTCTGGGGAGAAAAATTACTGCAGCCCTTGGAGCCTAAGTGGAGCTCTCATGCAGCCCAGCTTTGTTTTCCCAGGTAGCAGGGTGATGCTGGGTCATCTGCTTTCTGTAAACACAGAATGACCATGCAAACCTTTTCTTGCATAAAAGCCAAGATAAAAGCAGCCATAGTCCAGCAGTACAGAGAAGCAAGGGCTGTGTTTCCCTTTGCTTGGTAGTTGCATGATGCTGTTAAGGCTGGTAAAAAAAATTAAATCTAGCTTGTAACAGCCTCTCGCTGTAGGTCCGTAGTCTAAGACACTTTGGTCAAACCTTTTCATTATTTTAAAATTGGCTCCTTGCAAAATCATCTCCTCTCTGGTGCACAAAAGCAGGTGTGCAACTCCCAGTGCCTTTTCAGACTTGAGACAGACAGTGCTGTGATGTGAGTTGAGCAGCTCAGCACATGTTATTCCCTAGGGCATGAGTGCTGGCAGGACCATTTCTTTTATACTTCCATTCTAGTTCACTGCTAATTACATAACCCAGAACTTATTCCCCCCCCCCCTTTTTTTTTCTTCATTACTCATGTTTCTCCCTGTAACCTCTCACAATTCCTTCTCTTCAGTAAGACATTTTCATTTGCATTTTCATTGTAAAATAACCAAACCAACCCAGCCCATATCTAACACTGTAAAGACTTTTTGCCAGGTGCAGGTGACAGTGCATGAAAAAGCCCAAAAAACAACAGAGCTGCTGACCTCTCTCTGTTGCTTTGGCATCATTCAGTCAGGGCAAGTGGAGAGGAACAGATCTGTCCTGCCCCTGCAGCACTGTCCTCATCAGTGCCAATTTGCCCCTGATGTGTGAGGCCACCACCCCTCCCACACACAGGCACCAGAGTGAGGTGTGAGCCCTACCTGCAGGTTGTCACACATCTCCTGGCTGTATGTCAGGCGCTGGATCTCTGTGGGAGAGCTCAGGTACAACGCCTGCCCTTCATTAGTGAAACAAAAGGTCCGTGCTATCCTCATGTCTGTGACAGGCAAATAGTTGATGTCCAGCAGTGGGCGAAGGCTGGGCAAGCTGAGGAGAAGCAGATTCCCAGGTTAGTCACCAGCTGCCACACATGGTACACCTGCTCTGTGCCTGCATTTTAAACCAACACTTCAGTTTATGCTTTTCATAACTGCAACAGTTAAAGTGCATCTCTAAGCTGAAAAATTCTGCCATAAAAATGCTGTCTTCCCATCATACTTTGTTCACTTGCATGGAGAAGTTTCAGCTGCCTTGACTTCCTGGCCCTAACGCTTCTGCTACTGTCTGGATATGGGATGTGCATGTGGCATGGTACGGCTTGTGCCACATGGCTGGGTAGTTGCAGGGCAAGGCCTGCATGGACACTTGTAGGAAATGGCCTGGCAGGGCCCTGCTTCTACCCTGTGGACAAAGGCTTCAGCATTGCCTTTGCTGCCCTCCAGCTTCCCATGGTTTGCTGTTTTGGACAGTACTCTCCAAAAGTTAAATGGCCTGGCCAGGGAAGCAGGGTGCAGCAAGATGAGGGTATGACTACAGGGCTACTGCACAGTCAGCTCCCTGGGGAAGGGGACAAAGAAGGGAAACCAAGTGCTCTGAACAGAAAATCTTCAGAAATGGCAGGAGTGGGACTTGGTACTTCACACAGGATAAACAGTACCCTTTCTATGGCTGAGTTCTGTGCTTCTCTATACCTGACTCACCATACCTGAGCAAAATTATCAGGGCTTTCTTTTATCATAGTTAAAAATCACCAGCCATCAACTGCAACAGGTAGGGGATTAATAGAAAAAAAAAAAAGGAGCTTCCTTTGTTGTGCACCTGCCTGCCTTAACTCCCCATGTGGAGACAGCCCCAGGAAGAGGTATGGCTGCATCAAAGCAGGGAATTAAACACACCCACCAGGGAGTTAATGCAGAGCATCAGGCACTCTGGAGCAAACACAAGTGGAATATGACAGCACTGTGCCACCTCTTTGCTTAGTTTTGCCACAAGATTAGTTAGATAAGTACCTCAGTGTCATGATGTGCCCATTGGCACAAAAGCACGCCAGACAGACGCTGTTACAGAGGGTGACCACATCTGCTCGCAATAAAAAGGACGTTTCGGTGATGTTGTGCACATAAAGACATGTTTGGGAAGGCAATGAGAAGACTTTGGCTTGTTTTTCTGAACAAATGACTGCAAATTGATGATCACCCATATCCTGGGAGGAGGAAGGGGAATGCATGACAAGTTTCCTTTTCCTTGTTTTGTCACCATCATCAGCACTGTGTGGATCCCTCCATACTTCATAGGGCCGATGTGTCAGTGTCCCCATGCAGTCCAAGCACGCAAAGGTCAGCACGGCTCCCTTCAGTGTCAGGACGGTGCCTGCAGAACAGAATTTCCTCTCACTGGCACTGGCACCACAACCAGGCTGGCTGTCAGCACAGCACAGCTGACACTCAGCTTTTGTAAACACAGCACACACATTAATCCAGCCAAGGCGACAAGGCTTGCTTGCTCAGTTCTTTCTGACCACATGAGAAGGTGAACAAACAGCCTGCCACTGCTGGAAAAGTCTCAGGCAGCTGATATCTATAATAATGGATATAATACATGCTGTTGAAGATAGCCTGTTGTTTATCTCTACATTATACTTGTAGAATATTTATTCCCCAGCAGTAAAATTGCTCCAAGTCTGGTGACTTTCCAGCATTGTTTTTCTAAACAAACTGGGCATGGGAAACCTCTGTTCCTGTGCATTCTCCATTTTTGTCCATTTTTTAAGCACATACTGCCTCTCCTCAGACCTGACCTCTCAGCCCTCTGTTCTCTGCTACACCATCTGTCACTCACTCAGCCAACGATCTCTCCTGGTACAGCAACCTGCCAACATTTTGTTTCCTTTCCTGAACTCCCTTCTGCTTCTCTGCAACTTTCTGATACTAAGACAGTCAAATTGTTCACAGAATCCCAGACAGAACTGTAAACAGGACTGTAATTTCACAATATGAAGGAACTCTGCTAATTTCCCTGTCCTCACAAGAAACATGTAACTTTGCCTGCTACACAAGGCAATCTTTGGAACTAACACAACCGAAGTGTCTCAGTCCATGAAGTTGTTGGTCCCTCACAAGCGTCTTTACCTGTGTGCCCTCCACTCAGTGAGTGACCATTGCTTGATCTTTTGAGACATTTCTGCTCCAAAGGCTGTACAAAATCACAGTTATTGCCTCATTGTACCAAGACAGATAAAAAGCAGGAAAAGAGCTGCACTCTCACCACTTGGTGACACCATGACTGGCTCTGACTGCCGTAAGTCGTCACTAGCAGGAAGATTAAGGGACAGGATTATGACCATTCCGAGGCCTGTTCCGACCCAGAGACAGGAGGAGACAGCAGAGTCGTTCTTGCGGGCAAAAGACTCCATGAAGTACAAAGCTGTGATCGCCTCCTTTGAGTCCCTGTCGATGCTGGACACGCTGGAGCTTCGGGAACGGCTGAAGGAGTTTTCCCTATTTTCTGCACAAATAAATATAAGCAAACAGGCATAAATTGGTGTTCCAGGAACAGGCACATGCCTGCAGCAAAGACAAACTCCTTGTAGACTAAAGAAAGTAAAGTTTTCTTAACCTGAGCAAACATTCTGACACTAGCATGATACCAGCTTGCTGCCAGTGTATAAATAAGTGTGGAAAATGCTGTCAGACCTCATCAGTTACATCTGCATTAGAAATAGCTGCCTATTATGGAGATTAGCATAGACTAATTAGAATTTACAACAGCCTTAGCTCAAAGGACTTGTTCTAAATAGCACAAAATAATTTTAGGCCCATATGTTACCAATGCATTTAGAATTAATCCATGTATCTCATTGCTGCAGGACATGAAGGGAGATGCCATTAGCAGCTTCAGAGCACGTGTCCCCTGCTCTGCTCTTGTTGCCATCACTAGGACATTCTCGCACTGCGTTCAGAGCCACCGTTTATTGGGAAGATATTAATAACTGCTCCCTGGGGAAAAGACACCCATTGCTGAACTGAACCCAGTATCCAAAACGTCTCAGGGTACAAATCCACTCTGGCTTCCCAGGGAGAGAAGTGAGAAACCTGCTCTGTGCCCTTGGCAACAACTGCAGAGTGAGCTGGCACTGCCCAAGCTTTAGCATGCAGCATCGAGAGCCAGCTGGAGACAGTGCTGTGCTCTGCCCACTGCAAGTGCACAGGTACAGAGACTCTCAGCTTTTCAGAGAGAGCTAACAATGAACAGGCCAAGGATCTCTGCCTTGCTTTGCCTAATGCCAGGCAGGAAGCACAAAGCTGTGTGAGGGAGCTTCTGGCATTAGCAGGAACAGTGGGGGCTTTAAAGCACAGTGAGCTGAAGAGTTATTGAAGAGTCAAGGAGCCAGAGGGAAGATGGGAGTAGGGCTGGCTCCTTGCAAAACGACTTGTGCCAGTGCTGCTGTTTATCAGCTTGTAGCCAAAAATGGGATGAGATCATTGGAAACCCCCATGCTCTTTTGCAACAATAATAACTGGAGGTGGAGAAATAGTTGAAGGTACTGGATCTGAGATAAAGGTCTTGCTTCTGAACCTATCATTATGAAGCAGATTTGTATCTGGTAGGAAATTGTCCTTTGTGTAGCTCAGTAAAGAGTCATCTCCTCAGAGCCAACAGAAGTGTCTGAAAAGAGGAATACTTTCTGCCATGGTTGAAGAATAAAATTAGAAAATTACTTTCTCACATACTCCAGCTTAAAACTGAGCTAATCCTCACACTGTATACAAGGTTCCTGTGTCCACCAGAGCAGCAGCTTTGCCAGTGAATCTCTTCCTCAGACAACAAACTGCAGCATTGTGTTCCCCTGCCCAGATGCCTCAGTGCAAAGTCATCCCTACACTGCAGCTCCCTGGGGAAGACTGGAGAGAACCAGGGCAAAGCACTGCTGGAACCACACCAAGTGTTTCTGCATGTGCTGCTGCTTTAAGTGTTGGCACACAGGGATGGGGCAGATTCTCCTGCTGCTCTTTCACACCTAGGCCACCTTCTGTCCTTTGAGGGCTTCTGCAACTTGTCAAAGAGGAGTTTCACAGGACAGCCATCCCTGGCACTTCAGTTCTGCTCTCACAGAAGGTAGCTTCTATCTACTTGAACTTCCAAGCACTGCCCTCACCCCGTTTCCACTTTCATGTAGGCACTGTTGTAGCTCTCTAGTTCTGTCTCAGCACTGCTCCATGTAGCTGCACAAATTGGGACTGTTGGCACATCTACAAACACAGCTGCTGATACCTTGAGAATTAAGTGTCTCCCATAACCCCAAGCACTTTGTACTCCTCCTGCAGGGAACTAGCTGGCCCAGCTCCTTCCTAAGCACTGACAGCTGCCAGGTAAAGAAAGGAAGACAGTAATTTCAAGGCAGAGATCATCAGGGCTCCATATATATATATATATATATATATATATATATATATTTATATACACACATTTTTTTTTCTCCCAAAGGGTACCTAATCTTTAATAAAAATGCTATTATGTAATTAATCTTCTCTTTAACAGGTGTATTAATATCACAGTCACATAAAATTCAAATATGGTGGTGCTCAAGCTAAGAAAGATGTTGAAAGGACAAATGCAGTTAGTGTAGGCGCCATACACAGAACTTAAAATACATGATGTGCCATTTGCATGTGTCATCAAAGCTTTCTCCCTCCCTAAATTAACAAGAAATGTTCCTCACTCCTGTGCAGTACAGTTAACTAATACATCTCTGAAAAACTGACACTAACAGATATAATCTTTAGGACACTTCTGGGAACATACTGTGCCATTTTCTATTAAATACACTACTCAAAAATTCTAAAGATCAGCAAGACATATGCCAAAACTTGATGTCATTAAACATATCTGAACAGCAAAGTCTGCAATTGCTATGTGACTTTATTGGCTAGCTCTAGAGCAAGGTAGAAATCTCTCCTCTTCCTAGATTTCAGGATAAAATTTAGTTAAGTCTTGTTCCCTGGGACTCCTTTCTCAAAGAGCTTCTACCCCAAATTCTTTATCTAGAAAGCACTCCACTGTATCCTGGAGAAACACAAAAGCACCTTCCTTAGGAAATTTAAAAAAACTTGCCAAATCCTTTGCTAGTATGATTGCTATGTCTTAAAATGGCATCCTGTCTTCTCAAAGTTGACCTGCCAGTCTGTTGCAGTCCTTAACCCAACCACCATATTCCAGGTTTTCTGTTGTATTTTCCTTTTCTCGCTCTGCATGATGGGTGTAGAAAGAATGTCAGCTACAACATCTTTCTGCATGGGAAGTAGGACCACTTCCTTGTAACACAGGTCAAAGTTGATTTGGATGCTGTGCTGCAGCAAGGCGACAGGACATTCACCTGTGAAAAGCTCCTCAGAAGTTTCCATCTTCTCCTCCTCTGGGGAACATCCTGCAGCATGGCACTGTCTCATAAATGTGCTCCTGTCTCTAAACTGCCTCCTGCTTTGAGGAAGCCCAGTATTCCCTTTCCTCTGAGAGGCACATATCCAACTCCCAGGATCCATTAGCTCCCACACAGCCCCTCAGACTGCCACGTCCTTTTTCCTCTTCCTCTCACACATCTGGATTTCTTGGCTCTTCTTTTCTCCTATATAGGTCTCCAGGCTGTTTCTGCAGCTGGCAGCAGAGAGCACCATCAGAAGGCTCCAGTGGCCCCTGAGAGCTAACTAGTGACTAATTTGGGAGATGCTGGGTTGGATGATGAACAGCTCTGAGCATTATGACCTGCAGCCAGTGCATTTCAAAAAGCTGCATTCCATGAGTTAAGGCCACACAAAATAAACACCACTGCCATCCTAAGAGTAGCCCTGCTTTTTTCAAAAGGTTTTCATTCAGCACCATCCTAAACACGGTTTGGGTTAATGAGCTGCAGGTGGAAACTCAGGAACCAACTTCCTTTGTGACACTGGACTGGTTGTTAAATTTGGGTGATGAGCAAGCAGCATATAAACAGAAGTTTTATGACTTAAAAGCAACCAAACCCCCTCTAACTTGCTTCCCACCTCACATAAAAACACACAGGACACTTCAGTGCACACACAGGTTAAAAAGGAAGCTGGTACTTTTGAGCCTTCCCTTTGTCCATCTGTGTGTGAGCAGTGCAGTGCTGCTCATCGTGTGAGGATGTTCTGACTCCATGTAAGTGCTGGAGCTCTGGGAATGCAGCCCATTGCCATAAAGGCACAAGCATTGCAAAAGGACAGGAACAACTGAGCCAAACATCATCATGACATTTATACAAAAGCAGCCCTGAGCAGTTGTCCCAGCCCCTTCCTTGCCTGACAGAGTGTCCTGCTGCAGTGCACTGGTGTCTGGGGGAAGATTTAATTTAGGGTTTGGGGGTTTTCTGAGAATTTAAAAGATAATTTGATTAAATGATTCCATGTGTTTCAACTGCCACCTGTACAGAGCAGAGACTGCAGAGATTTTTTTTTCTTTTAACTTCCTTTTATTTAGCAGAAATAAAACCAGAATTGCTTCACTTTCCCATGGAATTTAAAAAAACCCCACATGTATGCCATGTTTAGGGGAATGTTCTGACTTGTCTATTCTCAGCTTCAGCAAAAGCTTTGTAAGGGGAACACATCCTCATCTATTGAATCTGCCAGGAAATTATTACTGGGATTTTTATAAAACAGTGGAATTAGGACTAACACAGAAGCATAAAGTGATTTTCTTTAGGAAATTAGGAATCAGGAAAATAGAAGTATCACTTGTTATGAGCAATAAAAAACCCCCAAACCTACCAGTGACAAAGATCATTTTCATTGCAAATATTTACATTCATTACTGTAGAGTTTTGCAATTGATTGTCAGTGTCTTGGATGCTATTTATAGGTCCTTTCCTGGTTTTAAAGTAATGAGTAATTGATCTGCTTATGAAATATATACAAAAGTTGACCTTTTTGACATGGAAATCAATATATTCTGAAAAAAAAAAAGAAAAGCTGAATGGTTTATATTCTCCTCACTTGGAGAACTCTAAAAGTTTTAATCCCAAACACCAAACCTAACAGAAGCCAATGGAACTATTTAAAACATTTGCCAGTTTGAGACCATCATCTTAAGACAAATCTGTCACTTTCAAAATTATGTAGTCAGGAAAGCATGCAGAGCTCTGAATGTCAGTGGAAACATACAGTAAAGGAATTATACTTCCAACATGAATTTGTGCACAGTAACATCATAGAGACACAGAGACCAAACCACGGCATTGATGGCAACGCTTCAGCAACGGAGAGGAGAAAAGGGCAGGAAGTAACACACATTTAGGAACACTGCACATTTGCTTGGCAATAAAACCAACATTTTAATAGCACCACTCTAAAGCTCTGTTCCACATACAGCAATTCACTAGAAAGCAGCAGAAGTTGTCTTAAGCACGAATAATGTGCTAATAACCTGGAATTTTACTGTGAATGATTTCCTACCAGAACGAGTTAAGTAAGTTTCCCTAAAAAGATGCTGTGGATATGCAGCTGGCAGAGCACTCCAGCCATGCTGGCTGTGTCTGTGCTCTCATGGAGCTCACAGCTGTGGGAGGCTTGACCCTCCCTGGAGAAAGTTCTGAAATGTATTGGCCCGAAATTGCTACAATTAAGGCACTGTAACCTGAAAGGTTTCATGGAATTCCCACTGATACAAGATTGATGGAAATGATGGCAAACAAAGGCTTGAAAGAGGAAATAGATTCAAGGCAGCAGACCTGGACCTTTACTTTGATCTTTCTGGAATACAGTAAAGTTCAGGCTTATGTTGTAGTTCAGCAAGTTTTAAAAACAGAAGGGAACTGTCAGGGCAGAACTATTCTTCATGTTGAAAAGGCAGTAGAAATTATTTCTAAAATGCCGAAGATCTTTGCAGTAAGAATCTATCAAAATTCCATATTTAATGGTATGAATCACTTCCCTTGACTTACACAAGCAAACTGTCTTCACATTAACATCACTAAGAGCTCAATTGGGACATAGTTTATAAGCTTGGACATAATCAAAGACATCACAATTCTCTAGAACTTAAAACCTCAACCTGAACTATCCATTCTGCTGAAGCATCTTTCATAACATTGACAGTTCAGGAAATAACAACTTGTATAACTTAGATACGTGGAAGTACCCAAGGAAAAGGTGGAGACAAAAGGCATCACAAGATGATGAAGCTGTGGCACAGCAACATCTCTGCCTCCACACCTTTCTCACCTGGGCCACCCATGGTGCTGAGGACTTCAGCCTCCTCCCTAGGCTGTCATTGGGATGAAAGTTCAGAGATCCACAAAATCTGGACCGCCAGGGGCATGGGGAGTGGAAGAGGTAGGCCAAGGGAAGTGACCATGCCTGTAGGAAAACACTTTGTGTTGATCTGAAGTGAAGGCTAGCAAGGAAAAAATGCTGAATTTGAGTATGCAGTGCATAGCTTACCCTCAAATTCAACATGCCTAAAGTACAGTGTGAAATTAGCTTCACCTGGTATCAAATCATCATTTAAATTAAAACTGACTAGACATTCAGTGACTGTAAGAACAACAAAATTTTCATTGAGTTGGTTGTTTTAAAAACAAGGAAAATTTGCAGATTCTCATAAGAAATCAAGTTGATCCTAGTAGAACCTAACAGAAAATGTACTCCAAGGAAAAACCAAACATGAACTGCATCTAGCACAACAGAGTTGGAATTCATGCACCAGCAGCTCACATGCATCTATGCAAGGCTCTTCTTCCATTTCTTCTTTCCTTTCCTAGCCATCAGACATGCTCTTTCACAAGGCACTTCACTTCTTCAACAACCTCCTCCCACTCCTTTTTCCAGGGACATAGAGCATTGCAAGCTCTGTTGTAACCAGATTTAGGCAGATACATAGTTGAGCTCCATTTAAACCTCTGAGAGAAACCAGTGGTTATCTCTGATAAAGATTATGATTCACTCTAAATGATGACAGCAACTCTGGCTTTGTGCAGCCTAGTGACTGTAGAGCTCAGCAGAAAACTGGGGGCTGGGATACAGATCAGCCCAAGAGGACCGACCCACCCACCCATCCAATCCCTGCCTCCTGCAGGTTTCTGACCCTTCTGGTCCTGTTTTTTATTTACTGTGGACCTAATACAAAATACTAATGTGTTCTAGGGAACTTGAACCCCACTGATGATCTAGAAACTGGGCTCCCTCTTGCCATAACAACCTACTCCTTGTGCATGTCCCCTAGCAGACTTCCTGGGCAAGAGGCAGGCCCCAGATATTTGCTTAAGACATCGACTCTCAGAAGCGCTCTCCCACTGCATCCTACGGAGATGGATTGAGGTAGGTGGGCTGATTGTCCCCTTACTCCCAGGACCAGTTGCCATTATTTCTGGTGTATCTGTATCACAGCCAGACCGACCTTTGACCCTTGCTCACCTTTAAAGTATCTCCACATCTCCTTTCTAAAAGGAAGCAGCAGAGAGAAGGTTTTTATTTTACCTAGAGTAGTGAACAAGAACACCCTCACCTCCATCATAACCAGAAAAGACCTTAACACTATGGATAAGTCACTTCTGGAAACAATTATATTCCCCCAAGAATAAACTAAGGATCTTATAGTTCAGTGTTCAAACTGAATACTTTTAAAGGTATATGGAAACCTTACAGAAGACACTAGAATATCCTTCCTTGGAATATCTGCCCTTTTTTTGCTGCCAAATGTTTTATTACAGCCATGCAGAATTTGCTGTTCAGAAATCTTTGAGTTTACAGCACCCATGAGATCAGAAGTGCTGTGATTTTCCTTAACATAGGAAAAAATTATTTCAGCTTCCTAATAGTTGCTTTTTTTATTTGAATAAAGCTTTCTGCAGTAAGAAACACACTTTCTAGATATAGAACAAGTCTTCTGGGCAACATTTTTATCTGTTCCTCTGCACAGACAAGAAATATAGTGACAAACTGAACAGTTAGTGGGGACTGTGGTTTACCACAGCATCTCTAAGTTTCTTCCTATCATACAAGTCTTACCAATTACACTGATGGCAAAGTAACTTCAAACACTATCAAAATTGAAATGATTTACAGGAAGAATCAACACCATAATCCCCTCCCTGAGAAATAAATAAAAGTAAAAAAAAAATCAAGCCAAGGGCTTTTCCAACTGCTATGAAAGTCCAGCTGTGAAAAGCCATGGCACTCAGGGGCCTCATGAAGCACGGCCCCAGACCTGCTGTGCCATGCTCAGGGGATCAGGTCAGTCTGGCTTGGCTGCTTGGGCAAGGAAGATTACCAGAAATGATCCACTCTGCAACACGGAGAGTATTGGCAAAGGGAATGCGCTGGAGAACATGAGCTGTTCTGAAAACCTGCCAGAGAAGCAATAACCTCCTCAGAGAATTAATTTCTGCAGTTAACTACCCTTGTGATCAAAATGAATCCCCAACTGTCTTCCTTAAGTCAGGCTTCTGCCTTAGTAATTTATGTCCTGTCCTTCTCTCAAGAGATGCATACAGCTGACAATTCCCTTCCTCTCTGCAGTACACTGCCAGGCCTTTGAGTAATTTTGTGCCTTTTTCCCCAATATTTTTCTAGATCAAGCAACCAGGTTCTTCTCTGTTTCCTTGGAAGCCTAGGAAGCACTGCTTTAAAAACCAGACCAACCATCTTCTAGGCCATCATTACCTACCTCACATCCACATGTGGGCTTCAGACCCAAGAGACCCAAGAAAAAAAGGAGCCAGTGATAAAAAGAGAAACCTCCCTCTTCTACCCCCACCTTGCCACATGGGAAGGAAACCTCATGGTCACATTTACTCATCCAGTGCAAAAAAATCCAATGTGTTATGGATACAGTGCTGCTGGAGACAGCTTAACAGCACAGTAGTAACTAACAAGGGAAAAATGATACAAATTTTATAAAAGTTGCACAGCAAACACTGCAATGCTCAGCATGACACCAGGTGAGTCTGCTTCCTCAGGCAGTGGCCTTTTTTCTAAGATAACTACTCAGTATCACGTTTCAAGACCCCAACTACACCACACTGGACTTACAAAAGCAAGTGTCAGCCCTTCTCCATGGCTTCACACACATTTTAATACTGAAGAAGGTACAGATCAATCCAAAGACTTTGAAAACCTTGTTATATAAAGAACAAAACAAAGTAACAGGCTAACATACACACATAGAAAATTACTGTAAAATTTGCCAAATATAAAAAACAACCCAAAAGCCTCAAAAAAATCAGCATCAAATCCAAAATCCACCATCAGAAAAAAATCTGCAAGTCTCAAACAGACTACCTAAAGGCTTTTTTTTAAAATGGTAATTTTCACAAATACTTTTGATGAATAAAAGAAGATTAAAGTATATAGTATATACTAAATACTGTGCATTTCCCAAAACAAATTCGACAAAATCATGCAAACGAGAGAACAACTTTTCCCTGAACAACTGTAGTCATTCTATGCATATACAGACACAAAAGAAAAACTTCAAGCATAAAAGTATGCTGGATCAGTTAAAATGCAAATTGTGTTGTACTTGCCATAGAATTTTGATAAGGTTATTAAAAATAATAACTAAATACTTGAGTGGTTCGTTCTGCCATCTCACAGTGACATTTCAATTCAAGTGATCTGTATCAAATTTTAACTACGTATAATCAAAAGAGTTAATCCAAAAGCTAAGTGCTGAAACGGAATTGTTTTCAAGGAAAACTAAAGCAAATTCAAAGACTTTGTTCTTAGCTTTACTAGAAAATGACAATGCACAGCAAAACCTTGCTAGGATTCCTTGTTCAGAGGCAATTTTGTAGCACCAAGATGTAAATGGCCTTTCTAGAAAAAGGTAATTAGGCTGGACTAATTAGAAACTACATAATGGGGAATAAAAAGAATAATAAAAAAGACAGTTTTCTACGGCTGTTGCTGGAAGAAAATAAATTTCCAAACACAACATGTCAAAGGAAAACCTCCACTCTGTCTTTACTTTCTTCCCACGATGTATGATGGAACCACATGTGGACACATCCATGCAGGATGCCCGGATTTCTGCATGGATACAGACAATGAGAAAAAAAATGGCAGAGTCAGCCAGCACAAGCCAGAGAAAAACATTTTGAGAATGTAAAATGGCTTGAAAAAGCAGTGTTTGAAAAAAACCCAAAACAACCAATAACCAAGAAGTAAGAAATCTGAAAGACTTAACACATAAAGCAAGGAGAAATGTGTGCCAGCACGTGTATCTGTGCAGGCATCCATGTACCCACCAGCTACACTGAGCTCCCTCCCACACCAATTTTATTTTTATTCTTTAATGCCACTGTTTTCTTTAATTCAGTGTTTTCTTTAATCTAAAATTACAATTGAAAACTCAACCAAAATACATATTTTGTTTTCCTGTGCAGAAAAGAGGCAGATGTTTGGGGTCTATTGATCTACACTGCAATTCTTCATCAGATTGGCATCTCTGCAAGTTTAAAGCTCTTAGGCTGAGATGGACTATTTTGGATCTGTGCCACAGTAGAGAAGGCAAATCAGTTGAGCCACACATTTTCCCCAGGAAGCTAAACAAAAGTTTAATCCCTGTTTCAGTGTTTCTGTAAGGACCTACAGAAAAATTGGGTGCTAGTCAGAGCCCAGAGCTGGAACAGACTGAAACATGAGCAGTGCAAATGGCTACAGCCCACAAAGAAATCCAGTAAGCTTGGAGACAAAACACATTCCCATTCTACAGATTGTTACTGTGGGTCAGAATCTCTGTAAGGATTTTATTGGCTAAGAATAATTTGCATTCATATGTCTTTTTTATCACTGTTGATATTTAAGAGCACAATGTTATTAACTTGATAATAAAAAATTTAGTTTATACTCTGTGCAAGAAAGCCTCATCAAAAAAATATAATCACTAACTCCTGAAATCTCAAAAACTTATTGTCAAAAGGGACTTGAAGTTTAGACTTTAGAAGCTCAGCAATGGAATTTCCTGTATTTGGGTTTGTTTACAACGCCAACAAATTCTTCTATTATTTCAAGAAATATGCTGCTTAGTCAAAAGTATGTGCAAACAAGATTGTTTAGAATCAACAATCATGGAATCATAGAGTAGTTTGGGCTGGAAGGAACCTTTACAGGTCATCTAGTTCCAACCCACCTGCAACAAACAGGGACAGCTTCCACTAGGTCAGATTGCTCAGAGCCCTGTCCAATCTAACCTCAAATGTTTCCAGGGATGGGACATCCACCACCTCTGTAGGCAGTGTGTTCCAGTGTTTCACCACCCTCACCATAAAAAAAATCTCTTCCTTATAAATAATAATATGCCATTGAGAATTTGCAAGGTTCTAATTTCTTGCTAAAATTAGACAGAGAATACTGAGGATCTACAGAATTTTTTACTACAGCCATGAGAGTAGTGCATTTCTGAATGCAGAAGATACTGAGACAACATGTAACATTTCAAAAAGCATCAAAGAGGATGATGAGGACATTGAGAAAAACATAGGTTTAGGCAGTACCAGTAATGATGCACTACTCCTCTGCCACTGCCATACCTGGCTTTTGAATTATTCTTCTATGAATGTGGAAGAAATATCAGCACTGTATGAATCTGAGCAGTCTGCAATATTTCAACCAGCAGAAAACAAGACAACTACCCTCCCCTTCCCCCCCATTTCCTTCCTATGATTCATCATTGCAAAAAACATTCTTCAAAAATGTTTGTCTATATCAGGAATCCTTCTGCAGAAGTAAAGAGGTGAGAGTCAGCAAAATCTTGACAATCAGCTCACTGGAACGAAGTCAGAAGAATTTATTGTGTGAAAGTTTCTTGAAAATAGACTCGATAAAAATGCTGGAAATACACTTCCTATTGTACCAGAAGGTCAGATTTAAATAAGTAGATTTTGAAATCCAGTGCGAGGGGAGAAGATTCATTTATTATTCTAACAGATGTCTTATGATTACTTACCAAAATACATTATCTTTTTAATCAGATCATATAGAAGAGGTTGTAAAGAGCAGGAACTGGAAGCATTATTAAAAAAAATCTCCAAGTATTATCAGTGCCTTGGAGACAGGCTTAAAAAAGGTAAGAACCATTTACCCCCACACAAAGGCTTTTTTTTTTTTTTTTTTTTTAATGTATAAGAAGTCCTGAAGAAGACTGAGATAGCGAACTCTAATCAAAATTCTACTCTGGTAGAATAACAAAATCCTTCCAAATTCTAACCTGAAATGCTACCCTTCTAGAAAGGACATAAAATAGGTATCTTGACTCACCTCATGAGACTATAAAAAGAAATGAAATAATTTCTTGGGAATACATCTATTGATTGTTGGAGCATATGCTCCTAAGTAGCCAATAAATTCTTAGCAGAAAGGGGAATTTTTTCATTTTATTTTGGAACAACTCAACCAGAAGGTTTTGAACAGAGCCAGTTTCACATTAGAGAGAGCATTCTTATTCTCAGCATATTCTTTCTCAAAACTTTTAACTTCTCTTCTTCCTTCTCCCTCACCTAGACTAAGAATCTTTCAAGGATCATACCAGCCTTCCACCACATTCTGTAGTAGAAAAACCTTTAGAAATACATCGAACCACTTGACAAAACTGTGTCTAGAAATTCAAGATACATGAAGAACAGTGGAATGCCAGTCATTCTAGGCAGATCAGGCAGTAGAGCTAGAACTCAAAAGACTAATACCACCAACTGAAAAATAGTTTAGACAAGCTGAACAGAAGGCTTTGCTTTACTGAGAGAATACAGATAATCAGAAACTTATTTTAGTCAACAGACCTGCTGAAAGGTGACTTGTACACAAATCCACACACCCAAGGACAAACTCAGACCATGCTCCATCACATCACATTGCATGCTGATATAAATGACTCTGGAGATTGTCTGGCTTGCTCTTGCAACAGTTTTTTCACTGACCTTACTGAAAGTTTGAATACTATTTAACTGATACTTTTAAATAGGAGGTTTTTTATGTCAATTTAATTAACTTCTCAAGCCTGAAAGGAAATTAGATGATTACCTCTAAAAGAGATATACTTCTGTATTAAACTTGATAGGTATTATAAATAGTGATGAATGACATAAAGTGACTCTTTCATGATACATGTATGCTGAAAGCAACATCATGCCATCGAAAGTATCACTGCATTACTAAATGTTTTGTACACAGGAGCCAGTGGGGCCTTAGGGAGCTGTGGGTTCTGCCTGCCAGTGACCCTATTTACTCTGGGAGGATGGGAGGGAAGAAGAAAAGAAGCATAGAAGTAGATTAGAGATACTGTGGCCTTGGCAGGTACAAGTAGTGCTGATATTTCAGCAGTATCTGCATACAAGAATTCCAGAAGAGTTTGGTACTACATAGGATGAAGAAAACCACACAGCAAAAGAAACTACTGTGGCAGTGGTGTATTTTCTATCAAGAGCCATTATATGACAGTGTTACTTACCATGTTTGTGTAGCACATAAAGAGAGCCATATGAAAGGGTTATGTTATGTTCATAATCAGTCATTGATGTAGAGGAAAAAATTTGCTATTTTGTGTTACCATAAAGATTAAAAAAATCAAATCTAGCCATGTGCCACGAATAACAAAGCTATTTGCAACAATTTGCATTTAAAAATATAAAGACAGACAATCTGAGTGATATAATTCCCCTTTCTCTGTCTTCATTAACAATTGTGGAAATTAGGGAGTGCTGGTTCCAGCTGTAACTGTGATGCAGACACCTCTGCAGGTGGACAGGTTAGGATACAAATGCTCCTCACAAAAAACAGCATTAGGGTCATGGTGTTGCTGATTGCCTATCACAGTTTAAAACATTAGTTAGTTCAGGCAATGACTGGGACAAGGACCCTGCTGAACTCATTCCCTTTCACACCTGGTGAAAAATTCACAAATACCTGGCAAAACAGTCATTGCCACCCACCTTCTGTGGTGACTGGGAGAGAAATCTCCATGCAGGCTGCAGACTGGGCTTTCCTGAAGGGGGGCCTGCCGGGCCCTCGGCGGTTTGCTCTCGACACATCCGCACTGGAAAGTCGTTTGCCTGAACTGCAGCTCTGGGATGTTGGGCTTGTACAGTGACCATTCACGTGATCTGGAAAGTGAATGCAACAAGTGCTAGTAAAGTGTCAGCTCCCAAGATTCAGAATGGAGGAGAGATGTATGTTCTGATACTTGAGAATGGCTTATATCAAATCTTCTGAGAATAACTCTTATTTGTTTTACCAGCGTATCACGGGTATGCAAAAAATAACTCACCATATTTTTAAGGTATAGTTTGAAAAAAACCCAAGGGCCACAGAACTGGTTCGTGTTCTTAGAGCTGCAGGTGCCACAGCATTTTGCTGACCTATGCACACAGGCAATTACCAAGGTACTGCTGGTAACACTGTCACCCCTGACGTTGTGTCTCCTAAGAGATACCAAGTCAATTTGAAGTTTTCTTTCCGTTTTGCTCTCATAAGAAGTGCAAGTATAATTTACTACAGGATAGAATTCACAGCTAGATTTCTCCCCTGCCTGACCCAAAGCTGCATGAAACAGGCTACCATTTGAGATAATTACAAAAATAGCCATAATATTGCTAAGTATTTTATTCTTTAGATACCACATAGATTTATTATACTTCTAAGAAAAGTGACTGCTGAACAACTGATTTGTCTGCTATAGATCTACAGGCATGAGGCTAAGTCACTGGACCCCTGCTAGAGGCTATGGTCAATCAGCACAGCACATGTTGCTGTCTAATGGGGTGGGAAACAAAACATGTCTGCTTCAAACTCTTATTACATTAGTCTGTTCTTTGTCAACAGGTCTTTAAGCCACAACATCCACTGATCAGAGCTTGCATCAGAGTTCAGAACTGGACTGGACTGTAAAACATCCATGTGATATTTTTCTTCCTCTCATGCTAGGCAAGACAACATGACAAGAATTACTGAACACAATTTTCCCTTCAAAATATGAAAGGATACACACCCAGGCATAACTGAATTGTTTTTGGTCAGCAGATTATTTTAAGTAAACATCAGGTAATAAGCAAAACAAAAGTTGAGATTCATGCAAGCACACCGAGTATATTACCCAAAACTGTAAAAGCTCAATACTATAGGTAGGGACAATCTTGGAGTTTCTGCCTTAGTTTTAAATGTCAGGTTATTTATATCTGAGAATTATCTTAATCTTTAAGATTCTGTATGCAAGTATCATATTCAGTCAACTCTCTTTGATTTGTATTGTATCCAAGGAAAAAATGAATGTTCCTGTACTAAGATAAATTTATTTCTTGGTTACCATGCCATGATAGCACCACTGTACATTATGAAAAGCTATTTCTATATTCACTCTACATTCAGGTCCTGTACTGAATACAGTGTATAGTGTGGTACATGTAGTCTTCAAATGTGCAAGTCATGTCCTTTCCATGTGGAAACAGCTCAGTTTTAAAAAACAAAAGTGGAAAAAATGTTCAGAATTATAGATTAGAAAGCAATTTAGTATCTGTACTGCGTAACAAAATAGCTCTCTAGGAGACACAGCTTCCATGATTCTTATCATTTTTCCCTAATACATGGCTATTAACTGAGCTAACAGCAGATATAAAACTGATGTGGATGACTCATTCCATTTTTAGTTAGGAAATTTCCCAAAATTTGCTGTAACTGTTTGCATATTTCAGCAGAAAGTCCTTTGAGATCAGGGGCTTTGTTCAAGGACACAGGCTGACTGTTCAACCTCAGCAACAGACCCATCCATCCTCATCCAGCTGCTTCCTTTCTTCAAAATTCAGTTTGTGGGAAGGTGTTTCAGCATATCTAATTTTCTCCAGGGAGAATCCTAGGAAGTGATGAGGAACATAACAGAGTGAAAAAAAATCATATTCTATAGAAACATCAACAACATTCCTGAGTCCTCTTCCCTGAGCATTGTACAGAATGGCCACAATACATCCAAACCCCTGCTCACTATGCCACAGTTTAAGAGAAATGCTGTTGTGTTTCTCTTAGTATGCTGGCTTGTCTCAGTTACCTTCAAAGGCTCACATTAAATAATCATTAGGATCTGGGCACCTAAATCCCTTTAGCTGTTTTGACAATGCCTTTGTGAATAAGCAAAGCCAGTTCCTGCGAAGAAAAAAAAAAAACTCAGGCAGGCCTCATCCTAGAAGCTGTAGGGATCTCCCTACAAGTACTGCAGTTGGTGAAATGTTAGTGGGTGCTACAAGAATGAGCAGAAGAGGTATTTTAGTGATCAGTTACTAACTTGTCTGTATTTTCACACAGTTCTGTTCCTCTGATTAGATATAACTTTTTAAAATGTATACAAGAAGCAGTGCAGGTCTTCAAGCCCTAGTAAAATCCCAGGCATTGTACAAAGAGTAAGATAATTATAAGAAACATGACTAAAATATTTTTTTGTGGAGAAACTGAAAAGAATCCAGCAGACAAAGACCACTCAAATATACAAGAAAATTTTATGTGTGTATTTAAAAATTAATTTGTCACCTTTTTTTATGCTATAAGCTGTGATACAAAACATCTCTAAAGAAAGGTTCTGTACTGTTTAAGAAAGGGGTCCTTACTGCATCGTCTGAAAAAAGATATAGTGTGCAAGAAAAGTGGCAAGAAAAAACAGTACTACTTTTCTGCAGTGTACTTTCTAAGGGAGAATGAGAATGTTCAAGCTCTCAGCCTCTGTCAGAATGACTGCAATGATTTACTATCCCTCTGAGGCCTGAGTCAACTGATTCTCCTTTGCCGTGACAGATGTCTCCCAATCACCCCAAAGAACATGTACAGGAAGGAGGCTGCAAAGCCACAGCTTTTTCCCAGCTTTGTTTGATTTGTAAGGAAGAGCAACATTTTAACTTTTGTCCTTGCTGGATTACTGCTTTTGTCACATGTCACTGGAGCTTTTCTCAGCTCAGAAATATTAATTGATATGGACCACTAGTTGATATTAGGGACATTAATATTGGTACTTAAGCAGCAATGCACAGATTGCTCTGTGCTACTGACGCAATAGTGCAACAGGTCCTCACTCTCTCATCTTCTGGAGGAGGCAAAGAAGAGTTGTTGCTGAAGAAAACACTGCACAAAATACCCCTTCTCTTTTCTACCACTGCATTTGCCATCACCTCCTACCCCTTCCCATGGTGCTGCTGCCCATGAGGTAAAGGGAATTAGCATTATCTTCTCCAGTGCTCCTGGATCCCCTCAGCCAGTACCACACTAATGCAATATATTCGGGCATCAGGGTTTAGTGGAGCTTATCTTTGAAGCAGTCTCCAAACTGAGTTAAGAGCCATCCCACTATGCCAGGGGAGCAGCCTTTCCTGCTCCCTGTGGATAGTGAACTAAGTGGCCAGTGCTCAGTTTGTAGCTATTCTGATCATTCATTAAAAAATTTAGGACTCATGCAAGCCATTGGAAGCAATCATAGACAATTACCCTTTAGTCCTTAATGCTAATTTAACTCTTAATGCTAATTTTAACACTTAATGCTAATTTAACTCTATTGGTTTAATAAAGCAGCAGTAAATTATTGTATATATGATGCATTAAAATATATAAAAGAGAAGTTAATGACATAAAATTCTGTAATGTTCTCCACGTACTCCTTCTACAGTGCAGTTCGTGGTTGTTTGCCTTCTTCTGGGCCGATGGAATTAAAAATGCTTACCCAGATGAATTAAAAAAGCTTTAGTCCTCATTGCCAAACAGTAACACCATTCAGTGCCATGTGCACCCCACAAACTGCTTAAAAAAAAGGAAGAGAACTGTGCTGGATGTAAGGCTAGAGCATCACACAAAATACCAACGGGATGATGAGATCAAGAGGAACTGAAGAAGTAACATTAGTTACTGTGAACCTGATAAAACTACTGAGAGATGTGATGTGCAACATGACAGCAGCAAACCTGCAGGGCAGCCTCAAATTAAGCCAAGTTTTTTTGAGGCATGTTGCAAAGGGAGAACATTCCATGTACACATGCTGATTTTAGTTTACACACAGTAGCATGTATATGTCACACAACCTGCCTGATTACAAACACAAAACTTTTAAACTACTTGGTGACCTCTGCAAAAAAGCAAAAGAAACTAATAATTTACCAGTAAAAAGATGAACACTTGTTGAAACCAAATGTAGTGAAAGTGCCAATAAGAAAGAAGCACTCTTTTGCAGTTACTGCCTAGCAATTTTTTACACTAGACACAAGAACTCAGAAAAGAATATAAGCAACCAATTCTTTCAATTCTAACAAAGGGAAAAACTAGCTGAAAACCTTCTTACTAGTGTTGTGAGAGAGGCTGAGACAAAGGAATATAAATATCCATAATTAGAAGCGTTATAATATCACCTTAAGTTGTAAGGAAGTAATCAATAAAAGAGAAGACAAGAGAACCAGAGAGATGCTTTAATATGGAGCAGAAAGAACCTGAAAAATAAGTCCCAGAGAATTTTCTCAACAACTGTTGAAGAATCCAATCTTCACTGTTAAAGTGAAGAAAAATCCATCTGTTTCCACTGGGAGACTTTTGCGTATTACCAATAAATTAGATTTTGAGTAATAATTATGGTGGTGACTAACCTTTATTTTTACACAGCAAAGAGATACACATTTGAATTAACAAAAAAATGAAACCTCAAAACTGTACAAATGGCCCCAAGAACAGTCTCAGGTTTGCATGTAAATAACCAAAATTTATGCAATGGTGTGGTCATTCATTAACGAGAACACAGACTGATACCACAGAATTTTTACAAATTCCTTAAAATTCTTAAAAGAAAATCTCTTACAAAGTCAGGACCACAATCTTCTCTTGGTGCAGTTCTGTCAGCCAGGCAGGAGAGAAGGTGTAAGCCCTAGCAGAAGAGGTTAATACAGATGCACTGCCAGCAAAAATGTACACTTACCCTCATGTCTTCATCAATTTGAAGAGGAAGGAAGAGTTGCCCTAATGGCATGCTGGTAGAATATTTAGGTCCACTCTATAATATGCTGTTATTGTAACATACTGCCTACTGCCTGTGTAATATGATGGTATCCTCCCTGTGGTAACAAAATCCTATCATACACTTGATAGCAAAAATCACCATTTGTTTTGAAAGCAGGGTGAACAGATGTATTTGTCAGAGAAATAAAAGACTGTGAAGTGGCTGAAAACATTAAGTGCATTGTCAGTTCACTGACAGATTCTCTTTTAAAACTATTACTTTGGCCTAAAATTATGAAAAATGAAACAAAAATAGGAAATAAACACTCTCCAAATGAAAAACATTAAGAATATATTATCATATGTAATAATATAATCTCTGTGTTGCCGTATCTGGAAAGCCCAAAACTGGCAGTGCAAGCCTAAAAACAAATCTAGCTTTGCTCCCACAGAATAGTGGGAAAATTTTGGACTACTTGGATCTAACTCTGCTTCTCAGATTCCTCTGCTGAATTTCTAGTGACCATATAACACCACACTACTGGACTGTCTCAAAAAGCACACAGCACCCAGGGTGCCTCCACAGAATAACCCAACAGAAATGGCTGCTATGCTTTGTGCAATAAACAGGAAAACACAAGACAGAAAACTTGACTGAATTCTGAAACATAAGCATGAAACGTGATAAATCCTGAGCTGTACAGGAAGACAACACTGCAAAATGCAAGCAGAGTGGATGGACCACAAGACCACCTAGATACCAACAAATTGTCCTGAGCCCCTTAGTGTAGCATTGCACCTGCATTTTCAACATGGAAAAAAATGACATGAATTCTCTGGTTTTAAAAATGAAAAATTCTTCAAAGAAGTTGAACCTGAAACATTTTTTCAATTTGAACATGACAAAAACAAAGCATTACATATATGAGCTAGAGACTTTGTACACAAAACCCCACCTTTCCATCTGAAATGAAGGAACAAAATGTAAGAGAATTACTACAAATGTGTTTAACCGGATTCTTCCAGAGAATCTTTCTATGATTTTTCCAAAAATCACTGTTTTTAAATAGAGTCAAGGATGCCTGAAATAATTGAGCTAGCACAGCTCCACAGGTGCTAACAAATAAATAATCTGCTTGCAAATACTCAATGGAAAAAGACACAGACATGGTCAAAAAAGGAATTCAGTATAATTAAGCTTACATATAATTTTTATGCAGCAATCAATTACAGAAAAAATTTTCCAAACTTGTTAATATTATGCATTGTAGATTTTTGACAGGTTTCATACCAGGTTATTGTAATAAACAAACAGGCTAGTAATTATCATTCTTCTTTTAATGCTTGTAATAAATAAACAAACAAGTAGTAATTCATTCTTGGTTTAATGCTGTAAAACCTAATTTTATAGTTGATAAGGTGTGATTTAGAGTTCTTACTTATTTTTCTTTGATGTCAAAATAATTATACATGGAAAATTTATTTTCTAAATATTCTTCTGCTTTTACACACAGGTCAGTTACTAAGATTTTGGATGTTGCTTTAGGTCCAAACAAGGTGATAGAACCATCTGTCCTGTGTTTGAGTATTTGCCTGCAGATCAGAGTCTGTGTGAGAGCTCAGATCAGATCCAAGTTACTTACTACAGAGCACCTCTGGGTCCAGGCAGGTCTGGTAAATCAATCTATGCAGACCCCCAGGATTTGACTGCTGGAAAGTGTTACAGCCTGAGAGGTGGACAGAGAGCACATGCCATGTATGTGTTTGCAGTGCTTGAAAGGAGTGGACAATGACTTACCTTTGTGGTCCTCAGTAAGGAACTCTTCTCGAAGTAAAACCAAAGAACTTGGAAACAGTGAATATCTGGTATACTGGAGCCTATCAGTTGTACCACCAACTCTTAAATGTACAATGATCTTTACTGCTGCTTTTGTTTTTCCAGCTACCAAATTTCACTGCTTTTTCTTTGTGATGACACTTAACTGTATTATAACAATCATTTTAGTTAGAGTGTTTTTTGTATAGTTTAAGGCACTTACCTTTCCTTTTAACTACTTTTTTGTAAAGTTCCCAAGTAGATCAGTTTGTTGTTTTGTTGGGGTTTTTTTTGTTTTCTTTCTTATCTGGAAGCATTAGAAGTTAGAACACAGGCCCTTTCTGCATTTGAAATACAATCACAGAGCACATGTGTATTCTACTATAATAATTGAATTATCCTGCTGATCAGCTCCTGTTGCGTCTTCTTTTAATTCTGGTTATTTGGACTGGAAGAGTGCTAATATATCCATTAGATATTTAGGTTCCCTTTTAAAAATGTTTGACCATAAACTTAATGAAGGAAGAAGCTGGTGCTGTCATACACCTGACCTTCAGAAGATTAAGAGACTTTTGTCTAGTAGGGTCCTTGATATAGAATATCAAAATCCAAGCCTCAGGATGTGAAATAGCTGAAAGGCTAGAGGTTTAAAACCATTTCTGTAAAAGTGGAAGACTTTACTCCAACTCACAATGTTTTGCACCTTCATAGTAATCAAACTTGAAGCAGAAAAGACAAAGCTTATCCTCCACCAACTCAGCAAGAGCATAACCAGCAGCTTGAGGGGTGAAATCCTGCCCCTGTATTTGGCACTTGCCAGACTGCAGATCAAGCACTGTGAGACTTGATGGGACACTGCCCTGACTTACCTGTGTAGCCTGACCCACTTTGAGCAGGATGGGGGTCTAAACAACCTTTAGAGGTCCCCTCCAACCTTGATTGATCCTGTGATTCTACCTAGAGGCAGAGTGCAGATGATTCCTCAACTCAGAATGATATTTTCAGACTGAGAAGGGGACAGAAAGCTACTCTACTCTTCTGGAAGGAGATATACACGAGACAGTCCCTAAAATCCTTATCATGCAAAAATACAAGTGACTTTCCATGTATCTTGCCAAGCAATTAAAGAAAATCATGGGTACAGCTGGATGTCTGAATTTCCTTTTCTACAAATGTCATACCAAGGAGGAAAGCAACTAATATAATTTCAAAATTTCTGAAATGTTCTTTAGCCTTGTAAACTGAATTATAGATCCAGACCCTCAAAAATCAATACAGAATGCTCCAATTACAATCTACCAGTTTGTCCAATGCAGTAGTAAGCAAAACCAGATTAAAAGCTTCAAAATTTTATGAGTGCCTAATGTCTGCTGTAAATACTTTGAAAAAAATAAAGCAAGAATTGCTGGAACACAACTGCTCATCCTTAAAATGGAAATGAGGTTTCATTTATTTGGATACTGTTTTATAAGCTTGGGAGCATCCAGGAAGGGATGCTTCCCTGTCACTGAAATAAAAAGGCATCAAAAGGTGGATATTTTCATATCATAATTCTATTACAATATACATAAATCAAACTGATTCCACAAACCTCACACAAAATGAACTACAGAACTATTAACCACAGGTCCTTCATCTGATCCTTACAGTTATGTTTAATGAACCCAACTTTCAGAATTAAAGTTTTTGGGCCTCTGCATTAGAACATGTTTCTCAAACCCCCGAAAAAAATGAGCTCATGTGGTAATTTCCCTAGTTTTTCACTGCTGTGTAAAATGGAAGACATTAACTTGACTTGGCAAAGAACTCAGTCACTGCTTGTAAGTATCTGCAGAAAGCATAGGAAAATACATTAAAATTTTGACGATCACAGCTTAGCAAGAAGAAACAAAAGATGTCTATTTATATTTGCATTTTCTTTTGTTCTTTCACTAATATAGTCTAGGTGATAGCATAATTCCTTCCAGTCAAACCATCTGCTCAAAGTAATTCTAAAAAAGTCAGCAGTTACTGACTCTTCCCCCTTCTTTAGTTAGAGCTTCTGTCTGGCTCCCTGTGATCAGCAGGAAACTTTGAAAGCCTTTAGTGAAATGAGCAGAAATATTTCCTAAAAGAAAAATACAAGCTGATGTTTGAAGTGGCTAGTCAAGCAAGGTTAGAAAACTCTCATACCAAAGCAGTTCTATGTGTCTGGATATATCCCAGACTCACCACCAGATTAAGCAAAATTAGGATTATCACCATAATTCATTTCTGTGAAACACTGCAAGGAAATGCAGATGATCTTTTCAGAAGACTTTGGGAAACATTAACAGGTTTAAAAATAAAGATACTATCATTCAGAGCTGCTTCCAAAGGGTAATAGGGAAGCTGTACAGTCTATGCAGCAGCATTGCCACATCTTCCTTCTGGCCAACTCAAATAAACATTGGGTTACTGTGACCTGCAGTAGCTAAAACTATCAAGAAGTTTCAGTGTGCACCCGCATGTGCCACATCACTCATTTCTGTGTGGAGATACAACACCTACAGGTGACAGGTGCTTCAGCAAGGAGAGATAATAATCACCACATCAAAATAAAAAGAAGCTGAGATCAATTTTATCAGTCATTATAAAGACCAAAGTGGAGTCCCAAAGTACCTTTAGGCCACGAAAATCCTGCCAAGGTTTAACAAGAACACCCTGAGTCATCAGATCACACATTATTCCCCTAAATGATAGCAAACTACTCCCCAAGCAATTTTCAGTACTGGCAACACCTCCACCTGAAATAGATTTAACTTCTACTTAACCTCTACTATTTACAATTCAAAGCAAAGTGAAAGCAAGGACATTCAACGAGTCAGATCATAGGAAGGGAGCAGAACTGCCAAATGCTAATGTATGTCCCAATTAGCTGCAGTCGGTGCTGAGAGTGGGCGATGGATCAGCACTCTCTAAAAAGCCACGAGCCAGAGCCAATGGGATGCATGGGCCATATTTTATCATTTCAAAGTGGTGACCTGAATATCTTTACAAGAAGTGTGGGCCAAAAACTATTGTTAGTCCCTGAATATTCAAACTATGGGTACAATCTCAGGCAACAGCCCAACAGTGCATAAATAATATCCAAGAGCTCTGACAGTGTAGCCAGGACATTTTGCAGCAGAAGGAAATGAAATGCAGTCATAGCCTTTTCCAGGAACTCTCTTTTAAATGTAGCTCTTTATACTGAGAAAGAGAGGCTTCTCCCAGCCTGTTGTAAACTAAGCAATCTATAATTCAGCACAGTTTTAATGGCTAGAATAATTATCAGGAATATTTTGCCCTTCTAAGACAGTCATGAATGAGAGCTGAAAGTTTGGGGATTTTTTTCCTCCATTTATTTTTCTCTTTTCTAAACCTCCCTCTGTTGTTGATTATCCATGAGTATCTGCCAGTTTATACATTGAATGCTGCTTCCACATGCTTCATCCTTAGCTCTTGGTAATCTGAGCACCAGATACCTGATTGCTGAAGCACTAACAACAAACAGGATCCTTTCATGACATCTGATCACACCTGTCAATGCTTATGAAGCTTTTAGAATTAATGGCATTCCACCAGTTTCTCTAAGATGTTGAACTAAACCTTCTTAGGCTTATTTTAGTTTATATTTAGCTTGTTCTACCCTATTAAAAAAATAATGAATACAAGCAAATGAAGGAATGGTACAAACATGACTACTGTGAAATAAAAACTACAGGCAAGATTACGCATTCCATTCATCTTCTAAGTTCCTTACATATGTCATCTATTTAAAATGGATCGTCATGCTTCCTGCCTTCTTAGGTCGAGTTTGTTTAACTTTTGGAGCTTTTTACCCTGCTCCCCAGTCCTTGGGGTTTTCTGAGGATTTTTTTGTGTTTGTTTGGGATTTAAAAAATACAAATCTATCTGCAACTTGTCAATATATTCTAGGCAAAGTTTACAATATTGTCCTGCTCCCAACATGATTACAGGAAAGCGGATGATAAGGTAGCTTTTTCTCTGATATGCAACATTTTATATTACATAATGAAGCTCTCAACAATTCTAGTTACAATGATACGCTTCTTTCTTTTCTAAAAACCTCTAAATCCAGTCTTTTGTACATTAAGTTTTTCTTGTGCTATGCATCAGGATTTTAAGCTATTTCACAGTATGTGTCCTTCAAGACAATGTATTTTTAATAATAATAACAACAAAAAGAAGTTTGATCTGTAGAATACAGCTTAGCCTTAGGTCCTATCCTACAGCTAAGTATTCATCTTCCCTCTTAATAGCTGCCCATTATTTTAGTGATAAATATTAATTTTACAGGTCTATAGCTGCCTACTTCTTCCACCTTTCTGGAGTATTAGGAATATTACAATTGTTCACTCCAAATTTTTTTAGGCGTATTCCTACATTCCTAGTTTCTCAAACATCATTGTTTAATGGAGTAAATTATTTCAACTGAATTACTTCATACACTGAAACCCGCACAATTTGGATTGAATTTTCCAATGATTTTTCAACATTTATTTACTTAATATTTTCTAGGAGAAATTGACAGTTTTCCAAGTTCCTCAGTCATTTATAATGTGAAAGATATATTTACAGCCCTGACTTTTGCCTTGGGGAGCAAGTGCTACATTGGTTAATAGGTGCACACAATTCCCAGGGACAGAAATTAAGTTCAGCTGTGTTATCCAAGGATGTGATCCAAATTTAATTTTTATCTCTAATGGGACACACTAAGGCATGAGGCATGGCTACATGGCTTTTTCAGTCATCTTACACGAGAAACTTCCCAAGAGACCAAAACTAGAAAGAACTCCTTGAGACTGAGAATATTTATCACTGAGAACAGTGATAAGAATTTTCTGTGCAAACCACACATTCCAACAAAATACCAGGAGCAATACCCCTTTACGTGGACACAGTGTTGCATGAACTGTTCCAAACAGTTTTAGGCTATTCAAGATACAGAATTTTCATTTTCGGTTTTTTGAGGTGAAATTTGTTCTCGCACTATGCACTTCCACTGAAACACCAAAGGACAACTGAGAAAAAAGATTACAGCAAACTATGTATTTAACAGTTGGCTGAGGTAAGTCTCAAGGAGAGGACTGAGACAAATGAGTGATTTCCAATCTGACTTCTCAGACGTTCAAGGACACCATAAAATACAGATGTTCAATTCTCTTATCACTCTTGTGGCACAACTTGTACACCAAATAAAGAAAATAGACCAGCGCATGCATTGGGTATTATAGGCAGAGTTCACCAACAACTAGCTTGTAAAAACTTCTGGAGCTTTTTCAGAATAAAATATTACACGCTGTGTAGTGACTGGCAATATATGTCTACATGAAATAAATGAATATTAAACAAGCAAAATGCTGAGAGCTGCCAACAGAACTGTATGGGTTAATAGGTGGTTTTTAGAAAGCCTTTTCAGACAAAGCCTCTGAGGTTATTGTGTTATCTCATGAATCAGTCAGTAAAATGTTTTGCCAATGAATGTAAGGAAGTTTAAAGCTGTTGGCTTTTGCCTACCGTACCAAGATCAGTCTTAAGATCTGTTGGCAGACTTAACTTTCTTGATCCTTTAACTGAAACAACAGAAAAAGGAGAAAGGCAGTTGTTAATAAGTAAGAAAGAAAAAAGAGTGAGGGAAAACAACATGCCATCTTCTGGTTAAAACCATGTTGCAAATTTGTAGCACTTTTAATCAGCATATAAAGGCAGAATTGTGGTTTAAATATTTTCATTCACACCATTCAGCAAAATAAATGCAATTGTACAAAGAAGAAGTGGAAAAAAACCCACTACTCCAGCTGTCAAGGAGTGAATGGTGTTTTACACAGCTTTGGCTGTGTGCTGCAATATCTTACCTTGTGGTGACAGGAATGATAAAAAGAAACCACAAATGAGGTTAAGGCAAATATTGCAAATGCTGGCTATGCAGCGTATCACAAATATTTAAACACCTGCAAATCAATTTAATAAGAGGGTGCAATGAAATTATGAGATCTAATGACATCATACCTCAAGATACCATTTGAAAAAGAGGGCATATTGTACAGGTTACAGAGACAGGACATACTGTTGTAATATTATGGAAAGGAAGACAGATTGCACAGAAACGAAATACAGCAGCTTCAGGACATAATGTGGTGTTATCTAATCATCAAAATATTGCACTCAATTTAGTCAAGGTTTAATTATTTGTTGTGCTCCAATTATGCAAGAAAATGGTAATTTTGCTTCTGTTCAAAAATGTTTTCATTTCCTCATGCACGAGCACATTTTCAAACGAACACCAGAGAACTGAAATGAAGCATGTCTTGTAGCAGTCAAAATGGCATTAAATTTATCAGAAGAATGCCTTAAGAAATCTTTTATTAATTATTCAGAAGACTTAATTTCCAATTTGGCTATTTCATTTTTTATTCATTATTTTTTTCACATGGTTTTCTGGCTTTTACCCCTTACCCATGCTGCCTGTTACTAGAAGAGAACAATCAAATACTTGTAAGCTAACTATTATACTTCTAAAGAAAGTCCCACATGATAAGTACCACAGTGACAGGAACATATGAATAAGGAACAAATAAGGACCAAATTCTTTGTAATTTGTATTTAGTAAGCTTTTAGGTCAGAAGGATGCCCAGAACAGACACTAGCTCACAAAATCCCTTAAAACATTTCTGCTGTATTCTTTTGCAAAGTCTGCAATGTGGCAGAATTAAATATCAGCCAGCACCTATGTTAGATGTTTTTCTCTTCAGGGATGAGTAGGGGAACCCATGAGGCTCTTGAGCAGTATTCTGCTTTCAGTAGAAGCAGCACAGTCCTCCCAGTAACCCATCTGTAGACATCACACTTTAACTCAGGATATGGTGAAGAGATCTCTCCAGATCAGCCTGGCATCAAAAATACACACCCCCAACACTACCACATAAAAATTCTCTAATTTGGGTAACAAGTGTTAGGCACCGGTGTCCATTTTAGGCACTCACACAAAGGGCAGTTTGATTTTCAGAACAGCCTTTAAAAACCATTCCATTTATCTGAGCAGCTGTCAAATACTCTTTCAGACTGTGAATGGGAGGATGCTGCTCCAGAAAATCAGTGCTCTGCTATAAAGAAGCATCACACGTGATATAATCTCCTTTTGGGGGAAGGACAACATCTGGCCTAACTAGCCCTCTAAAAAAGGATAAGCAATTCACAAGAAAAACTGTAGGACACTTTACTAACAGACTAGGATTTAGAAGAGAATATTTCAGAGCTATAAAAACTAGCTACATTTAACACCAAAGAGCTTCATTAGTGCTGTCATCAGGCAGGCTTTGAGCTCTGAAAATTGGTAGTCTAACCTCTTCTATTTCTAGGTTACAGGTGTTTGTGTACAGCAGGAATTATGTATCTTGTGTTGTGTGCCACAGCTGGTTCCCAAATTGTGATACACGTCTGAACTGCAAGAAATAGCTCCCAGCTATTTTTGTGCAAGCTCATACAGCACATGCAAAGTTTGGATTTTCTGTTTCCTCTGGAGTCTACACAAGCTTGGTTTGGGAGCTGCCACAGCTGTCACATGACAATTGCACACTCTTCACATGGCAATCACATGGCTGGACACTGATGCACTAGGACACAGCACAGATCAGTTGACAGACCACATACTTGAGGGTAAAAACAACAGAAGAAGCTGGTTGCTTTCATGCTTTACTGTGATTAAAGCTGTCTAAATTAATTTTTTAAACTGACTTTTAACTATTAATAATATCCACATTCTGATCAGTTTATGTAACCTATTTTAAGTACCTAAATCATGCATGATTTACTCTCTTTACATTTATTATAAAGGAGGATCGCACATGTAAGCCTATCTTGCTGACAAAGAGCTTTTGAAAACCAGTTTAATTTGAGAATGGAGTATAAAGGCTCAAGAGGCCAGCAGAGTTGTCTGCTATCATTATTTGTTTATATTCACACTGGAGACAGCCAGCAGAAATTGTGATGCTACAGCATAAGGCAAGACAGCCCCTACCCAAAAGAGCTTAAAAGTGTTAAGAGTCAAATTATTCAACTGTGGGATGAGAAAGAGTTACTAGGTACAGTCTAGCAGCCAGCTAAGCTGAGCACACAGGTCTTCTGACCTGACAGTATCCTGCTCCACAGCCATATGGTTCCTATCAGTCTTTCAAGGAAAACACCAAGGCACAACCAACAGACAAACGTGCGCTCGCAGCTCTCGCATTCGGCGCCGAGTTTCCCTCAGCTGTTACAGCAACCCTGTAGTCACAGATTTTCATATTGCTCAATAGGAAGGTGACTTCACACAGGTCTTTTTCTACTAAGGAGCTTCTGCCTGACTAACACCCTGAAATACCAGTCCCAGTCACTGCCTAAAAGCCCCCTTGAACCCTGAGCCATGCACCATTGGCTGCACAAGGGCCCAAACCCAGGTCCCCAGCTCACAGTGCTCCCTGTTCCTTGCTAATCCCTACACACATGTTCCTTCTCAAGAACTTAAGCACAAATTCACCTGTTCAGAAACTCCCTTGCTTATGGGAAATAATAATAAAATGCACCTTGTATCCACACTGCTGAAGCTAATCTCCAATTATGGTCTTCTGACTAGTTAACATTCCTTTTAGTTTAATATAGGTAAGTAGAAATGGTTATGCTAAGTAGAAATGGTTATGCAGTGTCATCAGAAAGTAAGTTTCAAAATAAATGACATTCCATGTTTTACAGACATATAAAATGTTTTGAAACGTTTACTTTCTAAGTTGTTTTCCAGAAGAAAATAATTTTCAAATGGAGTCAAATCTCTTCAGCTACTCTGAAGTTACCCATAATTTAAAAATGAGAATGACTGTTAAGAAATTTAGTAATATTTTTGAAAGAAAGCTATTTAAAAAACACTTTGCATAGGGAAGTGGGAGTTTGCCATGGCACAGGCCTAATCCCAGCAGCTTTAACCAGTGAAAGGAATAAGGATAGCAGCACTTGGAAATGATAGTACATATAAAAACTTGTAATCTTGCCATTAGGGACCTGTCCCAAAGCTCATGGGAATCAGTTGTGGAAATCTTTACACAGCCTTCTCTAAGCTTCAAAGTCTTAAAAGCATTTTGGATGCAAGCCCCCAATATGAAGGTGATTTCTTAAGAAAAAAACACAAATCCATTTTCATTTTAAAACAAATATTCAATAAGTCACTCTCTTATACACAGACTGAAGAAATTCTTCTTTCCTTCTGGTCTTTGAAAGGAATCTAAACTGTCCAATTGCATCTCACACAACAAATGAGCTATCAAAGTTGTATTTGCCTGTGCTCACAGTGTATTCCCATCTATACACTTCAATATAAAACTCCATATAAATGTTTGAAACAGTAATGGACATACGTAATTATATATATGTTACATACTATATTCCTAAGAGTCCCTCAATAAGTTTACCTAATGAGATGATAAAAATAAAGGCAAAATGTACTGGAATGGCTACTGTTCTGTAATACATTACACAGTAATTAACTCAAGCATTTGATATAGCACCACTTCCATGACGAGTGCTTTAGAGCTACTGAGCTCTCGTATGCCACGACAGAATTGAAGTACCACAAAGCCCTCCTGACCCCCAAACCATAAACAAAAATGAAAACACAGTTTGAAAGAACGTGGCATGCAGGAGTAAGAATAAGATATTCTGAGGCTTTTGGTTTTAAGCCACCAAATACCATGATATGGCATGCCTTGCTGCATTACTGTTCTCATGAGACATGTTTTATATAGGTAAGTGTTTGTGGTTTTTTAAAGTTCTTTTGTTCCTCAATTTTTACCAGTGTTATTCCATACATATTACTACATCCAGCATACATTTACAGTGGAAATTGCCATCTCTCAGATATTCAAAAATAAACAGACTCTTTCAAATGGCTTTATTAACTTATTTTCCTTTCTAATGTTGGAAGTGCATCACTATCATGTTTAAATGTTAGTTTAATGAAACAAGGTACCAGTGGTTAAGGAAGATTATTCCTCTCCTCTGCCTACGACTCTTGAAAGGCAAGGTTGGTATTTCTTCACTTGCTGCTATCCTCTGTATGGCACTGTGCATTTCAGAAAACTTTTAATCAAATGGTTTAATTTTATGTTCTATTCTAAATGGTGTTCAGAACTGGAATCTGATTTTTCAATTACATCATCTGCAAAGTCATGTTTTAGTAAGTAGTACAGGAGGAACATCTGAGAAGACAGTCTTGTGAAACAAGTTAAATATTACTTAATGAAGAAGTAGGATTTGTACTGAATTACGTACCAGCCCTGCATGTGAAATAAGGAGTACTCTTCAGCCCTGAGTCTCTTGCTCAGTGCTCCAACACTCATATCAATGATAGAACACACAGATCCCTAATTCTGTTTTGAGGCAGGGAGAAGTGAAACAACAAAGCTGAATTACTGAGTTGACCTAGGCTATCTCTGCAGAAGTTTAGTCAGAGGTTAGAACATTGACAAGCACTAGGATGTTACAGGCAAAATGAATTTTTCATGGAAACAGAGATAGTTCAAGCAGTCTAAGAAATGTTCAGCATTAGACCAAGAAATGGGGAGGCAGGAGATTTTTCAAGTCCTCCAAGAAGCCTTTGCCAACACTGTTCTTATAGCCTGATTGGAATGGAAATCTGACTAAGCTGCTAAAGGCGATCTTAGATGTAGAACTTCTCATGTCTACATTAGCAATTAGCGTGCTGCAGGGATTCTTCCTAGGCATTGTCTTGGGAGTCTCAAAGCATGCACGTGAGCACAGCAATGTTGTTCCTCAAAGCATTGCCCTTTTGATGGAGCTAAGCATGAAGATGCTCACCACTGTGCCATCATGAGTACAGTGTTTGCCATCTAGACTCGTGTCCTCCAGCAGTTTGCACTTTGCTTGTGTATTAAGCACACTCAGGCCCAGTACCTGGCATGAACGTCCCTGCTGGGTGAAGAACTGATGTTGACGTGCTCTGGCAACCAGAATGAATTGCCACAAGTCAAACTCCATTCTGTCTCTGTGACCTTATGTAGCCATACCCAGCAGGCCCTCCTCCACTGGGCAGCAACTTGAATCACTTCACCCAGCAGTTCAAGTGTTCTTCCTGTTTTTGCTAAATTTCTGAAGGATCAAGTCTTGGTCTGTTTTCAGCAGAGGAATGTGGTCACTGGTTTTGCAAACACATAGATCACAGGGCTCTTACAGAACACAGCAAACTTTCATTGTGGAGCTTGTGTGCCATGGACTTCAAACAGATAAAGGCAAGACTGGAAGTAGAAGGATCCTGCCTGACAAATTCCTAAGTATGTAGCTGTGCTCTGTGAGCAAGAAACATCAGTCAGTGAGAAGGCTGGTGTCAGTGTTAAGGTTGTGCTGGTAAGCACAGGATTAGTTCCACTCCCAAGTTTTGGAGGGTGCAGTTTTGATGTCACTTATTCCAGCTGGCTAGGTTGGATTCTGCCCCATTTTACAGCAGGTATGCAGGAGCAATATTAATTGTATTTTGCATTAATTTATAAAAATAATTAATATCAGTCACAGTAGGAGAAACTTCTTGTTTAAAATGCAGTTCTAATAATAGTTACTTCCTACAAAACTGCACCTGATTTCACATTTAAAAAATATAAATATAGCTTGGAAAACAACATGAAAGTGCTAAAATAGGAAAGATCCATAAATATGCTATGCTTTCCCTGCTGCATAGCTCCAAAACAGAAAAAAGCAGAATAAATTTTGGAGCAAATAATCTTAGATTTATCTAAGAGAGCTATTTTTGAGCACCAGCAGAATGAAAAACTGAAGTTAACTGCAGAAAAAGTAAAGTGTTATAGGAGACACTCATCATTATAAAACTAAGAATATGCACATATGGTTACCAAGTCAGTCATCTCTTAGCTTTTACTGAAAAGGAAAGGTTTTAGCTCATTTCTGAAGAGAAAAGGGAAAAGTTGAATCCCAGTGAGCCACACAATAAATAATCTAATTATAACTGAGCTATCAAATGTTTTAGTTTAAAGCCTGTATCATGAGTTTCTGAGGCCCTGCTCAAGTGTTTGAGCTCCTAGTTTTATACCAATATTATTAGAGCCTATTTCACTTTGATATTTCCACATCTACAGATTTTGGGTTGCAAACAGTACAAGGAAATACATATTTTGAAGCAGATGTTTTGTTTTAGTTCTTGGTATGTCAGAGAAACACTTTTATTAGTTTCTGCTTTTTATAAATTACTAATTAGTGGCCTCCATTCAAGATTAACGTATCCTCTTATTATGACATGGAATACATGAAACAATAACAGGGAATTTGAACAGCATACTTGTGGGAATTTGTTACCATAACTAAGGGGGAAAAACTATCTATCTATACTTACCAAACTACAAGGGAAAGAAATGTGATATGCATACCACAAGCCAAATGAATGTATCACAGCTACACCTCCTTATTTTCCGTAACATTTAAAAGTCAGCTACTAGAAAACAGCTCTTAGCAACAATCTTTAAGACAGTGAACTCACACTAAAGAGATCAATGTAGACTTGGCACTTGCAGAAAAAGTCTCTAGGAATGAGATGAATTGCACCTTCTGAAGGACTATGGGCAAAATGGGAAACATCTATAAATTTTTGTGTGGCCAAGATTTCCCTGCCAGGTCACAGCTGGCTGATAAGCAAATATTTTTATTTGAGGTTCTGCTTTCATTGCAAATCACATAACTTAGGCACTGGTAGGTTCTAATGGTTAAAATTTACCATCTCCATATTGCTGTTTTTCAAATACATTCTCCATGTACACATTTGCATGATATATACATACAGAATTATAAGGACTCCCTGCTGTAAAAAAAACTTAGAAAGTCTTTTAAGAAAACAGAGAAACAAGCTTCTTATAGGAGGTTATAGGAATATACCTGCATGATCCTGTTACTTCAAATGTTTTCATACTGTTCACTTCAAGATGCACCACGTACATTTAAGTTTTCCTTAAGGAAACAGACTTAGGATTTTACTGTGCTATGTAATAAGCACTTCTCCAGTAATTTCTTCTCTTTGGAACTATGCACTTCGCTTCTTAGGGATTAATGAAACACAGTGATGCATGACATGAATGGCTTATACAGACTGCAGGAAGAGAAGCCAATCACCTTTACCTGAAGTGGGAGACTTGCAACGCTCTAGCTCCAGGGAAACTGGACTGTCACTGAGTTCAGTCAGGCCTGAAAAAACGGAGTTAAAGAGTTAAGTTACAATCTAACAGGGCATGCTTCAACTTTCTTGGTCGATGATATTCTGCACTTTAAAGTCAATTTGGAGAAAGGAATGGTGTGAAATGAGAGGGAAATAATCTATTTCAGATAAGTGCAGTTATCAGGCTGTCACTGCAGCAATTTAGGCTTGGTTAAAAAAAAAATTAAAAAAATCACACCTCTTGTTAACTCAAATTTGTTTTCCAAGTGCCTCGGGATAGAAAAGAGTGACTGTACCTAACAAAAGAAAACAAGTAAGTATAGTTTAAAATTTAAAAGTCTGTGATATGACTCAATCTCATTCATCCCTGTCAAACTGATGTGGAAACAACTCTGTGCTTTCAACTGCTGCACAACGCAGGGAGGAAATCTTAAAAGAGAGAAGAAAGAAATAAAATTACCGCTACTGTGAAATATTAGAACTTTCACATGAACTCACACAAGAGAGGTCATTTTAAAGGACACAGAAGGATTGATAATGCTGGCTGAGTACCACACAGAATTTTTTGACTAAATACTTCTTCATACATGGTTTAGAAATATTTGTGAGGAACTTCATCTACATGGAAGGCAGCACCAAGGAAAGCAGTCCTAGTCTATACTGCATAAACTTGTTCCTGTGTGCAAACTAAGATCCATCTTAGGTCAAATGTATAAATTCAAACATGGCTTTTGGCATGGTAGGGAGGGAAAGTCTGAGCTCATGCTATCCTTTACCAACTGTTGAGTGGGTGAGCTGGCATGACCACACCTATTCAAATGTATCCTTTGTATGCATCCTGTAATGCCTTTGGCTAACCCTTGTTTTCAGGAGCTCTGACACCCCATGCCATGGGCTACGTGGGACTGACTGGCAGCCTTGCCCAGACATTCACGTGCCAGCAAGGTGGACTCACAGCACTCAGGTCAGAGCCCACAGTAAGGTGTACACTACTGTCATACTGATACTGTATTTACACACACTCTGTTTCTGCTGCATCCTGAGAACCAAACATCCTACAAGAACCTTTCAGTATGCTTTAAAAGGGCACCACGGCTCCTGTAAGATTACATGCTATAATTTTTGTTGATTCTAGACTCTCAAGCCCAGAGACCCTCACCACTAAAATTCATATACACTCTTGTTTTGAAAAATTCTGCTACCACCCAGTCACCAGTGCTGCTCTCTTAGCATTAACACCAGAGGAATCTTAATGTAGGTACTGACAACTTTATTACAATGTAATTCTGAACTGCTAAAAGAACTGGGGAGTATCCAGAGCCCCAGCCAGCAGAACAAAAAAAGCTCCTAACACTTATGAAGATGCAGGAGCACAAGAATAATCCTGAGAGCCCTCTGGAAAACCAGCAGTATTAATTTAGTCTGTTAAATCAGTATTAACAACATACTTGCTCCTGACTTTAAAAACAAGAACTGCCAAACTAGATACTATTGTTGAAAACCAAAAATTTTATTATTTTGAAAAACGCACTTGAATCTTTAACTTAGAATCTGTGGTAAAATTTTATATTTCAATCAATTGTGAGTTCAGTCACTTTTAATGTTATGAGAATATTCAGAAATGCTAATCATTTAGGGAGCCTCTCTAGTACAGCTTTCTTATAGCAAATCTTGATTCTGCTTGAACCCAAGGTTTCTCTACATACCTAGAGTTTTGGGACAGAATTGATTTTTGCTGTAGAACTCTCTGGAAGGTGCAGTGGGAGCAATTTTGGTACATTTGCATAGCATCAGAGGCCTTGGATAAATAAAATACTATACTGTTTCTTTTGTAAATGCATTATTTGAGATATTAAAGTATTAACACCTTGGCTATGATGTTCTAAACACTGTATAATTAATACTGGTGTTGGATACAATATCGAATCCCAGGTCAGATTTTGCTTCTAAGTAGTTTGGAGATTTTTTTTAATATGGAGTTCATAGAAACAGTATTACATCTCAATACAAATTATGGTGCTATGGACTTAAGTGGGAAAAACACCAAACTGCACCACCCAAGAGCAACTGCCGTAGGAAGACCACAACTTCCTCATGTTTGGCACACTTTTGCAACATAAGACATCAAAGATACATTTCATGTTATGGTATTAAAGAATGCTGAACATGTGAACTTCTCTACAACCCTTGACTTGCTGTCAAGCCACCGTCACCCCCAGCAATGACCACCTACAGATGCTTTTAAAGAAGAAGTGTAATATATCCCCACGTGAAATGTAAGTGGTACCATGTACCCTGCACAAGAGCATTGGCTTAATCTCACTTAGATTTGCTTAAGCACTTCCACTTGCAGATTTTCTCCTGCCATAAATCTTTCTTTCTTTGAAATATTATAATGAGTTCTGCTCATTACGCACCCATTTATCCAAAGTCTCTTTTAATCTTGCTAAATTCTAAATTCTGAAGATGTTGTAAGGCAATGAATTGTTCAATCACCATTCACTGAAAAGGATAAACACAAATCCATCACTTTTTATGTGTTACCTTTGATTCCACTAAATGTTTCCCTTTGAGATAAGAAAGGGAGCTCTCAAGCTTTTCCTTGTACTACTGCTCATTTTTTACTGTCATTTCCTTTTTAAGGAAATCAAACTAAATATTTTCAATAATTTACCATGTATAAATATTTCCATGGACCTCAGCTTCCCTCAAATGTCTGAGAAACTACAACAGCTACTGAAGCTAGATTAAAAAAATATTTTCACTTTCCATTTTCAAGTTCTGTGGGCAGTCTGTGCCCAAGATATTTTAGCTATTTTTAGCTCCCCAAAACCACCACCCCAGCAAATTTTGAGCCCCCCTAGAGCAAGAGGAACATAGCAGTAAAAACAAAAGCAAAAACCTGAGACTGGCAATGTGAATAACCACCTGAGAGAAGAAATACCCATGACATTATAAAGAAATTGTCTTTGATCTGAGAAAATCATAAACATGTGTAAATAGTGCAAGATGTAAGTACATCACATAAGGCATTAAAACAGTTTTAAAGACATATCCTATGGATACTTTTCTAAGTTTACTGTGATTTTCATTTCCTCTTTACTAAAGGATTAAAACCCATACTGTCTGCTATGAGGTAACAACTTTAATGAACTCATAATTTAAAATTATGCTTGAAATTTGAAATTTCTATCTGTATATTTGAATTATTCAGACTGATCATTTACTCTAAAGCACCCAAAGCCATCACATCTTTGCCTATAAATAAATTATAAATAAATTATCATAAACATTCACAAGCCAATAAAATAAGTAAGCTCAGTGTTATCTTAATCCATCTTCACACTGAATTACCATACTATGTTTTCTTTATGTTTATATATCTATATATATATATCTATGCATGCATTCTTTGGAAATTAGTTAGTTCAGAATATAGCAGTTGACTTAAAACTCAACCTATATTAGCTTCTTAGGTGTGACTTAAAGTGTTGAATACTGATATACAGTGACTCACAGCAAAGACTTTTCTGTGTCCTCCTGTCAGACCAAGGGTACTTTTGCTCACCCCCTCTCAAGGGACTGGCCTGAAGGAGGAACAAACACTTCTCACTGAAAAGTCTTCATTATGAAAATTATTTTGCCATGTATCAACATCCTTTGGAGTTGACAACACTTTGGATGCTTCATAAAGACTATTTTCTTGTTCTACCAACAGATGGTATGAATTTCTAGTAGGAGATGCAAATTCCTTTCGCATCATTTTGGTATTTTTATATTCTGCTGCAGACATTACCCCTCTAGATGCAGAAAATGTACTTGTTTTAATATTTGAATGCATGTTACCCAAAATCAGGTAATAACATGAACGACTTGATTTCAATTGAAGAAGAAAACCAAACAACAACCAACCAACCACATATGGACGTCCCAGACTGAAATATCAACACTTTGTTTCTCTGACCCAGTATTTGAAGAGATTATTTTGTTTAAACATGGCAATAATTAAATATATATATCCCTAATGATTCATAAATACACATCTCTAACATGGATTTCTTCCATCCATGTTAAGAGTCGCAATCCTGTCTTTCTAAAATCTACTCAGGAGTGTCCAAATATGAGCTTAAAATCGCCAAGATGAACTCTGCTTTTTTTCGGTGCTAAAGTCTCCTTTTTACTACACCAACAGAGCTATCAGCATCACTGTCTTCTCTGACACTCTAATCCATAATATTGGTTACATCTTTGAATATCACATTTTAACTCTCATACTCAGGCTGGATACTAAATTGCATTGTCTCTTCCTGCAAATCACCTCTGAAATGACCAACAAAAATCTAACTATCTTGCTCATTGATAATCTCTTCTTTGGCTTCAGTGCCTACAAGTCCTATTCTCTCAAACTGATGCACATGAAATTATCTTCCTGGTTCATCACAATCAAATCAACTACTCATATATCTTCCCATTAGCTTCTCATTGATACAACCCTTAAAGCTTTAGACCTAATGCTTATGTTATCACATGACTGTTCCTACTTTTGTCATAATAATATCAGCTTTGACTGCACAATTTCCAAAAATAATTTACTTTTCCCGTCATCATCCCTTATGAGAGAAGATAAACTTGTAAGCAAAATCCAAAATCCTCTTTTAATACCTCACTTAAACTTCATCTCTCAGTTAAGAGATATAAGAAAGCACAACTTGAGAATGACTTAGCAAGATATTTTCAGTCTATGACAGATTCTGGTCCTGTTCTTGATCTTACTGCTTGGTGCATCTTTCAGATCACACAATATATATGCCTGTGTAAGTATCAAATGACAAAAGCAAGAACCAAATAATTTTTGTGGAAAGAAATCAAGCTGTTCATGATCTTGCCTAAAACTCAAGACTCATACCTCATAGGAAGATTTCGCAGACTTTTCCAGCTCTGGGGATGAAGATGGAAACAAGATAATACATTTTCAGCTATGAAAGACTCTATGGTCTATGTTTGTAATTCTGAATGAAAACACTGGTAATTTTCAGGCTTAGAATTTATTAATTTTTTAGAGGGGGAAAAAAACCCCAAACCATTGACTGCTGTCTGTCTCTCAGGTTCTCTGTTACAGACTTGAGATTGGCAAGACCAGACTAACAGACTTTAAGATATCATACACCAAACCTTTTTATGGACTGCTGTATTTGTAACTGGACTAATCTTTTAACTAAACAGACCATCTTTTACGAGCTATTATGAAATAAAGTCATAGAAATCAGCCTAGAGGGATGGAACAGAATGTGTTGTGCAAGTGTACGATTGTATTTCAATAGCTACATAACTGTATTTATGAGAGATGATAGAACAACTGCCACTCCTTTATCTTGCCTATACTGAATATTTAACATAAAATTGCCTATCCCTTTGTTCTGTGAAAAGTACTTTAAAAAGAGGCATCCTAGAGACCTAATTACATATAAGCACTGCAGTTAATTAAGATACATATGGCTCATCTCTTGAACAGTCATTTTTGAAAAATTAATTATAGCTTTGTTCACTGCATTCTGCAGTGATGAATGCTAATATTTAAATTTCATATCAGTATAACTCAAAATTTAAAGATATTAAAAACATTAATTTTCATAGCCCTCTTTGATGTATGTATTTTTATGCCCACTTTACATTCCCCATCAAAGATCAGAGGCACGGGATGGTTCCCCAAAGCCAAATATTTAAGTACCAAACCGAGATTAAAATTTTAAATTTCACAGCATCCAATCCAAGGGGTACTCTTTTAAGCCACACTGTTCTTCTGATAAAAGGGAAGAATTGATTGATAACTACAGATAGTGCCACTGCAAAACAAGAAATGCTTCATACTAGTAAATGTACATAGAAACGAATATAAAACCAAAGAAAGATACTGTCACCAAGAACATAGAAATGTTGAAATATAATTTCTAAGGCCCAATCTGCCCCATATAACATTGAGGTTTTCTCTTTGATTCTTTTTAAAGAAAAGAATTTCTATATAATAAAGGTAATTGTCAAAAATAAGCATGGTTGACATCACAAAATGTAATAAGTTTGCATGCATGCTGAATGTGTTTTAAAAAACACATTACAAAGCACAAACACATGGGTTTAAGTCAGGCATAGTCCAATCATGATAAAGCTTTTTGCCTAACCTTTATAGAACTTACTCTGATAGGAAGTACGGATCCGTTTCGTTAAATCTGGATAAAAGTTAGACAGGCCACGCATGCAAAAGTTGTCTTTGGAACATGCCAGTACACCAGCATCAGCAGCAGGCAGAGGAAAGAGAGAAAAAACAGTCTAAAGTGAAAGGAACTGATATCATAACCAGCATCTAGAACAGCCAAGGTGAAGAAATTTCAGCAGATGCTTACCTTCCAATTGGGACACATAACAAGAAAAATAATCAAAAAAGTAAAGGATGTGGGATGGATGGTGAGAAAGCAGCTGAGGCTTTTTTAGATGCATAGTTTCTATGAGCAATCTAGAAGTGTGCAATCCTTCTTAGTGGTCATTTATCCCCAGTGGGCTCCATTTTGGCAGCACTGGATAGCTGGAATGATGCCTTAAAAGATTGGCCCAGACCGCCACTGACAGAGAAAAACCCTCTGTGATGCAGTGCTGATAACAGCTTTTTCTACATGAGCAATCCTCCACCTTTTGTACAGGGTTCTGCAGCATGTTGTTTGTGGCTAGCTGCTCACATTTCTCAGGGAGCTGCTGTGAAGCTGCCTGAAACCAGACAGAAAAGCCGAAGGTAACTTGAAGCTGCTTGTCTCTTCTCTCCTCAGCTGTGCCAAATTTACATATTTAACACTTGACACAGATGGGAACTAAGCTTGGCATGATTAAATGCACAGAAAGTGAGATAAATGGTCTTTCAGGAGCAGAAGTAGGCCTGAAGACTTATATTTTGTTCTCTAAATTTTTCCCTAAATTTTCCTTTCTATTTGGAGTGTAAATACATTCCCAATTAAAAAAATATTTCCCATAACTCTATGGAGAAGTAGGATTTGATGATTTAGTGCAGGGTCTGCTGATGAAAATGCTGATGGCATAAACCCACTATAATCTGTTGCTCTTATAGTTTTAGGGTTAGATTTAAAACTCCACATTTTCGAAGTTATTTTAAAATCTAATTCTAAAACTTCACAGCTATGTAAAACACATTTCATAATTGTGTCTGACTCTTGCATGTTACTATGGAATATGTCAAGTGAAAAGACTTGAAACATAGATGATTTTCTGAGGTTTTCTCATACAAGTAAATGTTTAGGTATGGTAAAATTTAGCTGTACTGAAGAGCTAATATTTCTAATACACAATACATAATAACAGTTATGACTTACAAATGTAATCCTCTTAGCATCAAATTTTAAAATGGATGTTGTAAGCTTATATCAAAAACTTCAGTTCACTAATGAAGTGCTTAATTTGAGCTGCTTGTACTACCAACATAGAATGCCTCTCAGGTGTTACACTTCACTAAACACAACTGAGTATTGTAATGAATAGCACCTGGTAGAAGGTACTTTTAAGCTTAAATTGAAGTCCTACTTATTGGTATGAACTTATTGAAACCAGAAAGAAAACAGCATACAAACTACACTTCAAGTGACTGCCACAGAAACAATTTATTAATCTGCTCATTGTGATTTCTATTACAGACTCAGCTAAGGGAATGACTTGCTGACCTCCATCCCAAAAGAAAAAAAACCTCATAAAACATTTTGTTTCTGAGAAAGTGCCCACACCTGGAGCACGTCAAGTTTCTTTTGTCAAGTTATAGAAACTCCATGGGCCAGCAAATAGTCATGCATCTCAAAAGCACTATAAAAAGCCACAGGCAAAAAAATCAAAGAAACATCTCAGGCTCATAACCACAATGACTATTTCCTACCTGCAGCAAACTGCCTGCTCTTGCGAGGTGAGCGGGGCTGGCGCTGGTACGGATCGCTCGATCCATAGAGGTCGAGGGTGCCCATGCTCAGCAGGACTGTCTTCTGCATGAAATCCACAACAGCCAAACCATTGCAGTTCCCAAAAGCCACTCTGCAAAGAGAAGCATCCCTCAAAAGTGTTAGTAATATGTAATTCAGTTCTGAAAACAATAATAATTATTATTACGAACTCTGCACAAACTTTTTCTTTAGGAACTACTCAAAGCTTACATTTTTTATTTCTTACAGATTTGTAATCCTGAATTTTAAAAACTGCTTTCTGAATTAAGTTTCCAGAAAGCAGACTTACAAGTTCTACCAACTTCTTGTACCAAACACATGGCAGTAATGTCTAAACATTGCTTCACTAAACTATAGAATTCTAATAATAAGGATATAAATTAAGCCTAAAAATCGTGGCATAGATCTTAAAAAGTGGTTATGAATTTATGTAAAATACAAATACAATTAAAATATAAATACAAATACAACATAAAAAATAATTCTTTTTAAGCTAAATATAAATGACAAATGAAATATATTAGGCTGTATTGTGGAGATACCCAAATCCGAAAGGCATTTACAAAATTTCCTTCCAACTCTGTCAGTTTATCTACAGCAGAGATTCCTGTTAAAACAGTCTCTACCCCTCTGAAATGCTTCTGCAAATGCATTTTGACGATGGTTTGATTTATGGGCAAGATCTCGCTCCTTTTGTATCAGACTGCAATTTTAAATTCCAGACAGAAAGGATTGCAGGTACAGCCACAAAGAAACTCAAAACTCCAAACCGTGTTCAATTATATTCAGAATCACTTTCAACCAGGTTCTGTCATTTTATGTAAAAAGTGATTAAGATGGTTAGTTCAAATCCCTGCAAGATCTTTAAGCACTTAATTCACACTAAAAGTGAGCTATGCACTGACCTCCACCAGATTCTTCTTAATATATCTCCAAAATACCAGAAAGGAATTTGTGTGCAGTAAAACAACAACACAAGAGAAAAGTGATGAGGTGGAGGGAAAGCAGGGTAGCTAGTGAATTTTCCTCTGTCCCACATTTTCTTAATCTGCTTCCAATATAAAAAAGAGTGCTCCTTATAGCAAATAAAAAAGTAATATGTAAGGTAAAATGAAATTATTTTTCCTTAATTGTCAAACTAGCAAATTAAGGCACCATCAAACTAGCAAATTAAGGCACCATCAAACTAGCAAATTAAGGCACAAAAGGGGCTCAAATTCTGCCAGTTGTTACTACACTCTGTTTACCACCCTTGTCTCAACGCTGACTTTAGTACAGCATCTACAGAAATACTGTGGATGCACCTCTGGTTTTTCCCCATTGACTTTTTTTCCCACATTGGAGTGGTGTCCCTCAGGGGCCCATACTGGGAACCAGTACAGTTTAAGGTCTTTACCAGTGACAGAGACAGTGGGATTGAGGGCACCCTCAGCAGGTTTGCAGGCAACACCAAGCTGAGATGTGCCCGAGGGACAAATGCCACCCAGAAGGACCTGGACAAGCTCAAGGAGTGGGCTCACGTGAGTGGGGGTAAGGGCTTTAAACTAGAAGAGGGTCGATTCTGTGTGTTCCTAAGTTCTGCATTCTAGGTGGAGAAAAAAAATGAAGGAATAAAAATGACAAGTGTCACTCTCATCTATTAATACTCCAGGGAAAAGAACAGCCATTTGCACTTTGAAAATTATTAAGCTGAGATTTATTAATTTTGGAAAACATGAGTCATAAGGAGAGCTAGTGATCATTCACACCCCTGGCCAGCAATTTAACAAAATGTATCATTTCCTAATCTGTATTTTTCTAAACTCCTCTAATTTAACACACAAGCATGAATCTAGTATTTCTTACACCCAAACAAATTAGTTTAAAAAAGAATCAGAAATTGCTCATTAATATTATAACACTTCTGAGGATTGGTAAAAAAATCTAGACAGCCATTACTATTAACAAGGCTTAAGATAAATTGCTAACAACAAAGTCCTTATCAAATCAAATACAAAATTAAATTCTCAGTTTTGAGCAATGAACAGAATTAGTTGCTAGGTGATATTCTAGTCTGTTGATATCTTTCACAGAAATGTCATAAAACCCTCATCAGACATTTCTTGATGATTATTATGCAGATTAGCTGAAACCTGTTACCCCATGAGCTGGTAATAAATTTTAAGTGACTGCTTTCAGTCAAACAGAACCTACTTTAAAACAGATTTATTATTTGTATTTAACCTTGTTCCTGAAGGTTAACCTAATTCTTCAGTTGTAATTGAAGTACTTTGTAAAATTTTCTTTTCTATTTTCATAACATGAAGAAGTTTTTGATGATTCATTTCAACAAAAATAAAACAGGTGTTATACTCTTAATTTGTAGCCTTGGTACTGTTAAAAGTAAACCAAATACATTAATAAAATTTTGCAGTGTCTGAAGTCTTTCATCTTTATTCCTGTTTCATGGCTGCAGTAAAACATCTGCAGAAATCATAGTAACTAAAAGAATACTAAGAAGGGACTCTCCAGAACACACACCAGTTTATGCCTTCGACCTAGTTAAACTGATTAGTATAGGAAGAAAAATAAGCCAAAAGATGACCCAAATAACTCTACAACTAGCATGGCAAAAATTACATGTTCTCAGGTTTCATGCTGAAATGGCAAAGGTTTTCCACATTGTGAAGATAGATAACAGGTGACAATTAAAGTAGTAAATAGGCCTGAGGAAAAAGTTAAGAGAGACGAGATAGGAAGAGAGAAGAGAGTCTGCATAAAAAATCTAAGGAAAAAGACCTTTCTTGGGTAGCTTTTTTGGGAAAGTTAAATGTAGCTTATCAGGCTATTTTATTCACACATGCATATATTTCTGAAACACTCACGTACTTAGCATAGGGTGTTTTAAAGGAGGCTGTCCTGTAAACCATTATTGCTCCTGGCAAACGAAACAATTTAAAGCACTTGATTGAATCCAACCAGTGGTTTAGGAAACCACTGTGACTATTAGGAGGACCACAACCTATCAGAATAATTTACAAGTGAGGGAATGGTGTGATTATTTAGATGTTGCCTTGAGGTCTGAGACCTGCAAGGGAGCAAATCAGACCAACCCTAACAATTTGCCCAAGTGACAAATGCATCAAGGTATGGTAAAGAAAAGAAAATCCTAGAATTCATGAATAGGAAATTATCTAGAAATTCAGGCTGAAGACTTGAAAAAACAGCCCCCAAAAGACAATATTTTTGCACAAATGTAAAAACTCTGCATTATACTGCCTAATTCTGAAAAGAGTCCAGTGACTTATTGAAAATCAGCAGGAGTCAGCACCTAACACCCATTACAGCCAATAGTTTTACTGGAATAACACCTACAGAGAAAATCATTTTAATGTATCTGGATGACTCTCAGTAAGAGAAAACATTAAAAATCTGCAAATAAATTGAGCCTGAGGAAGCAACTACACACACTCATTTGCATTGCCATACAGAATACAGCATCTAAATGTTCCTTATTCAATTCTCAATTTCAGGTCACCAGCTCTTGTGCAAACAGACATTAGCACAGACATAAAAATGCTGCTCTCAGAAGACAATTTCCAACTAAGATATGTCGTCATGATAAATGGCATTTAACAGTTAATCACTTCACCATTTTCTATTAAATGCATTTCACCTTGGTTAACCTTTCAAAATGACTTTGAAAATTACAGATTTGAAATGCAATTAGATCTTATTTGAAAGGAAGGAAAGAGTTATGTGAAAAGATAGTCTTTTAAACATGATTAGTAAAAATATTGGCAAGAATTGCAGTTTAACATCCCACATTACAATCTCTACATCAGGTCAAATAATTTTCCCCAATAATCTGATTTACAGTGTCTTTTGAATACTTTGCTTTGACGTTAACTGTCTGTGGGAAATTTCAAAGTATAGTTGGAAAACATGTGATTTCGTGCAATAAACAATAAATCAATGTAACCTTAATTTTGAGTTACTTACAGTCCGTAAGCAGAGTTTACAGCAAGACTGGTAATCTGTTGTGGAGGCTCACCATCCACCCACACCAACTGGATAACAAGATCTGCCTGGTAGCCAGGAGGCATCCGCACAGGTCGAGCCTTAACGCTAAGAAGAAGAGGTAGAGAATAAGAGACTTTGATAAAGGACATTTCTGTGTATTTGGAACTTTTTTCTTGTGAAGTAAAGCATGACAGAAAAATGCAAAGAGGCAAGAGAGGAGAAGATATACCTTTCTGTAATGGTCCTCACCAGAGCATAGTCAAAACTTATGGACTTGACAAATCTGTTTGTCCATGTCATGCAAACAAGTCCTCTTTTATTTCTAGGAGTATAATCACCCAATATGTGAATGAATGCTTCCTGCATCAAATCTGATATAACTACTAACGCCTGTTCCTACTGTGTTAGTTCAGTGACTTGCAAAGTAGGTAGTGAAGGTGTACATTTTAAGGGGAAGTGTAAGAGCTGAACACCTCTGCATGACTGCTTTATGTGCATTTTGAGTGGTACAACTTAATGTGGGATATGCTGAAAGAAAACATTATGCAGTAATAGCAATACTTTGAGGTATTCATGTTAGTCATTAGTACAGTCACGCTGCAGGTAGTAAATTGCAGGTAAAACCCACTAGTCAGTGCATTTTCACTGCAGCTGTTACTGGTGAGGCTGCTTGTATTGCACCCCTTGGCACACAGCCATAAAATAGGGCGGTCCATCACAAATAATCCTCTACCCCTGGGAAAAAACAGTCTCCAGAAAAGACTGAGAAATGAAGGAGGTAAGAGAGTAGTTAGTGGACACACGCATGGACAACACATGCTGAAGAATCACAATTTTGGTACATAATATATCTTTCAGCTTTGAGTCCTTCTCTATACATATATGTCTACCATATTTAAGCAGTATTATCCTGTGTACTGGATCTTGGAGAAGAGATCTTTGATGACACAGACTGTCTCCTGATTGTGACTCTGCAAGTTTTCCAAGCAGTTCTGGCCCATTAACCTGAAAAGCTGATGGGTCAGATTGGAAAAAACACAACTAATTCCTATTCAGAAGCAAATAAGTAAGCAGTTCTTTCAAGAGAGGATACTCAAACTTCCCATTCAATAAGCAGGGCTATCAGGTTCTCTATAAATATTCTGATTGCATCTGTTGGGATACAGGCCTTGGTGGCAAATAGGGCTACTGGCAATCCTGGAAAATTGAAGATAAAAGCAGAAAACTGAAGTAAATGGAAATAAAACATAACCACAGAATAACACCAGGGCAGAAGTTCTCAACAAGGTAACTCCAGCAGCACAATGGGTAATACACAAAGAAATTAGTCCTTTAATTCTGAAAGAAGTTATGAAAAACAAATGACAGTGCACTACTTCCCACACTTTCATGATTTGATATGGAGCATTGGGTCTACCTTATGACACAGGTAAAATCTCCCGCTCAGTGTTAACAGTAGAAGCTTTTTGAAATTTTTTTTATAACATAAAGACTATTTTCTTAATGAGGCCATCATATCTGTTGGCAGGTTGACCTCATCTGTCTGCCAGACACCCACTGAGCTGCTCTCGCACTCCCCTTCCTCAAAAGGACAGGGGAAGAAAATAAGATTCAAGAGCTCAGGGGTTTAGACAGAGCAGGGAGATCACTTACCAATTACCATCAGAGGCAATGCAGACTCAAACTGGGGAAAATTCATTTAATTTATTGCCAATTAAAAATACAGTAGGAGAGTGAAAACTTCTTTAAAACTAAAATTACCCTCTCCCCTCCCTTCGTTTCAGGCTCAGTTTCACTCCTGACTCTTCTACCCATTTCTCCACCCCAAGCAGCACAGCAGGGGTGGGGAACAGTGTTTGTGGTCCATTCATAACACTCTGTATTTTGTATCTGCCATTCCTTCTTCATGCAGTTCCTCTCTTCTAGTGCGGAGTGCAGTTCTTCTGGAACAGACTGCTCCAGTGTGGATCCCTCATGGGCTGCAGTTTGTGCCACAGAATCTGTTCCCGAGTGGGCTCCTCTCCATGGGCTGCAGCTCCCATCAGGAGCCTTTTCCAATGTGGGCTCTCCATGGGGCTCAGGGGAACATCGGGTACTATCATGGTCTCCTCCACAGAGGAATCTCTACTCTAGTGCTGAAGTAATTCCTCCTCCTTTTCTCACCTGGGTGTCAGGAGAACTGTTTCTCATTCTTTTTTCTTGTGCTTCTCTCTCACAGCTGCTGTGCAGCATTTTTGTCCTTTGTTAAATTTGTTTTCCCAGAGGGCCCACCCTCTCGGCTGAGGGGCTCAGCTGTGCCCTGCTGTGTCCAGCACAGGGAAACCCCAGCTGCTTCTCACAGAGGCTGCCCTACAACCCTTTCCAGCAGCACCCGGGTACCTGCACCTGATACCTCTTTGATAACTGCCTGTTCAAAATACACACTCTCTCTTGAATTGTTTAACCATTTCAGTAATACAGTTTATGCTGTAATACTTACATTTCTATTCTACAGGATTCACAGACCTTGCCAGAACTTTCCCTTATTTATTACTTCATGAGAAAGTCATTCCTCCTCTATCTCTCTAAATACATTTCCTTAACAGCAGCTTGGCACACTCACGCTATTTCTTTTACCTGTGGTACTCTTCAGACCTTGCATGTGTATTTTTCTGGAGCAGTAATCAGGTACTTGGCTTAGATATTGTCATAGGAAAGGTGTGACAGTACAGTTCAGCAACTGTTAACCCACTACAGTTGGCAACAGCTTTGTATTGTTGTTTTCTATTAACAGCAAACCTCTGCTCAGAGTTTTGCAATTTCTGACCTGTTCTGCTGGCACTAAAGCTTTGCCCTTTTCTTTGTTCATATGTTACATATCCATGAGCATTTCTGAAGTGATGCTATCCACAACCTTAATGAAGCAAGCTGTGGATTACCCAGGAGTACTTGTGGTGAGAACAAAGGCATGAACATCCGTGAACTCAAGCTGCTAAGGGAGAGGGGTCTTTTGAAACCAGGATAAACTGAAGCTACAAACAAGAGTTGTATACAGTAAAGATGTAATATTTTCAAAGAAACTTCACAGCAAGCAGAAGCTGAATATTTTACAAACAGTTCTTGAGAGTATCTTTGTGATGGAGCCCTTCAACTTCTAATATCTGTGGATAAGCCTTTAAGAGGCATAACAGTGGTGGTCTTCCCATCTTGCACCCCATTTTCAGCTTTCAGTGCCTGCCCTTAAAAATGTTATAAAAATACAGAACTAGTAAATGAGATCCAAGAACCAGGACTTAGTCTAATGCCCTTTCAGCTGAGCTTTCTGTCTACATTTTCTAATGGATAACTGATGATGTGGGGGAACACAAGAGGCAAGCATGCTGCTCCAACAAGTACCTGTCAAAGCAATGCATTTATACTTTCCCTCCTCTAAACAAGCTAACCTAAGACTGACAATCGCTGCAGAATTAATTCTGATCTTCTAAAACATGCTTTTTAATGTGATACTACTTTTCCAATGTGTTTCTAATGGCACCCTGAAAAAATCAGAGAACTTGAAGTAAGGTTTCTTCTAAGGTTTCTTTTGGATTGTTGTCACCTGAGGGAAAAAAGTAATCACCTTTCTCTCTAAGTATTTTTCACTGCAACTTTGAGGATCTACCTTGGTGAAAATGGGTATTATTTCACAGGGATTTTTCTCTAAGCATAGAATAAGCTTTAGGTGATGAAAGACCATAATAATTGAGTAAAGTAATTTCAGATTTCATTATTAAGGCTGTCATTCCCATGTGTCTGTGAAATCTTCCTACTTAAGAATTGTTGAGCTATTTCCCTTGTTTCACTAACCATCCTGCTTAACAGTAATGCGGATATTCAGTTCTTCACCTTGTTTTGGATGGCTTTTTTTGAAGTGTTTATAATATAAGCAGGAGTATGAGCAGAAGGAATGTAGACATTTCAGTGATTTCCTTGACACATTCTTGTTCTGCTACACTGAATTTAGTTGTTGCAAAGTTTTGGTTTTTAGTTTTCTTCACAACCTATTCAGAGCTCCTTATCACTTTGGAGTTACTTGAAGCTACAGTCAAAACCCTTGAGTGACCTAATTTTGGGATGATACCAGAAGACTGGGAACAAAGACTGACATTCTGGTTAGAGCTTTATGATAACAGCATTTACATTACATCAGAAGTATTTATCTGCATAACCACAAATCCACTGGTTTCTTAGGTTATCACAGCTGCATATTTCACTGCAAAATCTTCTGAAAGAAGCAAGAACAGTATTTATTCCATACTGCTGCCTGTCTCTCTCAGTAACAGTTCTGATTTCAGAAAAGTGCCAAGTTTTCATTACTTCAGTCCCTCCAATTACTTTCTTCCTAGTACCCATTCACAGACACAAACACATTCAGTGATTCTGACTCCTAGCTAGAAAAAATTATGTAGTGTGGAGTGCCATTCATTTGCTGTAACAATGTTGAGAAGCAGATAAGAAAATAAACATAATGGAGCCAGTTATGTATGTGTGTAAAATTTTATGTGCATTATCAATATAGTTCAAGCTCTGCGCTCACTCTCCATCTGCAGATGGCTGCAGCTTTACATTATTATTGGTCTACTTTAGATTCTGTACTGCTGCCCACCTAAATGGCTTGCATATAAAGTCAACAGCATTAGCCTGTTCTTTACTGGCTTTTTTCTGTGTTTTCAGCACTACTTTCATTTTACCACCATAATTCTGCTTAGATCAGAAGTTTTTAGACAGACAAGTCCTGTGGACCCAGTTAGGATCTGGGAAAGTGAGGGTATTTGTATGTCTTTCCTTACTGAGAAAGATAAGAGCATATGTAAGTATACTTTCATCTAAATGTAGAAGTGTGCCAGCAGCTCTAGTGTTGTAACTACTCTGACATTGAAAAACTACTTCTCAGTAAAAATAAGATTACAGTTATTCTGTGTAAAATTTGACAAAATCTATTGGACAGTTTAATGTGAGATTATATGGAGTCAAGAAAGCTTCTAAGAACTAACAAGCAGAACCTCTGTGGGCTCATTTCAACTTCTCTGAGACTCCAGCGTCAACAATTCCTCTCCTTCCCAAACAAAATCAAGTAAGAATCTCTTAAGGGAAAATCTTAGCCACTGAAATGATTGCATTCTTCCTGATTTCAATGTTATAAATAGATTTCACATTTGGACTTTTTAAATAACTTATCTCTGCCTCTTCTATTAATTTTCAGTTCAAATTAATGATTAAACTGAGGTCTGAAGTTCAACTGCCTGACTGAATTAGGTGGACAAATGAACAGAATGCCAAAAAATACTATTAATTTTACAAGGACAATAGCACAATATTGCTTTTAAATGCTAATGCTATTTTCAGGAGCCAAGCAGCCCAAAGTATCTGCAAAATCAAGAAATGTTCATTTAAACTGCTTTTGAAATAATTGAGGCATTTAAAAGATTTAATAATAATTAGACCAAAATAATAATGAATTCACTAAAATGAGAGCAATTGTTGTCAGCAATGCACTCTAATTGCTGGAAAATTACAGTTTATAGAGTTTTGTACAGAATTCTTGTTTTAAACTATTCAAACCCATAATTTATCTGCCTTATTAATAAGAACATATTAATCTACTCCAACACAGTGATAATGTATTCCAACAGAAAACAATTTGCTTCTTTCTAAAGATTAAACAAATATACACTTCCACACAGTGAAACTGTTTCAAAATTGTATATTTTAAAGATTGTTTCATAAGTATGAACACAGTTTCCATGCCTTACACACCATAAAATATATGTAGTGTATATATATATATATGTATATAACAGTTTTTTCATGAAGAAAAAATTTAGTGTTATGCTAATTAATCAAGGAGCGAAAGCTTTACACATGTCAGCTTTTATGGAAGTTTCTTCATGAACCTTAAAAAAAAGGTTCCTCAGAAATTCCTGTAAGATTTACTCCTAGATCACACTGGAAAACGACAGTCAAACATTTACTATAACAGTTTATATTCTTCATAATTATGTCTATCCTTTTAAAAATCCCTCGTTGATTATTTTGCCTTAATTACTTTGTTTGTTCCATATTCTGGTTTCTTGTCATTTTGTGTCACATACATAGGATTGACCTCTTTTTCTTGGTAGTTGATGGATTGATTAACAGATAGGCATGCTTTTTAGAAAGATAAATATTTGAACAATGGCACAGACTTACCTAAGACATGGGATACTGTCCTTCATCGTTCCTTCACATGCTACAGTGTTGGTACTTCCTGAAAGGCTCTTTAAAGAAGGAAGCTGGGAGGATGCATCTGGAAATGGAGGATTTGTTTCTGGTTCAGGAGTAATGATGTCTTCTACTTCGCATTGAAGTCGTACCTCTAAGGACTTCAAGAAATAAAAAGCTAAGTTATTTCATAAGGAAAGCTGCTGAAAGTTCTGTTACTTTCAAATAAGTATCATTATGCCTTTTTTTAAAAGAACCCCCATTTATCATTATAATTTGCAGGCAAAGAATTTGTTATGTGTTATTTATACAGCACAACAGCAACATGAGATAGGAACTAGAATGATCATCAACTCGGCCTCCTGATTACTAGCACAACAAACTCTCTACCAGACAAGTTTTAGCCAGGATGGATAAGCCTGACAGTGTCAATAGTACTGATACATGAGCTTCATTTGTCCATAGGTGGGGGCCAGGAAATCAGAGAGAACAGCACACACAGCTCTGTATTCCTTAGAATAAATGAGAGTTTAGTGGATTCTAGAAAGCAAAATTCAAACCATTTACATTTTGCTTTCCTTCTGGCCTCTCTAGAAAGGGAAAAGGAAACCAACCAGGCCAAACCACCCTACAGTTCTTTCCACTTATTCAGGAAATATTAACTGAAGGACTCCAAAACACAGGGGAAACTGGACAGGAAGTTCAAATCTAGGTAGTAAATACTGAGCAATTCTTTCTACCTCGTGAGCTGTGCAAGGAGATCCCCATTTTGAAAAGACAATGTACAAGGTATAGCTCTCAAAGAGACAAGGTTTGGGGATTACTAGCTGAACAGTAATTTCAGTGCTGCTACCTTGAAAGGAACAGAAACAATTGCAGAGGTAGACACTGCAAGCTCCATCTTCGTGATCTTTCACTGAGACATCATCTGTACCAGAATGAAGATTGACAAAATACCTAAGTTTCAGGAGATAAAGGTGAGTAGTACTGAAGGGTCACCTGTTTCTCAATCACTGTGTTAAAACATACAAGATTTCAGAAAGAAGTGATTCTGTTCAACCAGGAGAGAGAGGTCCTTTCTCAAAATTTCACTTTTGTTTTCTCCTTGCAAAATCCACTGATATTTTTTGCCTGAATCAGTTAAAGAAACCTACAGACAACATTTGCCTTCAAAGACAAATGAGTGAAATATTGAGTTCAGGAAAATCTAATCTGGAAGTAATTGCAGCGGACTGAAACAATTTATAATGCTGTTTAATCTTTATGCAGGCCTGGAGTAACTTTTGAAGATTCTGTTCTGCTTACCATGTTAGAAGTGCATCACTCTTCTTTGGATGTTTTTCTGTGTGTGCTCCTTTTTCAACTAAAATTAATTTTGTTAAGTTCTAGCTATCGTGCATTTGAAGGGAGAAGGAAAAATTCAGACTAACAACATGACTGTGAATTTTTCTTATGTTTTTGTCTCCGCTTTGACCAGACCTTAGGAGGGTTATAGAATTGTTGAACCAATTTATTTTGACAGAGAATAAAGATATTTTTGGGGGATCTCCTCACTAGGCTTATTGATTCCCCTCTCCATATTCAAATGAGTGTGACCTTTTTTCCTATGGTTCTACTCAAGAGCTTTGAAGAGGAGCTTCACTGAGGAAAGATGCTCATTGAGAAAGTGATCATGTTTAATTAATAAATCCTTTTGAGACAGGATGGAGTGGATTCAGATGAGAAAACAAAAATAACAGCAGCAAATGCTTTTTATATAACTGCATGGCAATGACTCCAAGGCTGGATATGAAGCAGAATTTGTCTCATGCATACTCCTTGCCTCCAGAATCTGATATGAAATGATGCAAATAATACTTCTGCTGAGGAAATTCCAGGCACAGCCTATGCCCCCAAGGTATATTCAGCTGCAGACTTTCCTGCTACATGGAGCAGCCTGTGAGTAGCCCCCATGCTTCCCATTTACCACAGCCATAACATTACAACACTGTCATCAGGGCAGTCAAACCAATGTGGGGGCCTTAAAATGCTGGGAACTGTAGATTGAATTCAAGGTAAGTTCAGTCCGGATGACAAGGAGAGGAGGACACAAAGTGCTTTGTACCTCAGGCAGCAAAGAAATCCTGAGACTGGCCAACTCAGTCTCAATATAGACAAAGGCACACAGCCTAAAGTCAGGTACAGATTCCAACAAAGAATTCTGTACTTTTGATTAAAAAAAACCCCATCATTTAAGAGTGAAGACTTAAATGCAAGCAGAGAAAATGCAGAAACAAGAGAGAAGGCCCATTCCAGAGATGCACAAAACCCAGAGGAATTCTGTGACTATGCCACCAAGATTGCATAATTTAATATTCAGAGAAAAATGCTTACTAATTACAGATGAAATATGAGAAACTGTTAAATTGCACATATTGTAACACTTTGGAAAATACCAGTAATGACACAATTCAGCCGGAAAAGTGAAGGACAGGGAAAAAAGACATTAAATTATACACAATAAAAGATTAGGTGCACTTGCTGTGAAACAATGTAAGAATACTGAAATGGAGTAATTTTAGCAGCATTATATATGAGCTGGTCAGTAACGTGAAATTACTGTTCATTAGTTTTAAACCTTTCCTGAAATATATTCAAGCAGCTTAACAGTTGCCTGGCAGGGGGTGGGGGGTGGGAAATGAGTGGAAAACAACAGAAGAGCTACAGGTAATGAATTTCTATACAGAATGGCACATGGCTACAGGCCAAAAGTGACACAGGTTTTTACCACAGTACATTAAATAGTGTTAAAAGGATAAGAACTATAATCAGGGAAGGTGACAAATAATCCAGCATTTCACACAGTTTCCATCTTTAGGGAAACAACATCAGCATAAGCCAGAAAAAAATCAACCCTTTGTTTTGTTAAACCCACTGATAATTTTCAGTCTCCTTATGAACAGAAATTAAAGAGATTAAATACTCGAGTTAAAAAGAGCATTGTGCATGTACGCAGTGTACATCAACTGATAAAAACGTACAGCAGACAGGAACTTTAGACCAGGTAAATACAACAGAGATTACTGTATCATAAAGTCTTAAAAGCAAACTATGTCTGAAAGGCTGCACTGTATGTTACTACTAAAGCAAAAAGAAAGTTGAGAGTAGGTTCCCAAACCCTCAGATTTTTGTCAGTAACTTAAGTAGGATCAAGATTTCCGTGGAAAGGTTTAAAATGGGATGTCCTTAAACCTGTATTTATACTGCTTGCTATTTTTATTTAAGTACTTGAGCACAGATGAAGCAAGGCAATTTGATTTAGAAATTATGTTCTCTTATAAGAGAGTGAAATAAGAACTTACTGCAATTTCAGTATTTACTTCATGTTTGCTGAACTTGTAAACAATCACATACGCAGACACTCCTGCCACACAGAAAATTCGGCTTTCAGGACACCAGTACATCATCTGAACAGCAAAAGGATCCTCTTCCACAATCTCAGCTGTTGCTTTTCCTTCTCCCACTTTCTGTTTTTCAAAGACCTTTGATGTTTTTAGTTTGTACAACATCTGTAGAGTAACTGGAATATATTAAAACATATAAAAAATACTAACATGAAGCAAATCAGTCATAGAATTCCTAGTTCCCACTTTCTTCTCAGTTGTAGCATAACAAGGAATCTTAGGAAAGCCTAAGAGGAGAAGATGTGTATTATACAATACAGATACTATTCTGGTACATATTACTGGTAGGATATGTATTTAATACTTCCCAAAAGGGTATTTGTCTGTGAAATACTTCTTAGTACTTTCTGGGGCAGGATGTCAAAGGTGTAAATCATTGTGTTCATAATTAGGCTTATACTCAGTGTTACAGAGAGATCTGATAATATTGACCCTTTCCTAAAGAGATGTGAAACTAAGATTTCATTTGTCTGAGGTTATGGTCTTGATAGAATGTAAGGACTGTATGGCAATTCAAGAGAAAACATTAGGAAAGCATTCTGGTGGCGTGGTCAACACAAAATACTTCTGAATTAATGGGAGTTCAGAAACGTTTTGAATTTCTTGACTAATAAGTAGATCTGTATTTATACCTGTATATAAAATCCTAATATCCAGAAACTTTTGTCAAGATTAGAACTCCAGTGCAGCAAGCTCCAGAGGTAAAGGAGGGATGACAATTCACCCCATCATGTTTTACATTCTTCCCTGTTTTTACTACTTTTACATTAGCTTATCAGTGGTATTAGTCAGTAACTGCATAAGGTCAGAAAAAGTCAGTCAGGCCCAGCACCTAGAAAGGTGTGCATATGCACAAAGGCAAAGCTGCTTGCTAAGTCAGTGTAATTGTGGTAGCTCAGCCTGGCCAGCTTGTGTAACAAGAGCATCAGGAAGATGAAAGGACAGTGTTTTGGTTATGTAACCAGATGATGAACACAGCAAAACCACATTTTCGTTTGGCAGTGCAGATATATGCCAGGAGGTTTAGCATACACAATTTTTAATGTTTTAAAAACTTTTAGCACATAAAGCACTTCAGAATTTTCACAAATTGCAGCGAGTGCTTCAGTAATAAATACATAATTCTTCCTGCCCTCAGTGGCAATGAAAGGGGATTCAGGTTGCCCTTAGTGCCAGTATCAAATCTAGAGTGGCACTTCAAATCAGGCATCATGAGTCCATGCACACTAGGACTGGAGGAATTATAGAATCATAGGGCAGAGTACAAGATAAGAGTCTTCCATGCTTCTCTGAATTACTGGGTACCATCTGTACCTAGTGCCTTCTGTGCCTTCTCTAAGGGCAAATAAGAAACAGCAATGGCTTTTGAATTAAGATACATTCAGAAAACAGCTCCAGTGGCTTAGCAATTCTTTGTCTCTCACAAATCTGTGCTTTCAGATACAAGATGACACAATTAAAGTATGTCTAAAAGCAAAGTATTTTGTGCCTTCAAATACCAGTAGGATATTATGTTTGCTAGGAAATCTCAAATGAACTTAGAACTCCATTAAAAAGGTTAACACCTTGTAAATAATATAAACAATAGAACTTTGTAATAATCAAAACCTTGTAAATAAGAAGTACCAAGTATGGCATAAGAAACACAGTACATGCCCTGAAAAGCAGGACTAGGACCAGGACATCAGACATGTACTGAAAATACCATTATTGTTGAAGAGATTGTGAATATTCATGATCATCTCATCATTATCAAGCTTTTACTGTTAAGAAAAATTCCTATTGCAGCATGTATATATTGATTAGGGGGTTATGGTTATATTCCCTATGAAAGGTATTTTTCTTTCCCCATTTCTGCCAGAATTGTAGAAGGAATAACTAGCACACTGCTTCCTGTGCAGTACATACACTAAATGCCTTGGGATCTTCCAACAGTCTGTACTGTTTCACCCTTACTTCAGTGCCCGTATTTGCAGATTCTTGTTAAAAACAAAATATTCACAAGACAAAGTCTAATGTCTCACTCTACTTCTTTAAATAAAACTAATTATCCTACTTTTGTTCATATTAAAGCTCTCACAAACTTCTTTCTTTGCAGATAAACTGTTGACCTCATTTGATGATGGGTTTTTTGGTGTTCACCATAACTTGAAGTTACTGGAAGATGTAAACTCTGAGTGGCATGCGTCTGTTTTTCCACTGTTTCCAAACAGACAAATTCCATAATAAAAAACAACCCATGGTCATGTTCAGTTGCTGTTCCTATTTAATATATCTTTGTGAAATGAGGCTTTGGAAATCCTCATTTTTACCTTGTCCATCCTGTGTAAAAATATTTGGTATTAGGCAAAAAGGGAAGTACCTGACAAAGTCAGGTTTAGCTGACATTAAAAACTTGTCAACATCCCCCATGTTTGGCTGGAAATGGTAGCACTATTAATAATTATAATTCTGTGGCACCATGTGGAACTAGCAGGTAGTTTAAGTATGCCATACTCTATGATCTTGGCACCCATTACAGACTGGTTATTAGGACCATAATAAATCTCTCTCTGCCTAACATTTCATCCAAAATTTTCTTTCACACTCTCTTTTCTTTAAGAGGCTGATACCTCATAAAAGAGTGATATTTATCCCTGTACCACCAAAGAGACAAGAATACAAAGCAGCTCTAAAGGAACTATGGTGAAGCACTGTCACATTATTTGAAGCAGAATATTTTAAATTTCAATCAAAGTGTATGTGCATTTTAATAAATGTATTTTACTAATAAATACTATATGTATTTTCTGTAGGGGAAATGCTGTGTGCTGATATGTGCAGTTAGGGCTAGATTGTATGAACAAGTATATTCTGAAGCTTTTTCCTGCTAGGATGAATGGTAATGCTTCCCAGTTATTTCCTGGGATTTGAGACTGGACAAGAAAAGATTCACCCTCACCAGATTAAACATGTATTGAAGTGTATGAACGTATTTCATATTTTCAATATTTTATTTTTACTTAGCTATAAAGAAGACTTTGTTGTACTCAGTATAGAAGTGACATGAGAATTGGAGCTGAATGTTAGATCTAATTGAGCCCTCTCTTCTAGACACACAAGAAGAATGGGTCCTAAGGGTTTTTTACCAACACTTCATCTTTCATAGGTTTTGGTATGTTGGACTTTGAGTTATTCGTCACCCATTTCTGCCTAATATATCTCATTACCAGCATTTTTTCCCTTAATAAAGATTTTCTTAATTTCACTCCTTTTTCTTAATTATATCAGCCCCAGTATTACCACTCAACCTGTTAAGTATCCTGTTTTATATATAAATGTGTGTTTGTGTGATTTGTCAGCATTATATAAAAGTGAACTTTAGAAACTTACTGGCAGAAGCATCCCAAAATTTTACTGATCCATCTGCATGGCTTAAAAAATATAAAAATTAAATGTGTTAAAACAAAATGCAATTCTAAAACATCATCTACTTTCAGTGACTAATAAATATAGCAGAAAAAACTCATTTTGCTCATGTAACTCTCTTTAACTTACTGACAATATATTAAAGACATACATACAACTATAAGAAAATATTTTGTTATTAGTTTCATTTGGTTAATAAAATATTTTTATGCATTTCCTGCAGAGAACTAAGCCCCCAGTGAATTTCAAGATTACAACAAGAAGAAATCACTTCCCACAGTAATAATGAGTTTAAGTCACAGCACTTTTGGCTTTGCAGCAGGCCAGCATCAAGCCTATGCACTCTAAAAATGCCATGTACAGTGAATTTTGAAAGGACAGAGGGTAACTTCATTTTGCTTGATACTTTACAACTGTGTTCTTTTTATTAACATTAAACCCCTGAAGTAAAGCTGGAGAAAGGAGACACTTGTGTTTACAATGAGAATGATCCCTTCATCACCTTCTCGCACTACTGCACACATCATAATCTTGTTTTTATGAACAGGTTTTTAGTATCATTGATAGTAACAACTTATCAAATATATGACTGAGACCAGAGGAAAACCGATCATGCATCTTAGCTGAATACCTTCTGTTTCACAGTATGGCCCTTGGGAATCCATCAGGCACTGCTCATGGGGCTCCTACTGCAATCTGAGCCTTTCTAGGCCTTTTTGCTCTGTTTCTTCACCCACAAGGTGAAATTCATCCCAGTGCACCACACCCTCACTAATGCTGGGTATTAAATTGAATTCCCAAACTGTCCCCATATAGGAAGTCCCCAGAAGGCCAAGGGACAACAGGTATAGAAGACCAGTTGCTCTCTTTTTGAAGCTATTCTCCATGACCTTCAAGGCCAATATATTCTCTTGCAATAGATTTTTCTTTCCAAAGACTTCACCTTCACAAGTGCTGCTGCCTAACAGTGGGGCCTCAAATGGCAATTCTTAATGGTAGCTCATCCCTGGGTACCAAGGTTCTGTTTTCTACAGTAGAAGAGAATTTCTATGGTGACACTGCTCAAATGAAGAGCCAGGATATGCACACACTGTGAAGTCTCAACTCTTGTCTATAGCTAACCCACAATCAAAAGGAGTAGATGCAAATACTTTAAAAGTACCAATCCCCAGTCTCATTCTCACCCTGTAATAATGATTTCAGGATATGTCTGAGCTCCAAGGTTCCATGCTCCACCACTGATAGGCCACTCCTAAATAAAAAAAAGTACAGAGATCACAACTTATTCTGATGAACCTTGCTTGGTTCACTTTTAAATTCAGGAGTAGACATCATCTTCCCCCAAAAAGCAAACTTGTAAAAGAACAAAAATATGTATAATTCAAAGCTTTTACAGTTTATTAACATTTTCATGTCATCAATTCAGGCTTTGGAAACTTAATAACACTTTAATATTATCACCTAATGTTTTATGCTATTAAAATATTTCCACCCAGCTAACAGTCAACAGTCTAAAACAGGAATAGAGGGAGAAGTAATAAACAATTCTTCTGGTCTTTGGAGATGGCTTGTCTCTTGGAGTTTCTGTAGAACACTGAACAGACCGAGAATTAATTTTGAATACAAAGACCACTGTAGAGGCTGGCCCAGAAACAAGTATCAGAGCATGATGCCACGAAGAGAACTTTTACAGAACATATGAGATCATCATCTCTTCCTTGCCTTTTGTTTACTGATGGCAAGACTCCCATTCTCTTGGTCTAGGCTGGTTGAGCAGAACGCTGTCCTGTGCCTAAAGCCCTGGCATATATGGATACAGGATGTAGAGGGTGACATATGTGCAGAGTGGGTCAGGATGTGTGCAGAGTATGAGTGGCTGGAAAAAACTGGGAGCACAGACTTTGTGTGGATACATGGAGTGGCTGCTTGTGGGTACAGAAATGGCTGGCTGGCATATGAGTGACTACCTGCCTTCAGAGTGTTTATTTGTATGTGCACAAATAAAGCAAGGAGACAATAGAGGATGCAGGGAATACAGGAAGGTGTGGCAAAGTGTAGGAGGTAAGGGTAGATTTAAATAAGAGAAATAAAATATTTTCTGAAGTACTTTTCCAAACCAAGATCCAAAAGAAGTAGAGAGGGTTCAGTTTCTGAGTCAATGGAAAACAAGCCAGCTCCAAGGAAAGTAATTCTGTTGATTTGAATGGAAAACTGATGATGTCTGACTTGTTTACCCAGTACTTTTTTCTACTTTATTTATTAAAATATATTAGTTCTAGCCAAAACATAAACAAGTTTAAAGCTTGACATTTATAAATTAATTGCATTTCTTCTTTTACTTTCTGCAGCTTTTCCTATTTCTAAAACATTATGATAAGACTTTGGTAGCTCAGAGACATAGTTATTAATATCCCTATTTAATAACAAATCTCACAGACATGCTGTCAACTCTTACTGACCATCTTCTGCTTTGTCTTTCAGTTATCATGCTTTCACTTTTTTCTTTGATAGAGAGAACCTATCCATACAAATTTGAATTGTACACTGATGGCTCCCTTTAACCCAATCTGATCTGGAATAGCTCCAGCATCTTAATGATGAAGTTCTGTATAATGGCAATTAATGGTTCTGCTTAAGTGGTCATGTTTCTGAGGGACAAATACTGGACTGTAATCAGGCTGCTAAGCTGCTGGTTGGACTAACCTTAAAGTGATTATTAAAGAAGTAAAACAAAAATAATTTGGTAAGATGTCACAAAACATAGGTTATACATCTACTGTCTTTGCTTAAAAAAAGAGTATTGGTTTTGTTTACCTTATTACTGTATCCTTGCTTTTTATGTTTTGCTCCTACAGAATAGAGTACAGGGATCAAATCTGGAGGACAGTCCGCAAAATATTCTGTGCAGGTAACAGGTGACTCATGAATGTCAATAGGATATGGATTTTCAAAGATTGGAAAACTAGTTAAGGAAGACAATTTATTAGAAGCACTGTGACACACTGAGCCATAGAATAAAACATATTCTTATATTAAAGTATATAGTAGAATCAAGGCAAAATCACTACTAATTACATGTATTTTCTCTTATTTATTGAAACTTAGGTATTGTTTTTTAGTATCAGTAATAATGTATAGATACCCAAATAAAGACATAAAAATTCACTGCTTGGACAAGAATCCTCTTGTTACATATACAGTCCCTAAGGCTAATTGGGCTACCTGTATGAATGAATATGAGCTAATTTTTTTCTAACAAAATCTTATTTATACAGAAGTGACACATTTTCTAGAAGTTTCAGGTTCATGGATATGATATATACTATGAACTACAAACTACTTTTACAACTGTGGATTTTATATTGAACATCTTAGCTGATTGGGTTGGTAGACTACTGACTATACAATGAAAAATTGCAATAACAGATGAGTAGATCTCAGTTTAATTCTCACTTCCATCAGTTTGAACAGCCTGAAAAGGAGGAAAACCTCACTTTGGCACATTATACAATGTTATTCACAACTGAAAAATATAGGAAATTTGGTTCTGATTTCAGTTATGTCCATTTTACACTGCCAAGATCATCTGAATTATTCTTTAAATTATTCTTTAAAGTAAGTGTGATCTGAATATGATTCACTTAACATTTTTCAATATATTGACAGCCAAATCTGTTCCTAGTTACACCAGTGTGAATGGGGATGTACATTACTGCTAGTGTTGGAGGCAGAACAAAATAAATAAGAACTGAATTATGCTTTACATGATGTACAGTTCCTCTTTGATAGGAACATGGATTCTGATATGGAAGAAGTATTTGTCATTTAAACCAGCAACTGGATCATGAAGTAATTCTGTAGACCCAGATAAAACAATGCCATTATTTATTAAGATAGTGAAACTAGGCATGCATAAAAGTAGCTGTTTAATCTTATTTCCAAAACACGTATGTGTTCAAGTATTATTTAACTTTGGTGTTTGAGGGTTGTGCTGAAGGAACTGCAGATGTAGATTTATCCCAAAGTTTAAGAACAAATATTATCCTAAGTTCCTGTTCATTAGGTGAACTTAGCTCTTAAGGTGGAAGTACATATTTAGCAAGAGTTATTTCCAAGAGTGAATGATTTTGGATAGTAAAATGATATTGCACGATAACATTTGGAATTTTATGATAATTTACTAGACAGTTAAATACACAAATAGCTTCATACAAAATTTTATACTTACTTGCTTTGTGTCAGGTCAACGACAATGAGATCTTTTTCCAAAAGCACAACTACAGCATAGGGTTCTTGAAATTCTGTAAGCAAGGAATCAAGTATAAAAGACATGGAGTTCTCCTATAAGCCATTTTAAGCAAGCAAGTAATATTTATGTTCTTTTAACTTTCACAGTATATTAAAGCTTTGAGGTATAAACCCCCGACATATGCACAAACCAGACATAGCTAGAAACTAGGGCCAGAGAGGAAGTAAGAAATTACTTTTGGATTGTACTGTTGACAAACATACAAAGCAGAAGAAGAACTGGAGTATTATAGCCTGCCAGCATGATGCTATGATGAAAGCAAAGAAATAGGATATGAATAAGTTGTGTGTATCATTGCATTGCTGAATCCAATTATTATACAGAAAAAGTATTTTTGCTGTCCAGAAGTAATACTTCTACGGTGAACAACTGCTCTTCAGAAACAGACTGTGCATGACACACAATGCCCCCATTTCTGAGGTGATTCAAGGGGAATATTTCCAAGGAATCCTGTAAGTCTGCTGTGTTCAATTCAGATACTAACACACCATTTCCTCCCGCACACCCTTTAGGAGATTATATGGTTTGGTTTTTTATACAATTCTCTCATTTATCAAAACTAAAGAATTCAAATGACAAATAAATGCTTCCCCTGATGCACAGAGTATATTAGTTTACATAGGATAAGTTATTAAAAAAATACAAATGTGAAATTATGAATTTCTTTTCAACAGCTGCAAATCATTCCAGCACAAGCTCAGAATAAACTGTTCAAATGGGCAATGCCAAAAGGACGAGTAAGTGAGAGCAACTGATTCATCTTCCCTTCAGTCCTGCTATGAATGCACAATATTTGCTGCCTGTTTTTAAACAAGGCTATGAATAACACAGGTTAAACCAAAATGTTCAAATATTAGTCTGTGAGCAGGGGAAGGTGCTACAAATCCTTAGTACTGGGAAGTATATGACACAGCTAAATGAAGGCCCAAACCAACTCTGATTACAGAAAATTAAATTTATTCGTGACACTGAAACACATATACACTTTACTAGCAGTTTTTAATATGTACTTGATTTAGCTATGTATATAAGAATTATTTTACTTTTCTGCTTGAGGGCTTCAAATGCTAAATTTAGTTCCTTTTTGAACTTACAGCTTTTCTTAATTTACACCCTGGAACTTTCTGACAACATATTTCAGAACTTGGCAGCCCCACAATATGCAGCAAACATTTTTAACAGTTCATTTCATGCTGAAGTGTACGAAGTTTTTTTGCAGGTAAGTTACAGTTTAATTTAATAATTTAGCAAGCTGTAAATGATGAAAAATTTCAGAAATATAAGCACCTATCTTTGATTAATAGCAATGTTTTCTCACACTAGCCCATGGGTTTCAATCCTGTAAGTGGAGATTTATGCATGCTTTATTGTCCACTCACTACTTCCTTCCTACACTGAGAATGCAAACAAGTTTCAGGTACTTTCAGTTATGTAGTTTTCTTCAGATGAAGACAAATATGAGGATGGAAGTCCCTGGAATGGGATTAATATATGAGGAAAGATCACTTTGCTTATATTTTCCATAATTGTATTTTTCCCAATAAACTCACCATTTGGATATGGGGTTTCACAAAGAGTTAAAAAATCAACTATAGGATGATCCATTTCAAGAACTGTAATTGCTTTCCCATGCATGATTGTTAAACTTGGTCTTCGACAAGGCTTATCATATGACAATCCACCAGAAAATATCACAAATGGTTCACTGTATTAAAAAACCCAACATAATAATTGTAAGTCTACATAGTACATACAAGTTTACATTATAGGTTTAGTGTCTGCAAATAATAATAGCTCTGCAAAAAGAATGCAGGAAAAGATTCTAAAAGGACTTAAACTCAGGAATGCAATTTTGAGTTAATTACAGAATTAAAAACAAACCTGTTTTTACAGGTCTTGTACTCTACTTTAAGAATTGGTTTACAAGATTCAGGTTTTTTTCCATCTCTTTGAACTTTTCCTAAGGAAAGAAAGAACATGAAAAATCTATCAAAACATCATGAAATTGAACTATCAAACTAAAACATATACATTGAAACAACTGTATAAGCAACAACAAAAAAGGAACTTTAAAGCTACAAAAGATAAGGAGTATTAGCTCCTATTTCCATAAAATATGCATTTGTCTAAATTAATTACATTTATTATGTCTTTGTGTTTTTACTGCCACATACATCTCAAGAACCATAGAACACACTTCAAAGACATCTACAAACCATGCAGATTTCTGAGTATGACACAACTAATAATGAATAAATTAGCCTAATTATATGCCTTTTTTTCTGACCACATAATGACCAGAAACAGCTTAATTTTTCCTAAGCCGTTTTTAGCTTGACTTAAATCCTACTGCTGACAAAATATTACATGCTTTGGAGTGTAACTAGTTGAGTGATAAAATTAAATGAAGCATACAACTGAAATTCATTAGTTCTTGGTTAATTATGGCTCAGTACTTTCTTCCAATCAGAGAAAAGTCACTTGTAAACTAAAAAAAAAATACCCATTTTGGGTTCCTTGCTTTGGAAAGCCTATGCTTTGCTTTTGACAACAGCCTGACTGGAGGACACTATAGATGGATCCAGACTTTTCTCAAAGGTGCACAGTCATATGATGGGAGATAAAGAACACAAGCTGTGGCATGGAAAATTCTGGTTAGATATTAACAAAAAAATTTATGCCACAAGGGTCATTAAATACTGAAAGGCATTGCCCAGAGAGGTTGTGCAATTTGTTGCTGGAAGTGTTCAAGTGCTCAGTCTCCTGAGTTTACTCATCAAATCAGGCCTGTTTTGATCTGATGGTCTGACTGGTTGACATCTGAGAGTTCCCTTCTAACGTCGTAAAATTCTATGACTAAAAATGATAAAACAGAAGAAAATGAATAAAATGCTAAATCCTTTTGGGGCTACTTAGATCTTGACTTCCTCTTCTTCCTCCCTCTCCACCCAGTCAGGTTTTTTAGTAATGTATTGATTTACAATGGTGTCAGTATTTTTTTACCTAATTTGTAGGAAGTAACTTCATATGAAGTCCCAGCCATAAAAGATATAGCCATCTCTTAATATGGCTCCTTTAAATTCTTCATTGCAGTTATTTGGAAAGCCTTGTACCATCCCCATGACAAACACCACAGTACCTTGCACAAAACGTATCAATTTGTTGTGAAAATTGCACATACAAGCCCCTATGTACAAACTATAAAAGAAAGAAACGTGAAAATCCCATAGCCTGAGGGTCTCACAGACCAGCAGTAGACTCTTACAAGGAATTGGACAGAAGATATTAGAGTAAATTAATCAGAAAGAGGTATTTATGACACCAGTTAAAACAAAAAGTTTCATCTAAGTTACTGATTTTTACAATAATTTGCAGCTACTTTACAGATCAAAATATTTATGCAAGAAGCAACATCTGGCGACAATGAAAAATGAAATAAACATACATATTAGCAAACAGCGTTGAGAACACTGTATGGCTTCTTAGTTACACATTTTAACTATCAGAATTACCATGTGGAATTGTGGTCTGGAACGGTCTGTTAGGGCTTTTCAGATTCCATAGGGTCAAGCTGCCATCAGAGTGACTACACATGAACTGTTTCCCTTCATGATGCCAAGCAACAGAATGAATAGCCTACAGAAGTGAAAGAAGAACTTGAGACTGGAATGGAATACAGTGTTTACACCTCTGATATTTTAATGTACAGATTATATTATTCTAATGGTATATCAACAGCTGGATGGTTCTTGTTTGTCTAAAGTCCATCACCATCACTTTTAAGAAACGTATGGCTGTAATCCACATTTCATCATAAAGGCTAATGTAAGACAATAATGTAGGAAAGCCTGTACGGAATCAGGCTGAAATTGAAGGAAAAGGGTATTAAGGTAAAAGTGTAAGAACAAGAGACATACAATCCAGCTGTACTATGTCTGACAGCTCTCCTTAGAAGTATTTAATCTGGCAAATTTGCATAGAAGGAATTTTGTGTAAAAATCTTTACAGGTAACATACAACGCAGAGTCTTCCCCAGGGGAAGTAATACACCGCTCTTGGATTATTTCCACACATACTCTCACATACTAAAGTTGCAGAGCAAGTCCACAGAAATCTGAGATGTTTCATGTCAAAACCAAAACACTGAAGATTAATCCAGGACCATTTCACTGATAGAGAAAATTACCAAAACAATGATGCAAGATAGTTTTGGAACAGGTAGTGCATCAGAGAAGGGGAGTATCACACTCCTTTGTGCACACTACAAGTACCACATGATGAATGTTACGTTCATGATTCTCAGTATTTTGTGCATAATTAGTGGAACTGACTGAAAATATCCGCAGTTACATCAAACTATCTGAAAGTATAACAGTGTAAATCCTTCAATTTCCCTGGTATGTGCTGGAAACTAACAAAAGCCATATTCTGACAAAACATTCATTGCATACCAGTTTCTCACACACTCCCCTCAGAAGCACAAAGTCACAGAATTCTCCCTTGAATCCATATCCCTTCCAAAAATGTTCACTGCTAAATAGCAAAAAACCACAATATAATTTTACATAAATGTAAATAAAAGAGATCTATTTTTGAATGCAGCTTAATAAACTTACTTTTTTTTTTCAACCCAGGAAATGCTAAGGCCTTGCATACACTTACAATTGCATATAGCCATTTACCTGATTTATTCAAATGACTTAAAATCATGCCCAGGTATTCATAACTCAGCATTGCAGCTGTTCATATCAATTTTGCTTAAGTGCTACTGGTCACTATTTAAAACTCCCTGTTGGTTTTCCTCTTTTAATAATTATATTGATTGTTATGGTTGGTGTAGTGGTTTGGTCTAAAATACTCATTACTGTTTATCTTCTGTGAGATAAGAATTAGGAGAAATGCAAAGCAGGCACCAACTTGAATGAATATAAAGAAGTTTATTAACAGACCTAAAAGAAGAAAAGGAAAAAAAATTATACCACCTTTAGAACTCTCCTCCTCCCCCCACCTTCCTCCCTTCTCCCACTGACAATGTAAAGACAACCCTTAAGATGTTCAGTCTGTTTACCACTTCCATAATAACCTTGTTCAGTCCATTTAGAAAGAGAAGTCTCTTTTTGCTCGTGCTATGAAAACAGTATCACACCGAGACAGCCACCCACTTCCAAATATTGTTCAGTCCATTTAGGAAGAGGAGTCTCTCTGCTTGCGATGTGAGTCCCTTCCCCCGACTTGCAGCTTTTCCCGCAACTGCTTTCGAGGGTCCACTCTTGAAGTTTTTCGGGGTACAATTTTAAGGTTGAGCTGTTCAGAAAAAAAACAGAGGCCCTTCTCCTTCCCTGGGAGCAAAGGGTCATCTTCATCTTTGAGACTATCACTGGAAGCATCTCTAGGAATTGAGATTTTTCTCCTTTCCTCTTTGGAGCAAAAGTCCTCATCTGGTTCATCTGGTTCATCTCTCTCTGTCCAAACTTCTCATGAAATTACAGCTGCGTCAGCATCTGCCTATCTCAGCGCAGGTGCTTCTGCTTATGAGTTGAACACTCCACCCCCCATATCTTCATGAAATTACAACAGGATACTCTGATATATCATAGCTTCACAACAGACTTTCAGCTTTAAGCATCTCCTCTCTCTCTTCCCTCAGGTTTTCAGCTCTTCACAGCAATAAAAGGGTTAATCTCACCTCGGCCTTACAGCTGGAATGTGGCTTATCGCAGTTGGTCACCTGACCTCTGCCGGACAGAGGTGCCGCTTTGCTGAATCTCGGCCGCAGTGGAGGGGGGGGGTTCCGAGCCGCTCCGGCTGCCCACGGCAAGGCAGTGGGGGGGGGTTCCATGGCTGGAACAGGCCCATGGCTCCAGGCTGGCCGTGGCCCGGCCCGGCCTGGCCCAAGCAGGGCCTGGCCGGGCCTGCTGGCCCCTGCACGGGGCCTGCAGCCACCTGTGCCAGCGCCGGAAACGAGAGAGAGCTTGGGGGGGGAGTTTGTCTATTCTTAAGTGTGTATCACAGAGGCGGTCACAACTTTAAGTGGCTTAAAGAATTGTCCATATTCAAACTGGCCAGCTGATAGGTTCTATCAGGTCCCAGAGGAAGCTGTAAGCACCCCTTAGCAAGGATATCCCTTCCGGGACTATGCTTGCTAACCTATGACATTCTCCACCCCTCGCCTCTGTGAAGACACATTTAAGAGTTATTATCAAAATTGCATTCAACTTCTGCCATATTCCACCCCTAGGTAGTTCAGTACAATTACAATATAAGTTTCTCACTATCATGCTACTTAACTTATGACCTAATACTTGCTTTGCCCAGTATTCCTCCTAATTAAGCTTTATCTCACAGATCTCATCAATTGCCCGCATTCTCCACCATTTTGTCGCGGGTTGGGTTTGTAACCGGGCGGAAACACCAATTTAGTGTAGTGGTTTGGTCTAAAATACTCATTACTGTTTATCTTCTGTGAGATAAGAATTAGGAGAAATGCAAAGCAGGCACCAACTTGAATGAATATAAAGAAGTTTATTAACAGACCTAAAAGAAGAAAAGGAAAAAAAATTATACCACCTTTAGAACTCTCCTCCTCCCCCCACCTTCCTCCCTTCTCCCACTGACAATGTAAAGACAACCCTTAAGATGTTCAGTCTGTTTACCACTTCCATAATAACCTTGTTCAGTCCATTTAGAAAGAGAAGTCTCTTTTTGCTCGTGCTATGAAAACAGTATCACACCGAGACAGCCACCCACTTCCAAATATTGTTCAGTCCATTTAGGAAGAGGAGTCTCTCTGCTTGCGATGTGAGTCCCTTCCCCCGACTTGCAGCTTTTCCCGCAACTGCTTTCGAGGGTCCACTCTTGAAGTTTTTCGGGGTACAATTTTAAGGTTGAGCTGTTCAGAAAAAAAACAGAGGCCCTTCTCCTTCCCTGGGAGCAAAGGGTCATCTTCATCTTTGAGACTATCACTGGAAGCATCTCTAGGAATTGAGATTTTTCTCCTTTCCTCTTTGGAGCAAAAGTCCTCATCTGGTTCATCTGGTTCATCTCTCTCTGTCCAAACTTCTCATGAAATTACAGCTGCGTCAGCATCTGCCTATCTCAGCGCAGGTGCTTCTGCTTATGAGTTGAACACTCCACCCCCCATATCTTCATGAAATTACAACAGGATACTCTGATATATCATAGCTTCACAACAGACTTTCAGCTTTAAGCATCTCCTCTCTCTCTTCCCTCAGGTTTTCAGCTCTTCACAGCAATAAAAGGGTTAATCTCACCTCGGCCTTACAGCTGGAATGTGGCTTATCGCAGTTGGTCACCTGACCTCTGCCGGACAGAGGTGCCGCTTTGCTGAATCTCGGCCGCAGTGGAGGGGGGGATTCCGAGCCGCTCCGGCTGCCCACGGCAAGGCAGTGGGGGGGGGTTCCATGGCTGGAACAGGCCCATGGCTCCAGGCTGGCCGTGGCCCGGCCCGGCCTGGCCCAAGCAGGGCCTGGCCGGGCCTGCTGGCCCCTGCACGGGGCCTGCAGCCACCTGTGCCAGCGCCGGAAACGAGAGAGAGCTTGGGGGGGGAGTTTGTCTATTCTTAAGTGTGTATCACAGAGGCGGTCACAACTTTAAGTGGCTTAAAGAATTGTCCATATTCAAACTGGCCAGCTGATAGGTTCTATCAGGTCCCAGAGGAAGCTGTAAGCACCCCTTAGCAAGGATATCCCTTCCGGGACTATGCTTGCTAACCTATGACAGTTGGTTACAGCTCATAGTCTGGAGACAGTATCAGAAGCAATCAACAAAAGGGCTGTGACCCTTTACCAAAGCTTTACTCAGCTCCTGGGGCTGGACAGCGGAGTCACAAATGAGTCTTTGCATTAAGATGACCAAGATATTTTAACAGGAATCTGACATGCCTTGTATACGAATGCTTGATTAACACACTAGTAAAAAAGTTGTGCCAAAAAGGACTCAAAAAACAGAGCTGAAAAATTTGAACTCTAGGTATTTATTTTTGGGTGACATATCACTCAAATTTCTACCTTCCAGAGAGGGGGTTGGTACACAATTCCTCTTAAATAAGCAGCAGAAACCAAACTCTAACTGAAGTAACAAAAGACAACACAGAAAGATGGTTCATGCAGAGTCCAATGTTGTCCCTCAGGTAGAAGAACCTTAGCTCTGTGGGGAGCGCTGCTTCACTTACACTGAAGGCATGTCTATCCTCATGCAAATTAATTCTGACATGAGCTCATTCATGCTTGCTATCATGCCAAATTTCAATCTGGTTTTGACGTGTTATCACACTTAGAAACATTTCACATGGTTACAGCCACTGACTGTGTCTGAGCAGGAGCTAGTAACTAGCTAGAAACTGTACCGAGCTGCTTGTTAAACTGCCTCTCAGCAACCAGGTGCCACCTGCCAGCGTAAGCCACTGGAGCTGAGGTGGGATGGTCCTGTCACAGACAGGTGGCATAGCAGCAACTCACACTGACCTGTTAGACTTTGCCCCAAAATGGGCAAGAGAACCAGAAACTCTTTTGGAGGTCTCAGCTGTGAGTCACGAGTAATTCTGAAAGATGGTCCTGAACAAATCCCGAATTTTCTCTCTGCTAAAATATGTCTAGCATTCTGATCCACTTCTTTAGCATCCACACACAAAAGGAGCAGTTATTTGCTTAGAACAGGAGTTCATCATGGTGGGTGACTCATGTGAATGTTCACACAGTGTATGCACGTACAGCATCTCACTCCAGATTGGGTGTGTTTCTCCTTCTGCAATACCCACGGTGGTTGCATACACATTCCATCTTCTCTCATACTCAGCATGTACTAAAATTAAGCATGCCTAACACCGTTTCAGCTCCCTCCCAACCACAAACCTTCTCCACTGAGGGTCTTTAGTACCCCTCTTAACCATATTTTGAACGAGAACAATGCTTGTCCCATCTTACTGTTTGAATGCTAAAACCCCTTTGTGTTCGTAGTACTGCAGGACCATTACAGCAAGCGCCATGTCCAATTTGAAACTTCCATAGTGGCACAGTGCTAGACAAAGGTAAGGAGAAGCCATTTGGCAAATGCCTCTGAGAACTCTGCAGCTTCATTTTGGAGATGTGTTGCAATGAAAGATGATTACTGCTTCAGACAGCTCTGAATGTGGGTTGACACAAATTTCCAAAGCCTGCGCATCAAGATGGCTGTTTTTTTGGGTCTGCCAACTATCAACAACTTGAGAACCATCTGAAAGATCTGTCTTGTTTATGTGCTGTCTTCTCATACATGATAGAAATAAACTTTTGAAGAAAATTATAAAAGGGAATTAAAGCCAATTATAAAGGCTTTTATAAATTATAAAGGCTTTTATAAATTATAAAGGATATTACAGAGGCCATTGTGTAGGAGCATTGATTGGAAGGGCCTCAATAGCTCATACATATCACCACTGAGGAGATGAAAATCATAATGACAGCAAGAAAAGTGAGGGTGAATTAAGTTTATTCAGAACTCATGCAAAGAGGCACTTTAGTATTTAATGAAGATACAGAACACCTACAGTAGTTTATCTGAGACTTCACAGATACCCTGCAACTGGTATTGCTCTGGCTCAGTGCCACAACAATACTGAGGGATTGGTCAGACATCGTGGGGCACACAGGCCTTATATCAGTCCAGATAGCACGGTGAAGGGGAGCAGGAACAATGATTTCTGGACTGTGATCTTTGGTGGCCAATCCATAAGATGAGATTTAGGCTTGATAATCTGGGTTGCTGCTAAATACCAAGTGGCACATGCCAAACTAATAATTTGTGACTCACAAAACCTATGTAACCCAGGATTTAAAAAGGAACCCCTTTTAGAGGCTCCCTAAGGGTAGTGGCTTCCCTAAGGGAATCCAGCAGGTCTGGAACATTATGAATATGGAGCCTGAATGTCTGGAATAAAGTAAAATGGCTAGTCACACAATCCTTTTAAAAACAAAATAAGAATCTTGCAACTATTTCAGTAAATAAGAAGCTAGCACCAGTTGCACAAAGGGGAGTAATGACACAGCAAATAACCACTGAGGAGGAAAGCATGGGACTGATTAAAAGGCAAAAAAAAGTTCCTGAAAACAGTACTGAAAAATGTGGAACAACTAAATTGGATGAGAAATTTTCAACACCCACCCATTCTCTCTCAAAATGAAAAAGAAAAAGAGGAACCAGCATTAAGAAGATCCTTCTTTATGCAATCACACCCTGAGTACAAGAGAGGACAGTGGGTGAACAGACATCCCCACCCCCACCCTTTCCGAGGGGACCTGTAAAAGGAAAAAGTTGTTCAGCCTTAAGTAATAGAACAGGTGCAATTTCACAAGTGTTTGCACAAGCAGATTGTCACTGAGAGACAACTGAGAGGCCATGTCTCGAGGCTTAAGTGCTGGCCTGTTCAAACTCCGTCCTTTGAAACATTTGCTGCGTTGATGCGCAGAAACTTAACCTTGCAGCTCAGAGTAGTTTTAATGTATCTCTGACAGCAGGTCTGAAAGAGTGCAGGATTCATATGTATTCAGATTGCTTTTTAGAGGGGAAATAAATGTGCATACACTCCTTATACATAGCAAGGTGACAAGATGAAGAAGGAAAGAGAACGAGAGGAAACCAATTACTGCCTGGATCACCTGAAAGAAAATGTCCTTTTCTACCTTCAATCGTAGTTGCATTCACATTCATCCATGGTGAACTTTAGAGGACTGGCAGAACAAAGAATATTTTTCCCTAGGGCTAGTGATAAAATCACAACAGCTAAGAATATATCTATTTTTCAAGCAGCTTGATTATTGATACAAGAACTGCATCTGGGGTTAATACAAGCTGCTTACACATGACGAGACAATTGTGTGATAACTATAACAATATAATTTTGAAAACTGTTTAATCAGATCTTAAGTACTAGGTAGTATCAACAGCTGCACAAGGTAATTAGTCTTCCATTATAATGAATATTCTAGAAATAGCTGGTGAAGATTATTATATAATTCCTTCTGTAGCTATATCTCAGGTCAGCTCCTTGCTAGACTCTGTTCAACTCAGGATCCCCACAGAGAAGTTGATGAACTTGTCAAAACCAAGCAGAAGACATTCTGTGTCACAGTACACTCATGAGAGCCTAGTGCATCAGAGCTAGAGATTTCAGACTTTGATTTCTATTGTCAGTAATTTGCTCAAAAGCATAGCACAAACAGTATTTCCAGAACCAGCAATGCCTTTAGATAAACATCCCTCTGCTTGGTTAAGACGTATGGCAAACTGCTGAATAATGGCTTTCCTGAATTAATGGAAATTGCTTACCTCATCATAATAAGCTCTCAGATCAGCTCTTTTAGATCGTAAGTCCCAGAACACAATAGTCCCATTTTCATAGCCTATCAACAGCTGGAGGAGGGAAAAAAAAACACAATTACATTTTCTGATTCAAAAGGTACATATCAATATTGAATAATATAAGAAGAAATACCAAAGTGATGTGCAAGATTGTAATTTGCCCTACACATAATACCCTGCTTTCAAATTACCTTTTAGTATAAATTACTTCACATTATTGACAATTTAAGATCTGATATGGGAAAAAAAAGGGCTTTATACAGCCTTTTTTCCCCTGCATGATTATGCACCTGGACAGTCTTCTCAATTGTGTATCTGCTGAAAACCAAAGATTGTAGCACGTTGCTACCAGCTCTTACATTCCCTGCCCCTTGCTGGAGAAAAACATATTTGACACCTAAGAGACCACTTAAATAACTTCAAACTAAGAGAGTCACCAGATTAAACTCATTCAGATACTTATATTCCTTTAATTTATGCTTGCTATTCCTTTAAAACATTCTGAAGAACTCCTCCTGCAGAGAATAAATTGCTTGTTTTCCTAATAATTAAAAATAAATTAATTGATATGCCTTTTTTTACTTCTTCTAGAACTGGGATGTCATATCATCATGCACAACAGAGAAATACCAGCAAAGATTTCTGAACAGATGAAAGAAAAGAAAAACAATGCTCAGGAGAAAAATAAGAATGAAAACAACCATTTCTCCTTGTCTCCGTTGAAAAGAAGTGAAATACTAATCTGGCACTGTAGAGTTACTCTTCATTTGAACACAATTAATTTCAGATCTTATGGACAACATGATGTCTAGCCTATTTAGGTGTCCTGGAAACTGTTTCCCATAGAATCTGTCTTCTTAACAATCTATTCTGGATGTGAAGACTGGAAGTGGCTAAACTGGCAGACTGTCACATTTCTGTGATAGAATATTTTGTACAACTGGCAATGATAATTGCAGTTGTTCATCATCTATAAACAGATATATCACAGAATGCAGGCAAGAATTTACAGTTTCTATATAAAGAATTTGTGCAGAAGAATGGCAAGATTATCTCTTAGTTGGAGAAACCTTAACAGCATCTTTGCTATCACTCACTTTAGCTTGCACGAGTCCTAAAAATGAAATTTGGCTGGGCTGCTAAACAAAACATTACTTTCTTTCCAAGTTAAGCATAACTGATACATCAACAGTGCTACAAAAGAGCCTGGGAAGACTCTCAGTTCTACCGGATATGATTCTTTTTATTGCCAGGAGAACATTCCTTACGTGGAATCTATTAGCTAATCTGGAAATGATTTATAGTTAATATATTTAATACCTGAATAGGAAAAATAACCGATTATGCTCCTGAAGGATTATTCTGCTGAAAAAAATTCAAACTGTCCTGGAGAAATTCCAGAATACTTAGCATTTTTGCTCTGGATGGCTCCATATGGGATTTTGTGGCAGAGTCAGAAAGCATGGAGTTAACTGGATAGCACTTGTGTCAGGATGCCATATGGTATTCTGGGATAATAAGTTGCCATTGAGAGAATGAACAAAGGAGTGTCTTACAGCAGCTACCTTCACTGTTAGCACAGTGATCCTAAACAGAAGCCTTTTGTATATCCAGGAGTTAGTGATGCTCATAGCAGTTAACCTGAGTAGGTGCAGGCCTGTGCTGGGCTGCATTGTGCTGCACACAGCACTTGGCTTTCAGGCCTGCATTGTGCTGAACATACTCCTTGGCCACAGGAAAAACTTAGCTGCTAATTCTAAAGGACCCTGTATTCTGCTCCCACTTGGTAAAGACAAGGACAGCACCTTTGTGCCTTTGTCTTCATCTTAATGTAAGGCAGTAGGTCTGTGTGAACATCCTTCTGCTTGAAGGATGTAGAAATGGACGGGGCTTTAAAAAAAAATCTTTTGAGGTCTCCAAAAAGTAAAATGCTGGCATGACTCTTCACAGTGGATAATGCCATGCCCTTATTGGAGGTTCATCCAGTGCTACACAGCCTGGGGTTCCCACCATCCTTTTTGTACTAACTCCAATAAATAGTATTTTAGTAAGTTATGGAGTCTGAGTGCCCTCCTTACTGTCATCATAACAAGCACTTGCACCTGTGCATTACAGCTGGGTACCAAACTAGTCGAGTTCAGTTTGTATCTACCAATATTCTTTTCACCTCAGCTTTTGTACAAATATATCCCAAAGAGTGAAGGAATTGAAGAGCGTTTAGTATGCGACCCTGTTTCTTAATAAGCCTTTCTCCCTGGGGAAGCAGGCTGGTCTTTTGATTTTTATCCCTCTCTTTTGCAAAGATATCATGCTCCAGGTAATTGCTAAAAGGTTTAATACCTTTTATCAGAGGCTGCATTTCACCTGATCTATTGCTGAAATGCTTAATGCACAACTGCACTAAAGATTTGCAAGTTACAAAGTGTTGTGATTTCAGGGAAGAAATTGAAAGGCAAAGAGATTTGCTGCATAGCCAGGAATCTCTTTTTGTTCAGACAGTAGTCATGCTGCTTTATTACTAATACTGTGATATACCACTAAAATCACAATTCCAACTGGGTGAATAGGTTTAGTCTCATTGCCTGGACATTTATGATGCTCTGGTCTGAACCACAGAAAACTCAAAATATTCCCACTCCTCTCAGTCATAGTGATCACTTGGGAGATCTATAAGACAAGATCTATTTCTGTAATAGAGGTAAAGAGTAAAACATCCATAAATGCAGTTAGAGAGGAAAACATAGATGAAGAAAAGCAGTATCTGTAAAAAGAGTCCAGGATGGAAAAAACTCCAAAGATTTCTCTTCAGCTTGTATTTCATGGCACCTCATTAAGTTACTCATGCTTAATTAGGTTACATAAAAAGCAGAACACTGGACAGAATTTGGAGAGAGAAGTCCTGGCAAGATCTTCCTTGTCTAGTAGAGTTGCTTCACATTTTGACTTAAATCTTTCTTCATCAAATGCTTTTGATGATGGGGGAAAATTTCTTTTTTACAATCAACTAATTACATCCTGGTACATGCCAGCAAGCCCCTTCCTTGTCCTGTAACACAAAACAGCTGGAGAAAAAATCCCAAACAAACAAGCCTGCCAAATGCACACTGTATTTAGGTATTATTAGATCTCAGAACTCAGAGATTGGAAGTTTAGCCCACCAGCTAATAGTTAATAACATTAAACCTTTGCCTATTAAGCTTTCTCCATTTGCTGGGAAACTGCAGATCGTTGCAGTTAATGTCTGCTCCTTTGACAGCAAGAAAAAACCATGTTTGCTACAGATCTGCCACTTATAAATGTCGGGCCACTTCAGTCTGTCCCTAATGTACACTTATTAATTGATTTGGCAGGTTATATTTCATGAACTTAATCACTTGGTCGCCAAATTGTTCTTCAGTGACACATTAAATGCCTACGTTCTCTTTTGCAGTCTGTCTTCCAGCCACAGTTTGTTAGATTCATAAAAGAGGCTTGTCTCCAAAGCTTGCCTAGATAGTTTGCCTGGAGGCCACTCCAGAAAAGTTTTGAATGGCAGAAGTCTTCTGGAATTACATTCACTCTTGGCACAAGGAACCCAATCACCAGTCAGTGATATAAACTGGAACTTTTAGGAATTCAAAGGACCTTAATGAAAAAGGTGAAGCACTAACTTCCCTGGCTTTCAAAGAGATCTTACGAGTGTCCTAGATTTTGAAAGGTCTGACTATGTTTTAGGACTCTCAACCACTCAGTGTCCACAGGAGAAATACTTACTTACTTCAGCAAAACAGCCCCAGGTCTGTGAACAACTTTTTAATACCCCAGAGAAGAATATACCACTGAACTCTTGCAAAGTACTTGTACAGAAATACTCTTGTAGAGTACAAGAACATCTGTATTTTGAGTAGTGATTATGACTGATTTGTACCTACGATTTAATTCCTGAAACATATGCAAAGAACTCTTTTATCTGCTGCCTATCATGAAGTGATGTGGGCAGTCTGACTTCTGCCACCAGTACCTCTTTGTGGTCTTTGGTTAACTTGGAATTGTGGAGATAAGCAAAAGTATGTAGAACTATCTACAAACAGTTCTTTTATCGAAGAATAACTCTTCTAAATTAAATAAAAGTCTACTTATCACACCATCTTGTACTAAAATGGCCAAGAGCAAATACCAAATAATATGGGAAGAGAACAAGTACTTGTAACACTCTCACATATTTTTTGTCTTAAGTAATTTTCTCATTCAAATACAGCCATCTCCTCAACTATACCTAGCTCTGTTTAACCTCATCTTTAAGAACCTTTTAGGAGAATTCAGCAAACCTCTTCAGTTACTCTCAAATTGATTTCTTTTGTATTAACTTTTCTAGCCTTCCTTGCGATCAATGCATTTTTGGCACACACAACAGAACTTGGAAAAAGTTTTATAGGTTCTACCCATTGCACATTTGAAGAAGTACTGAATTGGCTTGTTTGGAAGCTGACCTGTCAGGTTCATTTGGTATCTTTTTAGTTTTTGTATTGAAAGGGACTATGAGTTGTTTCCATCCTCTTAATATCAACTGTGATTTTCAAACTTGGAATCACAATCAGGTCTTTTCCATAGTGAATTTTCCTGTCTCACTAAGTTGTCTGTCATATAGAAAACCCTGTCCCTTCTCTGAATTTCTTTCAGCATTATATTGATTTTAGACACAGAAGGACAAGTATTATACTCAGTATTCAGCAGGCAGGTCAACAAGGCATTTCTTTAATAGCTTTGTTTTGTTCTCTGTTCTTCTCTAGATAATGCCTAATTGTGAGTTTGTTTATTGTTCACTACTGAGCATTGAGCTGACCTTTCCATTGAGTTATCAATCATCACTCAAAGCTCTTGATACCTAACAGTAATCATCAGCTCCAACCCATTGTTTTATATGTAAAGTCAGAAATATTTTGCCCTACATGTATCAACTCTCACCACTTACACCGAATATACTTCAAAAGACAGTATTTAACCTGGCATTTTACTGCTGAGTTTCTCAGCCTCCTAAAGTCTGGCAAACCAGACCACATCACTACTTACTCTCTTTTCTAGGCTATTTATGACCATGTTGAACAGCAAAAGTCCCAGGAACTGGCTTTTATTCTTCATTCTTTCAACTAAAGTTTAATGAGACTTAGTTGAAAAATGTAGTTTAAATTATTTCTCTACTGTTGAATGTTTTTTATTTAGAACTATGTCTTTTGATTTAATGCTTGGATCGTCTCTTACATCTGTGTGTCCCTTTTACTGACATCTTCCTGTAAACACTATCAATTCTACATTCTGCAAAACTGCAAGTATTTTGTTAGCACCAATTTGTTCTTTACACCCTCAACCTATCAACAATATGAAGAACTGCAATGGGATGGTTTTAGTATAGCTTACATTTTCTACTCTTTCTCCCCATAAACTTTCAATGCTTGCTTTTCATAGACATCTGTCTGATTTTGCTGTTGTTATTCGAATGCTAGTACTTCATCAGTGCCCAGATGTCTCCCATGTGCCCTCTGAGCAAGAGCAACAAGCATTTTTATTTCCAAGTCAGTTCTCCTTTAACTCACTTGCCTGAGTCCTTTTCATATTCTCTCTTTCTGCTGAAAAATATTTTTAGGTTTCTGTTTGGAGACAGTGCACGGCATTCCTGTAAAAAATCCTTACTGACAAGACCATTTTTTCTTTAAATATCCTTTTCTCCTACACTGTGTGCCTTAGTTAGGTCATCAGCAGCTTCTGCTGTGGCCAGTAAACAAGAATGATGCCTCATCAATAAATCTTTATCCTTACTGGGTATTTTGCCATAGATAATTAAGCTGCATTTCTTGATGGCTTCTTGTTTGAGGCTGAAACACTACACTTCATAATGTTTAATCACTTTATTTGATAGTATTCTAAATTGCTTGACCTATTGTGATTCTTCCAGAAACACTCAGAGATGCCATCGAAGTTGTTGGAGGGTTAGCTCACAAGTGCACCATTTGTACGTAGGTCACCTTGCAATATGGATAAGTCCAAGGACAAGTGATGCAAATGAGAATCAGGTGTAGTCACCAGTGCTTTTGTAGGTACCCACAATTTCAGCATAATATCCCCCATATCTGTATCAGAAATTGAAACTGATGCTAGTTTCTAACAACTATTAGCTTTTACATGAGGCACCCTGTCAAATAGATACACCATTTCTAAGATGCAGTACTTTATAAATACCCACTGAATTGCTATTACTAAAAATGATCAAAACCAATGAGAGAGTTAAATAAATACCCTTTCCACACAGGCAAAATGCTCAAAAATCAGTAGCAACACATAAAAAAATCCCCTTAAACTGGAATTTTGTCGACCATATTTCATTTTTCAAAAGCTGCCATACAAATAAAGCCAACTCTGATTGTGCCTCCTGGTGGTATCAGTCACAACACTGATGCTCTGACTATATGTTTGGCTTCCAATTGTGGACAGTTCTTTGTGAACAGAGTTGAGAATAGCAAACAGCAGCAAGTTCCAAACCTGGGTTATTATCATGATAATTTTCATATAAGAAAATATTTGCTATCTTATGAAAACTTACTATAATGCCTTCATAAGAGCACGTTTATCCAAGTACTGAAGTCATGATACAGTTTTTAGTCAAATCCTACTTATACAAAATCAAGCTTTTTTAATCAGGAACAATTTAGGTGGCTATACATTTCAAAGTACAGTATATTGTCTGTATCACAAATGTTTACTCATTAAATTTGTACAAAGATAATTAATTTTCTTAAGAATGGTAAAACAGTTAAAGGGACTTGCAAACATAGAAAGAAAGTAGGTGATAAAATTAGTGACTAAGCAAAAGGAAGGAGTAGTGAGGCCAGTAAAAGCTATGAAATGTTGCAAAATTTTATACCATTGGTTGTACTCACTTTTCCCTCGTCTCTTGGGCTGTCACTTAAATGTACAACTGGGCCAGGGTGAGTCTTGGTGGATCTGCAAGACAAAAATCAATTAAAATCTGAGAATGTTTTTTGTTGCACGAAGAGCTAGATACCTCAGTTTCTAGGTGTGCTTACATGTACATCCAATGGTTTAAAAGTAATTCTAAAAAGCCCAGCTGGGGAAGGTAAAGTTATCGGTATCTTTTCATGTTCTCCTCAATTTCCTTTTTGCCACTATAGGCAAAGATTCTCTCTTCTTAATGAATCCTTATTTTTTTTTTTATAATCTCACTTCTATTACAGTACTTCTGTAGTGTAACTTCTATTACAGTAGTTTTTTCCCTCTCTCATTGTGACAGCTTTTCTGCCTTTTCTGTTCTCTACTCCATCTCTTTCTGACCCTCCCTCTGTACTTGTTCCATTTCAAGGCTAATTTGCCAAGGATTTACAAAGTCTTCACTGGATTCATTTCAGATACTGATAGCATGACTCACCAAGTTCCAATGTCACTGAAGACAGGGTTTCAGTAACCTCACCTACACTGCCCTGTCAGGAAGCTTCTTAGCATTACTGCAGTGGGGTTTCAGAAATGGACCATCTTGCCTTTGTCTGATCTGTAAAGCCTTGTCTCATCTTCAGACCAGCTAACACAGTTCCACCCACAATGCATGTTCAGTGAGGCTCCTCAACCACAACACCCATCCTTGTGAGCCTTTGTAAGCCTGTATAAAGATTAATTACCATTCCTGACATCCCCTCCCTTTTTGCAGTGTGTGCTAACTGCATCGTATGCAACTTAGTACTGAAGTTATTAATGTCCAGCTCCTGACAGCAAATGCAAATCATAGGAAACTGACTGGACAGATGGAGATTTTTCATCTATCATCTTTTCTGACCAGACCTTCAGGCCCTGGCAGTCATAGAGAGCAAGAAGACAAGCACCAGTCCACATTGAATGCCTGCACAGAGGAGGACCTTTCTTCCATCTAGGTTCTGGGGTCAGAGCACATGCCCCTTGGAGTTCAGCTTAGGATCTAGACGCGCATGACTGGTCTTGGTTCACCAAAGGTCACCAGGAAAAAAAACATGGCAGGGATTGGCAGAGCCCATAAAGTGAAGAATTTATCTGGAAGCCACACATAAAGCGAGCTAGGCTCCAAGTTTTAAAACAATCTCCAAGAGAATTATAGAAACAAACCAAAACAAGGTTCCCAGCCAAACTGCTCAAAGAATTTTCCTAAAATAATGGTCTCTTCCTTTGGCTGAATACTGCACTATAGCAAACCCAGCCTCTGTTCTATCAGTCCAACTCCAAATCAAGACTGAGAGTGGTACGCAAAAATTCCCAGGCAACTCACACATTAAAACACTGTGGGCTGATCCACAGCCTCATAGGCTCCTTCCTCCCAAAACAGTATGCTCCAACACTCTTAGAAGCATGCACACTTTTCTCTGGCCTCGATATATTTTGCCCACATAATGTTTTAAGTATTTTAACTATTTCAACATGCACCAAAGCTGGGCCAAAGCAGAGAGGCAAAGATCTTGTCTGATATTTATTCCTGAGCTAAGGACAATGAAAAATTACTCCAGATGTCCTGGACATGCAGCATGTTACTTTCCTACATGAGGTCTCCAGGAGCAAGGTTTCTGCAAGTGTTTTTCAGCATATCCTGTCACAGAAATGAGACCAGCAGGAAAGCAGTGGACAGACATTTTATTCAGTAACATTCAATACAGACTGCCTTTCATGGTGCCAGCAGCAAGTACCCACTTGGCCTGAGACACAGCACACAACCATTTTTACAAAGATGCAGACAGCAGGAGATCTGGCTGTCATTCCTATCCAAGCCAGCTTACCAGAGGGGACCCCTTTAGCTGAGCTTCTGTTTCTGAGTAACCTATGCTGAAAAAAAAGTATAATTTCCACAACACCGGGCCTTGGAGCAGGCAGGGTAGGTAGGCAGTGACAGGGAACTGAGGGGCAAGATGAGGTTGTTTGCAAGTAGTGCTTAGACCTACACACATCTTGTACATCTGTCTGAGGGAGTGGATATGATAGTTTGGAACATTCTAGGCTGCTTCAAATGTTGCTCCTGATATAGGTTCACCTGTCTGAACTGGTCAGAGTACACTGATGGAAAAAAGCAGGTCTGTTTGGAGTATATGCTGCCTGTGCCATGATGGGCAAAGGAAGAAGGGTAAGAATAAGAGGAAAAAACAAGAAGAGCAGAGACAGTGTAAGAATTTTCAGTTTTCAGCCAGGTAAGAACCACAGACAGATGACAGAAGAGAGAGCAGAGGCAAGCAACCATCAGCTATGACAAAGCTGGGAACAAACAAGATGGTAGCAGAAGCACATGGAGGCTGACAAAGCATAATGGTCTGGGCAGCTATCCCAGCCCATTGAATCAACCAGGATGCAGGCTGGGTTGCTTGGCCATTCCAGTGTTAGTACATGACCAGGAATATTGGCAGAATCATGACAAATGGAGGGAGAAAGGAAAAGAGTGTACTGTCTCTCTAAGGTAAAGATTGATTACATTTCGTCAGCCCTTTGTACCTACTAATTTGAAAAGTCAGGAACAGTTTAGATAAATCTGTGCAATCAGTTTCTTTGTAAGATACATATGACATTGCTTACCAAAGAATGTATCGATTTGTCTTTGGGTAGAGGCAAATTCTTACAGGAGCTGTCATCTACTCTTTAGGCTAAGTATACTTTCATAGTCACACAAACTCATTGCTCCTCTGTAAATGGTATAAAAACTCTTGTCTTTTACTACCAGTCTCATTTTTATCTTATATTCCTGCAGGGGTATAGCCTCAGATTTCCATGCCAAAACCTCAGCTGAAAGGGGAAACCTTCACTAATATCATACGTTTTCCTATCTCCTCCATTTCCCTGTTGAATTCACTGTAGCTGGAGGATCCTCGGATTTACTACATTGTATTAATGTTGTAGGGTTTGGGTATTTTTTTTTTATTAGGCACTTTTTATCTCTTTTAGGAGAATTATAATTTAATTATCATGCACCTAGTTATTTCTTTAGTTTTGTTGAATAACAGCTTTATATACACTATCAGCAAAGTCAATACCAAACACAGCAGTCTATGCACTAAGTGTACGAGATTTTATTTTTCCTCATTGTCTTTCCTCTATATGTGATATAAGTATTCATATTACTTCTTGGTATTTTAATAATTTAGTTGTTTTATATAATACCTGGCTTGCTCTGGCTTCTTACTTTTTCTTTCACTTCTATTAAATTTAAGACTGTCAGGTATGTCACTCTATCAAAGGACTCAACAAACCATCATTTAGCTTTCACACATACATCCTTGGTCTAGGAAAAATGAGGATTCGGGGAGAAGGTGCTTTAGTTTTTGTCTTTGTTTCTCACCATTCTACTCTATTTTAACTGTCAATAAATTAAAATAATTTTTTCCAAGTCAAGTCTGGTTTCTCCATTGACAGCAGCTGGCAAGTTACTTTCCTGTCTTTACCTTGACTCATGAACTTTTACATCGTGTTTTCTTTCCCTGTCCTGTTGAGGATGGGGAGTGAGAGAGCAGTTGGGTGGAGGTCTCACAACCAGCCAGGACCCACCCACCAAAACTTCCTTGACTGCTTAACAGAGGCCAGCTTTGTTTATACATCGGTAAGAGTAAGTAGAGAGTTTATTAAGTTTGGCAGTCATAACACGGCTTCTGTCAGGAAAGCAGAAAGGATCCTTTTCAAATAGTTGTATATACTAAAACTGATTTCACATGTGCCATCACAGACAAGATCACACACAGATGACAACAGATGTTCCTTGAAGCTTCTTGGAAGTGTAGAGCCAAGTCCCTGGCAGTGCTCCTGCCTGCCTTTCCAGGGCTCCAAGAAACATTGATTTTTTTATACATAGCAAGTGAAGTATTTGCATCAAAACTGATTCCTCTTTGGACTACATAACAAGGAATATTCCCAAGATGCAGCATAAAGTTTGGTGTTCAGTTTTGGATGAACATGCACAGTCCCATCTTGGGGGAGATGTTTGTGGGAGGATAAACTGATACAAAATAACCTCAGTTCAGGTGGAGTGAGGAAGAAAACTGTGTGAAAGCATTGCAACTTCCTCCATCATTCTGCAAGACCTTTTGCTTGTTGCTCTGAGCCTGCCCAATGGCTGGACACAGAAGGAGTGACATGGTAAATCTGTGGTTTGCTTCTCTTGAAGTGATGTTATCTCCCTTCTGGTACAGGACTGTGGTGAGGAACCCAAACCTAGTCTTTTGTGCCACATTACGACCAGGAATTTTCTGCCAAAGGCAGATCAGTGCCTCACTTCTTGCATCTCCTTGTCTCCTCGAGGAAGGTATGTATAAATAGAAACAATAGCAATATCTTTTGGAGCCCTAGGGAAGAGCTGCTCGTAAAAGGAGAGCGAGGCATTAGGCTCTACAGTCAATTTCTCCTGAGGGCAGACATCATGACTGCACTACAAGCAGGATTAAACAAATTATTTAGTTAACTATATTATATCAATAATATCATTTTATAGAACTCATGAAACACTATCAGAGCTACAGATACAGTAATTACTACTTTCACACAGTAAATTATACTGCATGTGGAAATGTCTACACACAAAACCCATTTTGCCTCAAGCAGTTTTAGTATACATAAAATGTTCTGTTTCCCCTCATTGGTATTACAGTAAAGTTGCCAAGGAGACTGGAGAGTTGGACACTGTCATTGTGGAACTGCCTACAAAGGAAAAAACCCCACAGTTGAATTACATTAAATGCAAAAGCAGAGATCCAAGAGCTCCTGGAAAGGACAAAGAGGTCCTGGAAAACCAACCAGATTTGAAGCTATTGTGAATAAAACACTCAGCTGTTGATGACAGATATTTGTGTATAGGCATTCCCTCAAGCTGGCTTTGGGGAACTGCATAAAAACTAACTAGGTCCTATCCCTCGAGAAAGGGAAAAATAATGAAGAATCAGCAGGTGACAATAAAGCGTAAGTGAAATAACTGAGCAGGGAATTTTTCATTCTCAAATAGTAGCCAGGGTACAGCTTAGAATGACTGAGAAAATAAAAGCTTTGAAAAGGCACAAAAAGGATAAAACACAAATCCAAGTCAATACACAGCAGAAAGAAAAAAGAAAAAAAGAAGGTCAAGTCCAAAAACTATCAGCAATGATTTGCAGTAAAAAATTTCTGAAATGAAAGCGAACTTCAACAGAGCAAGAAGAAAGTATGAGTTAATGATACAAAAGTTTGCAATATTTCATAGTTTTTGTTGACCTTTAAGCCCACAAAAACAGACTGCAGAATTGAAAGATTCCCATGACAGCTATACAGAACTAAAACTAGAAGTTTGCTAAGAAGATACTGATAATTTGAGTTGTTTTGCACTTCATCAGAAGTTGTTCCTGACAGCAGTAGGTATTAATTTACTTGGTATACGTTCATTTGGGGAAATGAGAGAGTGGTTATGCTGTAAGACGTGACTGACTCAGAAGAATTGGACTGAAATTAAGAAACCAGTCACCGTAAAACAATCTTTAAGAGACTTTTAAGGATGGAAGCTTTTATTAAATTATTTTATCCTAAAATGGAAAAACTCAAAAAGAAGTCTTTAACAATGTTATAATCTGAACCCAGGAAAATGTGGAAAATACATAGATGATATATTCCTCAATTATCCTGGAATGTTTTATGCAGTCTAAGAAATCAAGTGACACTAATACTGTCATAAGAACTTCAAACACCAAGACAATCTTTAAAGGAGGTGGAAGTACACTATAACAAAATAGAATTGAATCAAAACAATTTTCCTTTTGAGAGAAAAAATAGCCTGCACAATTGGAGAAGTACTATATGATTTCTGAGAAGACTAAAAATCTGGTGTTAGAAAGCGATAGAAGGAGTTAGGAGAGGGGAAAAAGAAAGAAAATATCTCTATTAGTCATTGTTATGGAGTTGAAGTTGACTGAATGTGGCAGTGCTTAAAAAAACACGTGCATAGACAGATACTTCTTTAGTATCAGTAGTCAGACATCTTCCACAGTTCCACTTTACATAAAGTTGCAGTGCTCCAGGGAATTTAAGACCTTCTTTTCACAGGTAGAGCCACAGAGAAATTTAACAGAATGAGTAAGTTAGATACATTATTCATGTGCTGTGGATCAAAGCTGGGAGTTGGAGTAATCAAGAATCAGTTCAACCTCAAGTTGCAACTCTGAGTCTTAGACACACTTTCTGAAATGTCCAGAAGAAGGAAGCCTTGAAACTTGTGCTTTTTTTCATATTAATAACTACCTCCATTTGGATCTACACACAGAGGGCATAGCAGATACTTCTAGACTGTTACTTCTCCTCCTTTGTACTGCTTTCCCTCACTGCTGTGGAACTACTGACTCTGACTCACCATTTTAGGAAATGGGGATGGGCAAAGAAAGGGCTAAGAAACGAGATACCAAGTTATGGCTCAGTCATAACTGAGTTCCAGTCTGCCCAATCCTTTGATACTCCAAATGCCATAAATTTTGGCAAGTTTCAGTTATTCATTCATTAGACAGTGGGTATTCAAACACTGGAATCTTACTGGGGGCTTATAATGCAGATTTTTCATTTTTGGAGTTCAGTGGACACATATTAAGATCTTATTTTCCTTTCCAACATTAGATGACCTTCCCAAATGTATATGATCATGCTGTGAAAATCGATCTCACTGTAGCTGGAGTAAATGGGGACATGCTGTGCTCATTGACTATCCTTCTCTTCCAAAGCTGTTTCCAAACATTTGGAAGGAAAAGAGAAAATGTTTGCTTATTAGAGAGTAGAAAACCAAACAGTATTGTGAGCCTCAAACCCCTCTGGCAAAGGACTAGCTATGTTACATGACAGAGAAATGACAAGTGAAAAGTTTTGATTTATTCATTCTTGGCTGAGAAGATGCTTCAGTGTGGCCTGAAGTAGTGATAATTCATGAGATGAGAGAAATGGCTGAGACAAGAATTGGTACCCATATGCTTGTGTTTTTTCTCAGCTCTGTTCAAGGACAAGTCCACTGAGACACAGACAGTGCACATGATTTAAGAAGGAAATTTTTCCTGTAACTTCCAGAATTGGTTACAACTTAGTTCTGAAAATTATCTTTAAAAACCCGTGTTTCCTTTGCACTATTAGCTGTTCAGGCCTTAATTTCTCACTAACGTTAGATACTGTTTAAGCCCACTGAATGATCTCTCCTGCAAGAGAAGACAATAGTCCCTATGACAAAATATGTATTGTAATCATCTTTTTGACATGTTTCTCTACTAGATACTTCTGAACAAGTCATAAAACCACTATCACTCAAAAATATAGTGCTCTACAGATCTTTCAGATACAAAAGTAGACAAGAAAATCACAAGAAAAACCCGTCCGAACCAAATGTCAACTTTGTAAGTAAAAGTGGCCATGCAGGACAGGGTGATCAGATTTCTTGCATCATATGCAAAGTCTAAAAATGTTACATCTAAACCTGTTTCCCCTTCAAGTCTTCAACCTACCAAGCCTCCTCACCTCAGTATTTCACTGCAACAGAATCACTATGACAAAAAAATTATTGCAGTCATTTGATGGGCCTCACTGACTCAAAATGTTTGTTTGTTTCTGAGGATGAGTGTTACATGGAGATTTCATTAGAAGTAGATACAAATCGCTGAAAAGAAAGGGGGGGATTAAAAGAAAGAGAAGTTGTGTCAGTAGACTTTCAGTTTTAGAAAATGGATAGGAATTGCATGAAGAGGGATCAACTCCTTCAGGCTTGTTAGAGCAGATGACACAGAAACTTGACACACTTAAAATTTTATTTATAAACCCTCCATGTAAGCTGAGGACTTGAATATAGCAGCAGAGCAATGGCTTTTACTGGTATTCTCTTGCGAAGAAGTTTGACAGACATATGATTGCACAACAGGTAACTCTTCCAAGCCTTCCTCTTCTTCCAAGCTTCATACAGAACAGTAACATCGTCAAGCTAACCTAACCTCACACTCTGAAATGTTATAATTAACTCAGAGCTTAACATTATGTTATGAGCACCATTGCCCTTTACACTGTTTGTTGTAAGGTTGAAAATTTTCCTGAATTTTACATACATATATTTTCCTATATTCTTTCATCTTTGAAAGTACCTAACATCAACAGGCCCTGTGAATTTATACACCCGTGAACAACCTGACCTTTTAGCTGATCTTAGTGTGAGCAGGAAGTTGGTCTACAAAATTACAGAGAAGCTTTACAACATGAATTATTTTATGATTCTAAAATACTATAATGTGAAAAATATGCAAAAACTATGTGAAAATAATGTGAAGATTAAAAAATATAATCCAATCAGAACATAATCCACGGCCCAAAATAAAACTGTTCCCTCAAACATTTTTCTCAGTACTATTCTAAAGGAAAGTCTACAATCATAAGAACAGTCTCATGAAGTACATTTTAAGTTAATAACATTTCCTTTAAAAGCTAATCTACATTCCATTTTATGTGCAGGAAAGCAATAGTACTGGAAGAGACATCATAGTTTATTACCAGAGAGAGTTCATATTACTTTAGTGAGTCACCCAGTTTCAAATTCAGCAGGACTACAGCATCTATAAAAGTGGCTGCTGTGGCAAACATCACCCTTAGTCCCACCAGCCTCTTCCTCTAATACAGAGAAATTAATCTGGAGACACACAGGATCTCCTGTCCACCCACAAAATATTTGCAAGGACGACTTCCTCCACTCCGTATCAAGGAGTACACGATGAGATTGCATGGAGAGGATGGAGCTTTAGAGAAGCACACCACTTACATGGATCCATTTATCCTTGGAAGACTGGTAGAACTAGAAGCAGTAATGAACGAATACCTGTGCTCACCTGTCAGCAAAACAGTACATGGCAAACTTGCTTTTTAGAAGAAGAGCCTATTTTGGTAACCATACAGTACCTCCAAGTGCTTGAGGTGACACAGCCTACCTTTATTATGTTGTCATTATCCTTCACAACTTATGGAAGAGAAATTTTGGAAAATCTAGGTATGGTTCTCTGTAGACAATACAAAGAAGATAGTAGAGGCTGCTTGCTTCCTTGAAGGTTCCAGAGAGGGAGCTTATTGCACAGCATCTAGCCTGTGTCAACTCAGTACTGAAGCTTGTTAGAAAGCAGCCCTTATTTCCCACATAGAAAGAGAAGCATCATTCTATTCTATTCTCATGAAAATTGTTTGTTGTGGCCATTAAAATAATTTAAAAAACATTTATCCAGAAGAATTTTTAAATAATTGGGAAGTGAAACTTGGTGGAAGGCTTCCAGTCCATAAAAAACTTTTGGATCTATTTCCCTACAGAATAGAACATCCTAATTTCTGGAGGAGAGAAAATTAGAAGTGCACACAAAATGAGAACATATTGTTCTCAAAAACTTAAAGATGTTATCTACTCAATGGAGTAAACATATACATTCTAAAATACAGGATTCCAAGAGCCCTCCAATATGCCAATGTCACCAAAACAAAGTGATAAATAGAAAACAATCAGGATACTTGCCACCTGAATAACTCATCAAAATGATCATATTCTGATTTTCATTAAACTCTGTTTTCCAGCAGTACTTTTTTGTAGCCAAAACCTACTTAACAGAGCTGAGCAGTCTCACAGAGGCAGAACAACCAAACATTCCAAAACTGAGAACTGGATGAAAGATTTACTATCAGACTGAATCCTGATTACTACATAAATTCTTGTTTTTGTGTTCTTTGAAGGTAAACTTAGATTTTTCCAACTGTGCCTACGAAGTTTAGGGGGGACAGAAGGGCAGGAAGAAAATGAGGCATCAGATTTGTCAACCTGGGGGACAGAGTGATTAGTATAATAATAACAATAGAGGGAAAAGAAGGAATGAATTTTTGAGAACCAGGGTTACCCTGCAGGCCTGTAACCCTGTTCTTAGATACTGTTCTCTTGGTTCACTGAGATTGGTGTATTTCAGTTTACTACCAGAGGTTACAGGTCGCTCACAAAATGAAGCAAATATCTCAGAAACTGCAAGAAGTACTTTGAGCTTCCCCACAGAAGTTCCTGTTGCTGGAACTCCACAGAGGAAGCAGCAGAGAAAGAGTTTTTCATTTCTGTCAAGGCTTTTACCTCCAGGAAGCATAGATGTATCCCAGACAGATTTTTATGTCTCTTTCCATTTCATACCCACAACACAGGCACCTGGCTTAGCTTGTTAGAGAACTATTATTTAATAGGCACTCACTATGTTTCCTATCACTTCATCAGGTTTTGATGTGTTTGAATTAACCTTAAAATTCCCACTGTGTTGAGCAGGAGGCTTGGTCTAGAGACCTCCCCCTGTTCCTTCTCACTGAAATGATTTCACAGCTCAATGAAGAAAAGTTCTCTGTAGAGTCTTAGGGCAAATATACTCCATTATTCTCTTCATAGAATGGAGGATATGGTGATCAAGATTTCCTCATAAAAATAGCAAAATCTGAAGTTTGGTGATTACAGCCTTTCTGTATTTCATGGAACTTCATAGTTAAACAGTACACCAAAATTTTTTTCTTTCATATGAAATATAATTACATGGTCTCTAACATAAATCTGATTCCTAATGTCCTGTAAAAAAACAGTTAATACTGCAAATGCATTCACAGAAATTAAAGGCTTCAAAAGATCTGATAATATTTGCAAAACCAAATAATTCTTAAAAATTAAACTTAAGACAGCCATGAAAACGACCACACGTACAAATGAAAAAAAGCCTGCACTTACAGTTCTATTGCCTTGTTCCACATGATAACATATCCAGAAAGAATGAAGGACTCAATATTTACAATGTGTGTATTTCCTCTCTCTGTTCCAACATAAAGCCATTTACTCTGGAAAGGTAGATGGCAGTAAGTAATCCTGGAAAAGGAAAAAAAAAACAAAACAACAAAATAAAAGTGACTGAATATCACATCAACAATATTTTTAAACAATTTTGAAGCTGAAAGAATTATTTTTTCCACTTTATAACTTGAGGAAAGCCTGCCCAGTTGGCCTTCTGAAGAATGTGCAGGTTCTGGGGGTCATGTCTAGGAAAATCATAAAAGAGAACATGAAACAAAACAGGGCCATCCTGCCTGCCTATATTAAGGGCAGGAAAAAAGAGATGGATCACTTGAGCACTGAACTAAGTCTATCTCCATGAGCATGCAAATTGCACTTTGATAGTATTCAGGACTCTCAAAGGCGGCTTTCTTATTTCCTTTCTTAGAATAAGCAGATTATCCAGTTGAACACACAGAGTTTTGTGGACATCAGTGGAATTCGTGTTTTGTACAACAGAAGTGTAACACCATAATTCACACAAGAAAACATTCATTTATTTGCCATCTGGAAGACTAGGGCCTTCGATAAGAGCATTTATCAAAATTGAATTATCACAGGCACACTGAATTCTACACTCGTATTACAAGGTGATGAACAGGTGCTACATTAGCTTGGAAAGATGTCATGACAATTTCTCATGACAATATATAGAAGTTTTCACAGATGACAAATGAGTAGATTCAGGTTAACTTTCATACTATGCTTATTATATAGATACTACATACATTCAAACAAAACTAAATCTAGATGAGATGAGAAGACATTTGCTACTCAAATATAAGTGAATGCATGTTACCTACAGAGACTGAAACTTAATCCAACCTTGTGGTACAGACTTGTAAATTTTGACAAAAACCCAGTTATTTTGCTTGGTATGTTGTATGTTATTATATTTATCACTCAGTTCCACAAACAGGTTATTTCTGGCTTTTATATACAAAATTGATTTTTTTTTTCCTTAGCACGTCCAACCCCCAAAAAAGTACATACAGTATTTAAAACCATGCATATTTAAAATTTACATTCTTATGGTACAGCAATCTTTCTGAATTTATTACAAAGGAGTGAGAGGGGTGTTGGCAATCTTTCAGTAATTTGGCTCTCTCAAATTACAGCCAAGTAAAGTCCTCTGAGTAGAGTTTTGCCACTCTTTAAGGAACTGTTCAATAATTATACAAATTAAATATACTTTATGTAATTGTTCCCTGTAAAGTACTCTCAACAAACAAAAAGGTTCCAAACAGATTACACACTCTATTTGCATAGTTCTGTAGTTTTCAGAGTATCTAATAAACTGTCAGTACCTTTAATGCTAAATTCATTCAAGTGAGGAAAATTACCTTATTTGTACTTATGCATCACACTGGATTGAATACAGCTGAAATATGGAGTCTTCCCATCCTAACTTATGGGGAAAATTATTGTGGAATCATGGAACCAGGAATAAAGCTTACCCTTCACAGACATCTTGTTTTGTTGATTAAAGTGAGACTGAAATATGAGATAGGCTTTGTTCTGTCCAGCTGGACAGGGCTAAATTTTACCATCAGTTGTCTAATTTTGGCAACAATTCTGGAGCGTTTAGTGGAAAGGGCACCAAATTTTTCAAGAGAATTGTTTTGAGAATGGGAGTTATATTTTAGTATGCGTAACTGAAAATGCCTTCAAGCAGCAACATGGTATGGATGTTGTGGGTGCAGTCAGACCAACAAAGATCCAACAGAAACTGCAGAAGGTATATGTCTCCTACATAATCCTTGATGGAGTTCAAGCTATTAGCTTTATTCTTCTGCTCATAACAGGTGCAAAGCACCATTTGCCCATTTGACTTTATAGCTTCAAATGGGAATAGTTTCACATCTTTCCCGATCCTTTTCCTTTACACTAAACAACTCCACTTCTTTTGCTTTCTCTTCAGGTGCACCATTTCCTTCACTTCCGGTTAAATTAATATTTAGTCTTTTTTTTGTTGTTTTATTTCTTGCATTTCTGTACTATCTCTACTCTTCTTTCTTTCACTGCAGAGCATATGAGTGCTTTGTTAGGTCCCAGCCCATAAAAAACTCCTCTGGTTGATAAACCCTCTTAAATCACTTCATGTTGAAGCTCACTCAACACTCACTTGTAGTAAACTGTTAAATTACAGGAATAGAAGATAATTTTGACTTGAAAATGTTGAAAACATAGCTATCTAGTGACTGACAAAAAATTCATGAGTTCCAACGTGAACCCTATTTGACTTGAATGTTGCTACTCCAAATCCTTGCAGTAGTGTCATCAGACTAAACAGGTTCAAGTCCACCTAGGACAATACTATTTTTCAGTCCTCTGTTAAATCCATTCACAACCCTGAATGGGGTACTGCAGAAAACTTGGTCTCCCATGTGCAAGAATGAATCCAGTTGATTATGAATAAAGTTTCAACATCACCTCACACACTGCTTGAGGCTGCTTTGGGCTGCTTTTCGTCCTTTTTGGTTTCTACGTCATGATCTCTAGGACACGCTGCCACAACAACCAACTGACTAAGTGGGTGTCTGCATTCCCAGATATTGCATGTCCTCTGTCTGCCTGCCTTAGGCTTAAAATTCCAAGAACATAATGCTTTAAGAACAAGGTCCTACAGCAAGAGAAAAATCAGACTAACGTAGTAACTACTAATAAGTATTTAGGCCATAAGTTATTAGACTTAATATCCTGCTAGCTTATCTGAAATCCCAGGCATCAGTCACTAGTAAGTCTGGATGTACAATATGACAGACCAAAAGGGAATTAGGTATTGCTAAAGAATGAAAAAAATGCACCACGGCCTTGCCTGTTTTCTTAAGATCAGCTGCTTCCTCTTAAATAATTTCATTTTGTCATGACAAATTTATGGGACAGCCAGATAAGAAAATATTCTTGTATGTTTTTTCTTCCACAAAGAAAACTACCCTATTAGTCTTCATTGTTTACCCAAACTGTTACTAGACATTATGAAATGTCTAATTATGAAATGTATAAATCTCATGAAACCTTTTGCAATATGTGAACTTAAAAGAAAATGGTATTCCCTTAAAGACAATCCAGTTTTATTTTACATTATGTAAATTAAATTCAAAGTGCTTTATATATTATTGACTTTTCACTTCTACAGAAAATATTAACTTGACTTTGAGGCTTGGAAACTTTGAGGAAGACTCAAGATTTTTAATGAATATCTTCCATCTCAGTAAATACTGAAATTACATAACGATTTCTTCAAGAGAAAACAATGAAGTCTCATACTGTAGTTTTCACTGTGGATGAAAGGTATTCTATTATATGACTCTATTAGTCATATATCCCACAAGCAAATTAAGATGTCCTTTGATGCCATTACAAAAACGAGACAATAAGCCAGAAAGAAAGAAAGAAAGGCTATTTTTCTTCTTAAGAACGTAGGGGTTGTACTGAATTATGTCAGTAAGAAGTGCTTTTGACAAAGTTTAATCAGGTTGTCAATCTGACTGACATAACATGCAACCAAATTAAATGGAAACTTGAGGATTTTCTCAGTGTTGATCACTTAACAGAAAGCCAGCCAGAAATGTGGATATTATACATTCTTAGCAGCAAACCACAACATGAATCTTATTGATCATTCTAAGAAATAGTAAAAACCACGAACTGATACCCAAAAAAGGTGTTTCTATTCTGCCAGAAGAGTCTGGAACATTATATCATTCTTCCAAATGACAAAACAGGATATAGAATGTAATTTTTAAAAAATCAAGAGGTACTAGCTAAAACACTTAAATCAGAATTTAGTAAGGAAAACTATTTTGCTAAGGTCCTAAGAACATAACTAAAATTATGTAAGTAAGACAAGAGACATAATGGAATAACTGAAAGAGGCATTGCCAAAACATTTTAGAAAGGAATATATGTGACTAGCAAATCTTGAAAAGGTGTATTTTTCAGAAAATCACAACACTCTACAGTCTAACAACCATGGCCAAAAACTCACTAGATATTGGTAGAATACTACAATGTTAAAATAATTTAGAATGCTATATTCTCAGAAGTATTAGCAAAAACTCTCAGATGACTTAAAATCATCTTTATTACATTACTTGTATTTCTCTAAGAAAAAGAAAAGATAATTTTGAGAACATTTCTTTCTGCCTCTGCTTTGTTATTTTTGTTTTTCTATTTTTAGTATGGAAAGTTTGCCTGGAACACTATTGCTGGTGGTGAGTGGGGAGAGCTGCTGAAGCGGGGAGAGTAAATTGCCTTTTTGTCAAAATAATAAACAGTTATTCCAAATTAATTATTTAATTGCTCATTCATGGACATCAAAACTGCAATTAAATTTATACTATGGCTTTTCCCTTTATACAGATAATCTTAAATATGAACAAGCATAGAAAATGTGTATCCCCTATGCCCAGCACTGACTGGCAGAGGAATTCAGTTTCTGTAAGCTCCTAGAGAAAACAAACATCAGCTTGAACTCCCTTTCGGAATCCTACCAAAATAAACTACACTGTCCATGTTCTCATGAAATAAGGAAATCTCACAAATTTACAGGAGAAGTGGGAGATAAAACATGAAGGAGCATTAACCTGGGAACATGAGTAGCTGACAGGAAGCAAGCCCAGTAGCTCCAAGGCATGCCAGTCATGGTCCTGGCCCACCTTCTGCTCTCAGTGATTCCTAAGGGACTGCCACTGTCTTACACCCAAATTACAGTGCATTGCCCCAGCATGGATGAATGCAGCTGCTGAGGAAGTTGACCACCTTCTTAAGAAGGTTATGGCTATCAAAAGTCTTCCTTTTCATTGCAGTGATTATGGCTCTTCCCCTGACTCCAGGGATTTTGTCCAGCATTTTCTGATGCTTTCAGTACTCTCAGCTAATTTATGCTATTCCCTTCAGCTGGTCATCCCCAAAAGCTGTTCTCTTGGCACTGCCACCTGATAGACCGGGCATCATCCCTGGTACTTGCCAATGACAGGCTGATGTTATGTCAGGTCCTCTTTCAAAGCAGCTCTTTTTTGAGAGGAATCTGTGGCCTGTGTAGCCTGCAATGAATATTCACAACAGAGGAAAACCACTACATAAGCCCTCCTTTCCGTCTTGGTATCTGCAGCGTTTCTTCACCCCAACAATGAAAACTACAGCTGCTGGGGGTGCCTCAGGACTTTGTACCACTCCTCTTCTCCCTCCATCAGCAAGAACAAATTATTTCCACCTGATTTATTTTCTTCCCTTATACTCCCTTAATCTTTTGGTAATTTTGAACAAAACTAAAACAAAACAAAGCACATCAGACTCATCTAGTGCCCCTCCTTCTCCAGTGGTTGAAAGTGGACTGAGATAGCTTCTGGCTAGCCAGTATTCTCAGGAAGTGTAAGGTTACTTTTCTGTCAGTTCAGTAGAGAATATTCAAGCTGAGATCATTGCTTTAAGCCACAAAATGGACACAGGAAGATTCAGACAGATATTCACGAGAAGTAATTTGTAGCTGACCTGAAGTGCCTAAACAGAAGCACAGGTTAAAGCTACTGACTATGAAAAAAAGGAGTTGTTTCCAGCAGATCTAGCAAAGGATGTAAATTATGAGCTATTTGGCCTCTGGAGGTATTTAGTTTTCTTCCTGGTCTATATAAATTTGGAGCATATCAGCACTGTAAGATGTAAAAACCATGTACAGCAGCAGCCATTCATGCAGTCTGCCATCCACACGATGTGATGTGTTTTCAGCAGATGGTTGTGCAGTTCCCCAGACAGATGTGAACTGGGTCTGTGCACATTAATAACAACATTTCCTCTGCAACACAGGGTGTTGTAACATACCAGGAAGTCCTAGGAAGGCAGAAATCCAAGATGAACTCCATTATTATGAGTTCCAATGTTTAACTTCCACTCTCATTTTAACTTACTTGGAGAGTACATAAAGTCTCTATGGCTGATGTGAAAGTACAGGAAATACTTTAAATTACTAACTGGCTGGCTAAGAGTCAAATGAAATATAGAGCAGTTCAATACATCTGGAGAGTTTCTTCCTTTTAGGGTCTTGGTGATACTAATCACAACATGTATATTTCTCCTATTCAAACTAGATTCTCCACATACCATATAAGATAATTTCAAAACCTTATAGCAGCCCTGCACACAGATCCTAGCAGAAAGTGAATGAACCAAACGTGCCTTTGAGACTGATACTTGTAGTCAACCTGTTTTTTAAAAACAGATCCTAGCAGAAAGTGAATGAACCAAACGTGCCTTTGAGACTGATACTTGTAGTCAACCTGTTTTTTAAAAACAGATTTAGTTTTGATTTCAATTAAGAAAAATATTCTCTTTCACATATATTTTCTGCTAGCATCAGCAGTCAACATTTATTTTGAATTAAAATCAGTTGATCTGTCTTATTTTATCTTTTAATTACTTACATAGAAGAAACCGAAGTCAAGCTAAAAACACATTGAGCATAAATTGCATTGTATCCTGGTGCCACCATAGCATAGGATAAACCACATGGTTATTTAGGAACATCTGGGCACAACAGGAATATTAAAGTAAATTCTCAAAATACTGCATGAACAGTTCTGTCTCTGGATTTTTTCCAGAGTGTTATACAGACTGCTCAAATATTTGTTGTTTTAAGACTATAGTGCATACACTGCAAATAAAGGTGATGACAGGACTGGGTAGGTGAAGAGTATCTAATGAGAAGTGTAAAAATTAGAACTTAATTCTATTTTTCCACCAGATTCAGAGCTGAATGTGACTATTTTGTTTATAACTACTCAGTGAATCATCTCAACTAATAAATTCTAAGTTATTAATGAAAGTCACAAACTATTTACAATTAAAAACTGTGAAACAAGTCACTGTTTAGCTCACATATCACTGTGCCTATTTCCTGCCTGAACTACCAATACCTGCAGACAGTATGACCACTTGAAGACATTACTTGAGCTTACACCTTGTAGTCTGTAGAGATCACTGTTTTAAAGAAAGACAGTAAAATGAATTGCTTTACATGAGGCAACTTAATACATGTTCCTTACAGAGAAATGTGTATGAAAAACGGAGTCAAGGCAGTGGTAACAAGTTACTTTCTACACCTATACTTCTATTTGCCAATGTTCCTTTCAAGTTTGGTATCTCAGACTATTCATCTTACCCAATCAGTCCACAGAACAGTTTTATTTATCTTTGTTTTATACTGGTTTAGATACAAGTATTCATCACAGTCACTGCTGCTTGTACAAGAGCAATAATTTAATTTGTGGATTGGAATGTAAGAAATGAACCTTTGGGGTTCCTCTTTTCTGTTTAATTCTGATTTCTTCAAATTAACTACCACTTGAGCTAGAATAAATTACTAAAAGATACCTCTTGATTTAAAGAATTTCAGTGATGGGAGATTTTCTACAAATGCTGAGGTACAACAAATCAGGATTCCACCTCTAAACTGTAATTTCAATACAAATTATCCAAAGCAAAGTATACTTCTAGCTACTTGTGAACATCCTGTATGTAATTAAGAGACATCCTTCTCCGCCCCCACTTCAATTTCTGCAAATTCTACGTAGAAGAAATGTTAAAAAAAACATTTTCACTTTAGGGTTTCATTTAGACCAATAGGCTTAAATAGTGCTGAGATATCTAAAACAATTATTTATTTTGACAAAGCAAAAAAGCTTATGCAGCTATTTTCCATCAAATTATTTGTACATGTCATCTGGATGGTGGTCCATTGCCGCTTTCAATGTGTTTAAGACACAAGCATTTTTTATGGTGTCCCTTACCTGAAATACTTTACATAAGCAACTTAAAAGAATGAAGAAAACAAGAAGCACAAAAAAAATATATGTAAAATTTTAAGAAATGCATCTGGAAAACTATTGCTTTCTCAATATATTTTGGGTTCGTCCCTCTTTTTTCATTGGATCTATTGGCACATTCTGAAGCATTCTGATTTTTAGAAATTGGGACTGATCATTAATTCTTTAAAGTGTTAAAAACTAAAATATAAAGTGCAAGGTAAAGCACTATTAATAGTATATTCCATTTCTTGTTCCCCTTCTTTTCTGTTAAAACAATTGAGATTAAAAGTAGGCTGGTTCCTCTGTTTCTTCAAAAGCCAGAACTTCCTGTGTAAACCTTCTGGACAGGGGAAATAACCCTACAAGTTAGGTCCATTCTTGACTTGTGACCTCACTATTTCAAATGAATTTGCAATCACAACTGTAGTAAATCGTTTACAGCATTTAAAAAAATACTTGTTTTACGAAATGCTTATGTTACCTGCATAAAACATCAGTGTAGCAACTACATGAACATTTGTAACGGGTGCAAACATAAATTATTTACAAACAGTTAACTCAAAAGAACCTAGAACAAATGAGAAAAAGCATGTTCAGGAATATATTAGATGCATTCCATTTGATTAAATTAGTAAACCCAGAGATCTCCCTTGAATGAAGACTGAATTTATGTATGTAGATAAAATCGTATGAGGTTATTATGAACTCTTTAGAAGGACAGTCAAAATGTACAGTATGCCACAGGTCCCTTGGTTTTTCCCAGTTTTATTTCTTATAACTAATGTTCTTACAACTCCATAAAAGGTCACCTTGACCTATCCAATATGCCATAACACAAACAGAAAGACAGCTGCACTATAACCTTCTATAAGATACAGGCACTGAAATTCCCACCCTCCAAGGCTATCCACAGTAGCTCTGCAGCAAGTTATGGGCATTACTGGAGCTCAAGAACAACGTAGAAGTCCCAATGTGCAAGGGCATGACAATTTTTGTAGCCTGTGCTACTAATAATTTGCTTCATTTTCAGAATGACAGAAAATTGCTTTCCTTCCTCTTAGGCAAAATGCACAGCAAAGAGATACCCTCTTTTGTCAACTCCCTTTCATGGTTTTGACTGCAAATTCATTGGAATGTCTTACCTGTAGGAGCAGGATCTGACAGTGATGGCGACAGCGACACGCTCTCCCTGGCTAGATCCTTAGTATTACACAACAGTAATGCCATGGATTAAACAGGTGTAACATGAAGACTTGGTCCCAAGAGAAAAAGACATGGAAATTACATGGAAACTTGCTTCCTTAAACAGAAAAAGATGCTGGAAGAAACCAGCATTCTTTTCATGGACTTCTAATTTGTTTCTGATGCTGACTCATGGTCATTACACAACAAAATTGAGATAAAAGTTCCACAAAATCAGTGAGGTGAGCAAATTAATGAAACAGGGTTGGAAAACAGACTCTTGGTCTCATCTTCAGGGAAAAGACAATGTACATGATTTTTCTCTTGTCTACTGGCTTGTGAAATCACTATTTTGTATTTGTAATACTTCACTTGTCCTTTATAAATTTCTTTGAAGGTTAAGTAAAAATGGGGTTGTAATACCAAACACACTGACAGTGATGGGCAATACAGAGCACAGTAAGAGCCACTGAGTTTCTCAGCAATGAAAAGAAGACAAACAAAGGATGGAACAGGGAGATGATGTTCTCAAAAGAGAAAGTTTTTGATGTGTTTACTTCATTGATTTTGTAGCATCTGCATGAAAAAACCCCAAACACCTAGGGGGGTAGAGTTTCTCTCATCCCTTCACCCAACACTGAATACATAAATCAAAAATGCAGTTTTTTGTTTACCAATCTCATAGTTCCAAAAATGTAAATTGGGACCTAGCTCAAAGATGAAAGGTTGAAATTTGTCTTTTGTTTAACAGCTTGACTTCACAGAGCTGCTGGAAAAGTAAACTAAAGATATGTTAGGATTTCACCCTCTGATAGCTGCAACATACACAAATCTGTGTTTATCATGCATTCTTACTAAAGTAAGTTTAAACCCAATTTTATATCAGTATCAATCAAGTTATTTTGAATGACACAGTAAAATCAGGATAAGACTGAAATACTGAAATTGACTTCAAAGAAAAAATAATTTTACATGTGTATGCTTTTTCTTTGTATGCATGCTTTTTTCCTTAACAGCTCCCATCAATTAAAATCACATAGACTTATTGGAGACCAGCTGTTCCCATTTGTTGCGCTTCAGTAGACAGGGACTCTGTGATTAATGGTCCTTGTTTTTCTGCAATCTGTAGTCTCTCTTCTCTTCCTGCTCATGTACTGTTTAATGATATAATCTCAACACCGACATTACTAGCTCTATTTCTGAGTTACTGGAATAATGCCCAGAGTTTATTGTGACAGAAGGAAAAGTATCCTAAATCATTGCATTGGGTGCTTGCTTGAAGCTGACATGTGTCTGGGCAGGAAAGAGGTGGGGTGGTTTCCAAGAACAAAATTACTTACTGCAACTGAACGGGAGCATGTTCTTCACTGCTCCAACGTATGACTGGAAATCTAATATAACAAAGGTCAGTGGAAAGATCTGAACAGAACCCTGAAAGGTATTTCAAAACTCTAATTTGAAAACTTCAAAAGAGAAAACCATATCATTCCTGTATCTACACTATAACTGTAACAAGAAAATTCAACTGATAGTGTAGACTGTTTAGGCTGCCTGAACTTGCTTACATTTTAAAAGACATCTTTACTTTTTTTTCTGTTGTCTAATATGAAGCATTTTTGTATTACAGTATTTGGCCTCTCATTTGTTATGACTGAGACCATGAAACACAGTTGTTCAATGTATAGCTGTGAGCATGTATTTTAAATTTCGTTATCCAAACTTGGCCTCAGAGCAATTTGGCAACATAGCTGCTATGTGAAAACAGCATAACATGTTACCCTGTGTTTTCTCAAAAAAGCATAACTCTACTGAAAAACATGCTTTATTTTTTACAAAGCATTAGAAACAACAAGCACACTGCTCAGCATATGATGTAAGGTTTGACAGCATACAGCAACATTATGTCTCCTCATTAGGACTTTTTCCCAGAAGAAAGAAACCCACACAGAAGTTACCGAGGCAGACAATCAGATGTGGCCAGGTGACATAAAATTTAAATAATCCAGGACATTTTTTTCTTCCATATTGAAAGAAAAAAAAACAACTTCTCAAAGATATTTTGCAAAACGGAATTTTGAAGACATTGGTTTTTTTCTCAGAGAAATAATACAAGGAACTACAGCCAGAGAGACCCAAAGGAAGATGCAGATTGGGAAAGAGGGGTTTGTCAGGCCAGAGGGCCCTGTACTGTTCTGAAGTCCCCAGGTAATTGTGCCAGCTATGCATTTTTCTCCAGCAGTTCTATGGGCCATGACGGTTTCATGTGCACATGTGTGAAGTGACTGGTTTTAAGTCATCTTTCAGGGGATTTTTGCCCTTCTGCTATCAAAGACAGCTGCTATCTCTAATTCAGATGTAATTCAGATGTAGCATATTAGGCATTTTGCCCTCAGAGAAGTTGTTTAACAAACACATATAGAAGCAGATACTGTGGCATAATGCACTTAAGGACTTTTTCATTGAAATGAAACTGACAATAATCATATTGGCAGAATCCTGATGGACTAAAAATTACTTTGGGGAAAGACTGTAAAAGCCACCATTAAAAAAGAACAGAGATTCTTAAATTCAAGTTTGGATCTGGATATAAACAGAGATCCTTCTAATATTCTAGAATGACAAATATGACCAGGACTTCTGTGATCTTATTTTAGAGCAGCATCTACCCTCGTGTAATGTAAGCATAAAGAAACCAAACTGGTTTTAGACTAGCCACCTTATGCTCTTGCAGCACTTTTTCTGCAGTGGCACCAACTCTCAGACTGCATTACAAATCCCACCCAAGGTGGTACGCATAAAAAACTAAACCTGATAAAGTTAAGCTATGTTGTTATCTATGATGTTCTGACTGTAATGCTATTACTACTTTCTCACCTATACTTAAAAATATACACTAACCAAGGCTTTGAGTCCTTCAAAATGTTTTGTCCTTCAAAAGGAAAATTCTGAAAAATTATAGCAAAATATGGAAGGTAGGGTCACCAAAGGTAGGCTATTCCAGAATACTCCAATTATAGGAAATATAGCATGTATCAAAACTCAATACAGCACTTATAAAAAACATCACTATAAAATTCTATTTTTATTTCTATTTTATGCTTGGTTTCACTGAAAAAGGGAATTTTTATTGGCTATTTAAGAGATTCTCAAGAATTAGTTTTACAGCTGTTGTAATTTCACAAGTAATCTTGGTACTAATACTAATGAAACCTCTTAGGGAGACAATACTACAGAGGAAGGACAATCTGCATGAGTAAAGTACAAGAAATGGAATTAAATTTAAAATGCAAAGGGCACAGCCTCAAACTTCAAAGAACTTCCACTTTAGGGTTAAAACTCATGATACAGAAGTGATGGAAAAAGGTAATTTCAATTTTGCTTGTCTTGCTTTGCTTCCACTGTTAAAGGCTTGCAACGAAAAGCAGCACATTCCCTGCCACTAGATATACATCAGGGAAGAAGTGCAATGGGTGTATTAGTCAATCACAGCAAGACCACAAACACGGGTAAGATGAAGCCACATAAAAGGAAGATGCCATTTTTGTATGCATCAGTAAACATACTCCTGCAGAGATTACAAATGAAAATGGTATTGTCAATGGCCACAGCACAGATGGGACCCTATCTAGAATATGTTTCTTTGATGAATCATCAGCTCAGACAGAACTGATATGAGAAAAAAGGCCCAAAGAAAAGAAAAGGGAATGAAGACAAAAACTTATAAAGAAAAACACAGAATCTTGATTTTTTTAGTGAAAAAAACCCCCAAACCAAAAAATCAGGTTGTGAACGTATATGAATGAGCTGTTTATCTGCAAAGGAGAGACAAAATATTTAAAATGCATGACAATGTGGATACCAGAATATCATCTCAAATGGGAATAAAAGAGCCATAAAAATACATTTAGCCTCAAAGCTGTAAGGTTTCTTTCCATCAGGAGAATGAAGCTGACATGGAACAATTTTCCTGAACAGCAAACAGTGGATTTCATCTTGAGTAGTTATATAACAGTGCAAGGCCCTGGCTGGGGGACTCTTGCATGTGGAGGAGTTGGTGATCCACACACGAGTGACACCGAGCAGGTGCCAGGGGCTGCGTGTGCAGTGTGGTCTCTGGGCTGTGTTCAGCTGCATGTACCCCTTGGAAGCCGGATAAACACAGGCAGCTTGTTGTCACTGAGAAGCCTGCAGGCAGCTCCTGCTTGGGGGTCGCACCAACAGTGCAGAAGCAAGTTTTAGCATTAATGTCCTTTCTGTTTGATAGTAGGAATAATGCACACAGCCTTCTCCTTAGAAGAAAATCCTACAATAACTTGGACAACAAAAATGGGGTAACCCTTTCTATGGATGGGTTACCTGCTGACTGAAGGCCTGTGTGATGATGCACAACTCGGGGCTCCCAGCATCTACAGGGATGCCAGATTTCCTATGCTCTTCTCCCATTCTTTGTAGTGCTAGCTCATATAAACAGCATTTTGAAGCTAACTTACAGGGCCTTGAGTGCCTTTCTTACTGGGATCATATGGCACCAGCAGCCCTTAATGTACAACATAGTCAGCTTGTTCATTTAATAAAGGGAGGTATATGAGTTCTCTGGTGCACAACTGAGGGAACCAGACTGAGGAGGTCCCTTCAGCTCCACTCCAAGAGAAGGCTCACATGTTTAAGATCTATTAAAATTTTAGGAATCATGTAAATTTCCATTCTATTTCAGTGGAATTGCACAGTCTCATAAACCTAGCAAATCAAACCTGTTGATTCTTGGTATGAATGAGCAAATCTGTGTCTTGCATTTTTTCCTCTTTCTTGATTGCTTAGCCAATTTGTCTTGAAGACAAAAAAATGCTTGTGCCTGATTTCTTTTTATAACCAAGATGTTCTTCATTTCAGCTAGGCTGCATGCCACTTTCCAGGATGAGCTTATGGCTCTCATTCATCCTACAGGTCAAGTGCACTACAAAATCTTCCATAACATGATGCAATATGTAAAAAAAGAATGATTTTTTTTTGTTTTGGTTTGGTTATTTTGTTTGTCTGTTTTTGTTTTGTTTTGTTTTTTAACAGAGAAAGCAAAGGCATGTAGTAAATAAATACATGAACATAATTTGGGTCAGTCTCACTGGAGAATCTTTCCAGTCCTTTGTCTTTCTGAAGTGACATCTGACAGAGGTTATTTATCTGTCCTGAAGTGCTAAGGCATAGCCCCCTAGAACAAAGGTTTTTATGAGCTTCAGAAATCTTTTCAAGATCAATAATTGCATAAAAATATTGGGTTTTGAAAACCCTGAGCACCATTCTTTCAAAAGTGGCAAATGCTGATGCAAGACCACACTACACATGCAAAACCAACCAACCAACCAACCAACCAACCAAAAACTGCCAAAACCAACCGGAACAACAACAACACAATAACAAAAAGAACAACAAAACCTCAAACCAAAACCTGCAGAAGAAAGTTTTGTAGTATCTTCATCAAGATGTGGAAGTGAATGCCAATCACATGGCTTCTTCTGGTTTCCTCGGATGTTTCCATCATAAACCTGAGAAAATTTACATCCTTTCCAGAAACTGTGGAACGTTTTTATGGTGAAATATTGCTTTATATTTGAATTCTATGGTTCTTTGCAATAGTTGAGTGCTAGACCACACCATGTAATCAGAATCTGTTTTGTTGTACAGCATGACTGTGCAACTGTACAGTACCTTGCTTGATGACAGACCTCTGACTAATTTCAAAGTGCATAAACAGAGTTTGCAGCTGTACACTATTAACCAGGAGGTTAATTTGTGAGTGGGCAAGCTATCACAGGAATGCAGCTCCTTGAACAGGCAGTGAGACAGAGGATCTACTTTAACTGACCCACAAGCTCCCTAACACAAATAAATAGACACAGGTACTGCTGAGACTGCACAGCCAGTCACCATTCAATAACCTCTTACTGTCATTTTGATGATGTTTATTTGCAAAGGAGAGAGGAAGTATTTAAAATGCTCTTAACACAGGACACAAAATCCTGCAAAGATACAGTAAGGCAAATAAAATAAGATTCAGCTACTGTCAGGAAAGAATATAGACCCAAGAAATGTTACCTTATTCAAAAACATCCATTTTTTTTGGTTTTGGTTTGTTTTAATTTGTTTCCAAGCATTTGGAGTAATACTCTCAATCATCTTGTTCAAATACTGCAAAATCTCAACTGTAGGAGTCAAATCTAACTAATAGTGAGTTACAGTTAACAGAACTGTTCTAAAAGTCGCCCACTTAAAAGGCTCCTCTTGCTCTGTGCCAGCATATCCTTAACACTGAAGAAAATATTACAGATCAGAGTCCCAAAGCCAGTTACACAGATTGTGTCACCTGGTGACTCCCCTCAGAAGGGCACTTGTTGTATTGTCATGGCATTGGTGTGGAGTGCATGCAGGTAGACCTTAAGACCCAACACTCCATGTCACACTGTGCTCATGTATGCTGCTGTAAGTCAGTGGACAAGCTGCTGCAGCACTGTTGGCTCATTGGTCCCACACCAGTCAGCAATGGCTAAAAGGAGAAAGAGAGGAGGGCTCCCCCCGTGTCAGTCAATACAACTGAACCAGCTCAGCTTCAAAATGACAGGAGATGAACTGTGTTCGTAAGTGCAACTAGTGCCTGCTGGCTTACAGGACCTGGATTTCACACTGCAATCCTTGCTGGTTTTCCTCCCCCAGCTGTACTTATCTTAAACAGGAATATGTAAACTGTTGTGTATTTAAAGCTGTACTTGCTTAAGTCTGCTCTGATTATATTAAAAATATTGAAGACCTATAATAGTTTCCAGTGGTTTTGCTTAATCCTAATGTTCTCTGCAGCACATAGAGACAGTGTCTAGTTCCAGTAGCTGAGTTATTTATTTTGCCTAAAATGCCTACCGAAGATGAATCTGCCTCTCCTATGACATCAAGTAAGGAAAAAACAGGTACTAATATATGGAAGGTGTCCATAATTTTAACCTTCAAAAACACTGAGGAGATTCTTATAGCGTGTTTACAGAGTTTAAAATGTTTTACCTGTCCATCCCATTTGTAAAAGAAACCATAAATCATATATTATCAACCATATGCTACTGTCAAACATGTCTTTGAGTAACTGTCTTATCATTACAGCTCTTGGTACAGAGCCAAGCACTGAAACACATTGCTTACATTTATATTTTCTTCAAAGTTCTTAATGCATTGTATTATATTCCAATTACAGCAATAGAAATCTAAGATGATTACCTTGTATAAAATAAGTACATATTTTTGGCAAAGACATATAATTTGCTGAAGTCCAAAAAAGTCCAGAGCATTACACTGTACTACAGAAAATACCAGTTTGCCATTATGTCTCTTCAGTGTTCCTTCTACACTTGCTCCAAAGAGACATTTAGTAAAGGAACAGTGAATTATGAACTATTATTGCTAGTGCTGCATCATCATTAGTTTAACAGTAGGTCAGAAGAAGAAAAAACTAAATCTGGAGAGGCTGTAAACTCTGATTTAATGGCTATAAAGGTGCACTTTTTTTGTGAATTATTATTCATAAACCATTCAGAGTCTTAATACTGAATGCTACATGTTAAGTGAAGGACTACTGCATTTAAGTGTTCTTTGCTCTTTACAACTATGTTTTTACCAACATTCAAAGGAAAGAACAAGCATTTTTTACGTTCATTGGAGGGAGAGAGGGGATATATGCATGTATGCACCTGGGGAGACTTGACTCAAGTAATTGCAGAAACCTATACAGAAACACTGCTAAAGAGCAGATTTTAGCTCATTATCCTGCAGTCTTAGATGTCAAGAAGCACAAGCAAATTGCAAATTAAACAGTTCAACTATATGATGACTGGTGCATTGTAAGTAATAGCCAAAGACTAAAGTAGCATTCATCCATCTAACAGAATCTAACAGCTCTATGGTTCATGAAGCAAATACTGTAAGAACTCAGAATAAACTGATGCTACATAAAAGTTAATTAATCAAAGTCAAATAAAACAAGCACTTGGAACAATAAAATTATCTTCATCATCACAAACACATAAAATATTAGAATTTTAAGTGCATTATATAGCATCAGTTCATGAAGTAAATCTGCCATTTGTTAAAAAAAAACCCCTAAACCGAACAGTGTATCAAGGAGACAAACATAATGGATGGATAAAATTAAATTTTTTTTAAAATCCTGAAGAAACACATGCAAATAGAAAAATTGGAAGGATTCACATGTCCCGTTTTCATAGGTAAAATGCATCTGAACAATAATGTGCTTGGCTCTGTGAAAGCAACCTAATCTAAAAGTAAGCTATATAAAAAATGACCTTAAAGAACTAGCCTTTGACTTTCTAAATACTCCCCTGTATGGTATTTTTCAATACCTTAGTATTTTTGAAGACATGCATCAGTATTTTAAAACCTGTTTTCTGTCAAAGCATTTTTCCCCATTTAAGAAACATCAAAACCAGCTTGTTCACTGGATCACAAACTTAAGGCAAAAGAATCCCTATTCAGTATGAATCTTGCCTCCTCCTAACCTCCTTCTGCAAGAGGAGAGGGAAGGATGAAAATGAAGTATTTTTAACTGTTCCCACAGTGAGGAAAACATTACTTTTTGGAAGACAGACCTTTGAATTTCATGAAGAAAATCAATTTTGATGTTATCACTTTATCAGCTTCTCAAGTTCCCCTTATATCCATTTTGTCACAGATTTCATATAGCTAAGGCAACTATTATTTCATTCACTGTTTCTCTGACCATCACATAAGTTATAGCTTCTGTTCTCTAACACCAAAAATATATTCAGAAAAAAATTAAAGTTCTCTTTTAGACTTAGCTCTATTAGGCATATATATGTTCCAAAGTGAGAAGGTTAATTAGGGCTTTAGCCTTACTTTTTTCCTACTTGCCCAGAGGCTTATGTTGAATTTTACATACTAAGTGTGAAATTGAGCTCAGAAAACTGGAAGTTAGATGATTTAAAATAAATTTATATGGATGTAAAAAGAAAATATAATAAAAATGAAGAGATTTCACTCTGAAGCCAAGTGCTTGAATAATAAAAAAAAAAAAAAAACCAAACCAAACCAGAAGCTTAGGGCATCTTCTTAGAGAACCCTGAGAAGAAATGAACTGCCTACAATGTTATTTCTTCATATTTATGGAAAAATCTTTTTTAATTTAAAACTGGACTTACTTCTTTGACAATACTATATTGCAGGATATTTGCCTCACAGCTTTTGATGTGGTAATAAAATTTATTTAAATGGCAGCGATTGAACTAGTTACATAAAATATACATAAAAGAACTAACAGTATTTTTTTTACTCACTAGATTTTGATAAAAGGCAGTATAGTCAGCTATGCATTTGTTACAAATAACTACATTCTCAGATTAGGATCTTGCACCTCAGTTCAAAAACATCACTAGAGAAAATTTGTTTTGAGAAAAGTTTTCTAGTATTCTGAACAACTGCATTGCAAATATTTTGCCCAATGTTTCAGGGTGTCAGACAAGAAAGAATATTAGGTAAGTGGGATAACAAATGTTTTGCTCTTAGCAAAGCAACAAAAGTGTGTGAGTTTCTTTTAGCAGGAAATGCTGATAAAATATTGACCAAGATAATGGTTAATATCTCTGAAGAGAAGGCAGAGATGAACAGAGGCTGCATTCTTACAAGCAATGATTGGTTAGGCTGTATGTCAGATTGCTGGCTGGGAGAGTTCGACCAAGATGTAGTGGAATAACTTCTATGATATTTAGATTTATCAAAGACAAATTGTGAATAATGCACCTACCTGATGAGAATACCAAGATTCAAACATTTCACCACATGTAAAATGATAACTTATTGTTCAGAAGCAGCTAGAAATGCACACATAACTTTTCTTTTTTATTTTCCCTCACGCTGTCCCAAACCACTTGATACACTTTTGCTATGTTATACACTCTTTGGAATCAGGCTGTATATTTCCCAGATTATTATGCAGTACTTCCCACTACAAATCATGCACCTTGGTGACATTTTAGTGCAAATACGACTTGTATCTGGATAATAAACAACAAAGAAAAATGTATTTCCATAATAATTTTCAGATTTGCTGCAGCTAAAGACTTGATGAGTCTGTTTACTTCACAGCTCTGGTGAAGTACTGGGATCTTTCCCCATTGCACAAGCAAATATATAAATATCAAAAAAAGTTGCTGCACCTTAGTAAACACTGAACGTACATACTGAGAGAATGAAAGTATGAGTGAAATTCCCAATTAAAAAAAACTGCTGCATTTATGCACTGAATCTTGGTCTCCTGACTACTGCCCTGATTCCTTAATAGAAACTTGGAACTTTTTCTTAATATTAATTGAAGTGTAGCACTGAAGTTCTGTAACATCATATCAGGTTTTACTTGGGTGATTAAATACAGATTGAAGTGCTCAGGTCCTGTTTGAGTTTGAAAATTACAACCACTCATTTAATCTATTTTCAGTAGGGATTCCTACGATTAGGTACTGATAAAGTAAAATTTAGAAAAACACTCTGATTCACTTTACACTTACCAGAGTTTCCCAAATTCACAACTTATTTCTGCTAGACTTCCAGTATTTTGCAAAAATAAAGTAATTTCAAGGTAAAGAAAATAATTATTACCCTCATACAGCCAGTTGAAGTATTCTGTCTATTACCGAACAACAGATCACCCAAAAGTGAGTGCTTGTGTCCGGTCTGAAGAAAAAACATCCATATTACTGTTCACAGCAGTTCATGCAAATAGAAGTAAAATGAAGAACATTTTGGCAAAAGCAGACCAAATTTTTGTAGTTCTGAGAAAGCTGAAGAAAGAGAAAGTGAAGTTTTTGTTCCACAGAAACAAACCTCAAAGAAAAACAGTCAAGGCAAAACTATATCCACCTGTAGAAAGGCAAAATGTATTACAAGAAATCCAGGAAGTGTTATTTTTGTAATGAGATATCTATTTTGTGTCATATATTCTTACCTTTCTCTGTTAAATTTCAGAGAATGTAGAACAGCTGGTCGTTTCTGTCGGAGGTTCCACAAATGAAGTGCATCATCTGCACATGCACTGACCAAAGCACCCTAGAGCAGACACAAAGTACAGCAACACATTATTTTTCTGTCTTATTCTTATATGATCCTCACTGTTTATGATCTACCTGTAAAACTGACAGTTTATGAAAAATCCTTTTTTTCTTCTAGAACAAAAATACTCTACCATAAATAGTAGACAATTGAATGGATCTGGTAAATGTAAACATTTTAAATTAGTGCAAGATCAGCCAAAATTAAAATAAAACTCAAATTAAAGCTTTGTACCCACACAAGCCAACTCCCATGTCTCTCCACATAAGCAGAAAGACTGACAAAATGGAGAACAGACAATGCTCACTTTAAAAGGTGAGTGTTAAAGATATAACTGAAGGATAAAGGGATTACTGCATGCACAGGCATGTAAGTGACAGTGCCAAGCACAGCTTAGCAGTCGTATCAAGATAAGATGAAAATTCAAAACGGGAACTGTGAAAAGGAGATGCAGATAAGAAAGTAGGGACAGGTAGCAAGAGGAGAGGACCTAGGGAGAACTAAGAGATGTAGACAGAAGGACAGAGTCTTTATCACAGATCAGAAATACTCTTTAGACTGGTTCAGCTTCTGGTGTCCCAAAAACGGTCATCTTTCAAAGTCCAGGCCTGTATCTGACTGAGCAGTTTGGAGTGAACTTATTCTGCCTGCTTTTGACTTCCTTTCTTCTCACTGCAGAATACTGATGACATGTGAAAATTAACTGCAGAGTAAGCTCCCTACTGCTCCTGCAGTGGTTCACTACACTTACACCTCAGATCAGACCTAGCACAGATCTACCCCCTGTGTATCACAGAGAGGAACATATTGCCCAAACAGAAGGAAATGCTTTATACTGAAGAAGGGCAAGGATGTAACTGGAAAGATTACTTCATACAATCTATGACTGACTGATAAAACTTCTCTAATCCTAGCAACTGTTCTTTTCAACATTGACCTATGCAAATGAAATTTATGGAGGTGAGACTTCTCAAATACAGTGTAATCCATGCTTTAATTCTCATTTCCCAAAGAGTCAGAAAGACTGTCCACCACAGAAATCAAATTAATCCTATGTATTAGGGGGGTTGCTGGTCACCTAATGAAAAGAAAGGATACTGATTCAAACTTTGGCCTTCCTGTTCTCATTCCTGCATTTCTCTAAAGAATTTCACTGGACTGTTTCTAAAGTTTCAGTCCTCCGTCCGCAATGTCTGTGGTTCAGTTACTTTCTCCAAATAGATGTAGGAAAAAATTAAATATTTTTCAGGTTTGAAAAGACCCATAGAACTAAAACTCTTCCCCTGAGAAGTTCTAACATCTCCCCATTTAGAAAGAGGACTTGAAACTGTTAGAAGTGTTTCCTTACATCATGGGAGAAAATTAAATCAAAACTGAACTAAGATTTGGCCAATTTATAAGGTCCTAAAAAGAAAAAATCTGATTTGTATTCACCAGAAAGTCTTCTTGCCTATTCCCATCTTCAGCATCTTCTGCACAGAGCAAGCTATAATCTGGCAAGTGTTTCTTCATGTTGTCTAAACCTGATTTTGACAAACCATTTACAAAGATGGTTTGATTGATGATCCCTGCAATTGCTTTTCCTTGCTTCAAGTAATAGCATATCCCCAACTATTGAGTTTTCAGCCAATAATCATCAATATATTTTGGTAGAAAGATTGAGCTCATTTATTAATTTCTATTTGAACCAGGACTGTGCAGCATATTTAGTAACTTAATGGGTTTTACATCTACTTGCACACATTCATACATTGACTGCCTTTTGTTCGGTACTTTAAATTGATGTATAGGAAGGCAATACTCTTCCCTGAGTGCAGTCCCATAAATATCCCAGAAGGCTGTATGTTGAATGTCCTCTGGATGTACACTACTTACTTCTTGGCACAATTTGTCAATGGGAGAAGTTGTATCACCCAATTACAACAACATGAATTGACTTATTCAACTAACTTTACACAGAAGAATCTGAGTAAATATGTCCTTACCTCATTGATTAAGAACTGGAGCTGCAGAACTGCAGCACCACTTTCATGTTGGCAGTAGCAATCAACACCAGGCCTGCCCAGTCTGTTGCCATCAAAGTCAAGGATTCTAACATTCCTGTTATCACCAGAAGTAAAGAGGGAAAGAAAGAACTACCAATTAAACTCTAATTAACCTTTAATTAACCTCAATTCTTCTTGCTTTCTGTAAAACAAAAGAATTCATGCCGACTTTCCACCATTCTAATTAAAGCACCAACATCAGCAGCTTGAAACGTGCAATTGTGAGCGATCTGTTCTTGCCTGGTTTTTTTTCCTGTGAAACAACGTACATGAATTAACACATAAATCCCGCAGGATGCATCTTAAATTTATTTTTATACATTATTAGTTTATATAACACATGAATATACCAGATTTTTGTACTTATCAAGACCAGATATATAACGAATGTAGTTTTTATCTGTTCTCTTCAGGTCTTTTTCTGTGCATGCTAAATTGTCATCTCCCTAACTTAGAGAATGATGGCCTTTCCCATCTTAGTCAGAGACTTTAACAAGAAACTGTAGTTCCAGAAAATTACTGAAGATCAAAAGTAAAGCAAAAGGAGAAATATGAAATACATTATTAGTAACAACACACCATATTGTGTGAAACATATGAAACACCTTCACATGTTAAAAACATCAGGATTATGATCACAAACAAGATTTTACAACATAGAACCTTATCTACTTGCAATAGGCAATCATATTAGCATATTGTAAAGCCCTGAATAAAATAGCCAACTGTCCACTTATTTTACCTGCAGGTAAATGTTGGAATCTCTACTTCCCCTTTCACAGTGGAAAGATTTGCTGTAAACCATTCTAATATTAGCCTCTGGGAAGTATAATCCATAAATTAGCAAATTTGAGGTTCAGAAGGTCAAAGTATGAAGCAATTAGTTAAACAAGCAGCTTATTGAATACCACTGACCTTGAGAGACCTGAACTCTACTCTTGATTTTGCCAACCTGAACTCTACTCTTGATTTTGCCAACCGGTCTAGTGGGTAACCTTAGGGGAAAAAAAAGTATCTTTTCTTACCTGAGCCTTCATTTCTCTGTTTGTAAGCTGGAGACAGAGTTTTATAAAACTGGTATTTATAGATGAGAAGTTGTATATAAAACACCATAACTACACAGAACAGCAAGGGAGAGGAAAAAAGTAAGTAACTCCATTTGCTGCTTGTTCCCAAACTGTAGTCGTGGATACAATCATAACTGATAAAATAGTAAAAACCTGCAACTTTTAAACAACCTATTCAAAATGGACAATAAACGTGTTGTAGCCTAAGGCACTTTTTAAGGGTTGATGGCAACCCTCTAGGCCATTTCAAATGACTGCTCTGTGGCACTCTTTTTTAACATTTAACAATCACTTGTAACGTGAGAGAAAGTACCAAAACCAACTAAGCAAGTAACCAACCCACCTGGGATTTCTGGACAAGCTACCTGGAATTTTTAACAGATGAGTGCTTTCTTTTTAACCTGAGTTTAAGACTCAGTACAAATACATGGCACTACTTAACGACTGTCCTTAATGAAAATTACAGTTGCATTGCCCTGATTAAGCAGCTGTCACCCTTCAGCATCAGTATCGTGCTAAATCAGGTTTCTAGGAAACATCCTAACAAAGTAGATGATTTCACTCAGCATATCCCAAACAAACAAAGCACTCTCCAAAAAGTCACATTTATATGCATCAGTGTTCACCCTGAAAGACAAATTACTAAAATACTCACAAATTACTAAAATAAGAGAGAAATTGTGCTGTCTGCTTCATTCTGGCCAGTTGCCTCGAAGTGAGGACTGATGCTTAAATAGCAGCATTAGCACTGACTGCTGGTGGTTTTCAAACATTCTGGGAGCTGCAGTGAGGTCCTTCCAGCAGAAGGAGCTGAAGAGATATGATGACTTGGCACATGTTCTTGGCACTTGAGCCCATCTTCTGCAAATTCGATGTTTGCTGCCAAGCATGGAGAAGTACAACCTTACCTCATCAAATCTTTTCATAGCAGTGTATTCCAACAGGACATACAGCAGCAGAAGTACCTACAGTTCAGGCCTTGGACTGACTTTACTCTTTTTACTTCTGCCTTTTCATTAAATGATGACTCTGCTCTCAGGGAGCATGGAATATCTTTGAGGATATTAAAAGGGGGGACCAATGTATCTGAATATCTCAGAGTAGACACCATGGGTTTCAAGAATAAAAGCTAGACACTATCTTCTCTCTTATCAGTATGTTGGATCTCCCAAGGGCCTTCAAAGCCATGCCAGATTATCCTAATTTATATATAAACAGGAAAAAGATGAAAACTAAGTCTGGATGTCTTTTGGGATTTAGAATAAAACAAACAGAATTAGAATTATGTACATCAAGCAGTGAAAGTGTGATAGTAATAACATTCTAAAAGAAGAGTGTTCTTTCTGAAAACTACACTTAATCCTGGTTTTAAGATCTGTGAGAGTGAAACAGGATTTTTTGCTCTTCATTCACTTGTACACAATACTTTTTCACTGAATATTTCAACATCCTGATATTCCAAAGCTTATAATTACTTGGGGGAAAAAAACAGTTGCTAAGATGACTAATTTTAAGTACTTGGATTCATCTTCCAAGATGCAGACTTCCAAGACAGCATAATACATTAGTAACCAAGAACTTACACTCTCGTCCTGGAAATCAATGTTGCCAGGGAATGACTGCATTCATGATGAGAGGTGACAATGACCAAATCTTTTCATAGCATGATCCACTTTCGACAGTACCCCACAGTTTTTTATTCCATGACTCATTTTCACTATGTGATAAAGACATATCTGATGTGTCTCATTCTTCTCAGAGGTTAGTACTAATGGAATCCAAAGACTTTCAGGTCTTGGGTTTTCACTGAGAACCAAAAGTGCAGATACTTCAGAACTGGGCTCATGGAGTTGAGGCCACTGTTGCTTGCAGCAGGCATTTAATGTCTTAGGACCACAAGGGGATGAGGTACAACATGTTTTTCTTCATTAAGACAGTGATTCTTTAGTAGTGTGAGATCAAATCTTTTGGCAATAACAAGGACTGCATTCTGATTCATTCCTCTTTGCAAGGGCAAGGAAGTGAAGATACGGTGTCATAAAGAACCTCCTTCCAAGACATGCCAAGGCAGTTAGCAGATATCCTCTGTCAAGTAAAAACTCCTAAATTACATATGGCACCTTTTTCAAAACCAAAACTTTTCCATAGAAGAAAATAACACCAAGCTATGTAAATAAGCAGCAAATTTTTGAGTACTTAACTAACTTCTTCCATACCTAAAAGCAATCTATGTACTGAAATGAACATTAAAGCAAAGGGTTGTAATTATTAAGTGGAAACCATGGTCTCATATCTACTATTGTATTAAAATGGCACACACAGAAATGGGCAATCTCCATTTATAGCCTCTCCTTTGAAACATTTGGGAATTGTGGGGTGCTGCAAAAGTAGCATTGCTGCTCCGAGTCCTTGTCATCTGATCTGCACTGACTGGTACATGTTTGAGTAGGACTATACAGCACCCTAAGAGCAGATGCTTGTGGGCTGGTGTTACTCCATTACATAAACCAACCGCAAAACCGACTTAGGGTGTAACTCGAATATAGGACAGCTTTTTCTTGCAGAAGACTTATTCCACTGAATTGAGTGATTTATCAGTTAAAAAGGCACCAATGTATTTATCTAAATAATCAAGTACTAGAACGATCAAAGAATTCAACCACACCACTAACCAACCAAACCAACCAGGTTAGTCAGTTGTATCTGTGTCGCAGGGCGGATCTTGTCAAAAGATAACAATTATGGAAACAGCACCTTTAGCACCTAGATTTGCAGTTCTGAACATAGCTACTTTCAGTTCCTGGAATACATATTTTTACAGTTTCTTCATGGAGTTTCTCCAAGTCTCACATACATTAATTTTCTGTCTAAGGACAGTACATATTCTGGTACAAATAAATGCCACATTCCCAAGTCCTAAACAAATGCCTAAGTACAAAACTGGGGTTCAAACTGATTTTTTCTCTCTTTACATGAGATATTCTGTATTTTGATTTCTGAAGTGTACTGCTCCAATGTTTTGTTATCCTCACTGTTAAGAATGTCATGCTATATGTGGAATCAATACATTTAGCTTTAGTTTCAAGCCTTTGCACCACATGATGTCTTTTTATACTAAATTAAATAACTTTGTATTAGCAGAAACTTCCTGCTTTGAAAGCTGTATCTTATCCATCTTCTTCATAAATAAAAGCAAAATACTCTGAGCTCCTTTATTTCATGTCACCAGCAATTTTCTTAGCTTTGAATAGTTCCTGTGTGTTTTCATATATAGTCTAGGATGTGTGCTCAACTTCTTTCAAGTATCAAAACCATAGCTACACATCATCTTGGTAATGGTTTCTTTAATGCAATCTAAAAACATATATAGCATTTCATAATTTCTTATATTCAATACAGTTTTTAAATAAATGTGTGCACCACCTCTTTATTACAGTAACAAATTGGGAAATCATATTGGCTTTGGTTTTTGAGACTTCTCTACTACTCTTCAAAAATAAGCGCCCCCTACAAAGCTCCAACTGCTTGCAGCTGTGCTCACTGAATTCCTTACAAAGGACACTCAACCTATTCCAACCTTTATGGCCTTCTATTTGCTGCAGATTCACTGGGCACTGCTTCATTAAACAGTACCTTCGTGGGCTTTGTTTTGAACCTAGAATGATTCAGTTTTACAATGAGCTTCATTATGTCTTGCGTTCATTCAGCTGGTTAAATAAGTAGCTCATTTTTTTTTCTCTCCACTATGTAAAGATGAAATACTGATGCACTTGGCTGCTGTCTTAGGATGCTACACGTGAAATACTTTATAAATGCAAACCTTTTTGGCACCAATAAACATGAAATTTTGGTCTACCATGACCTTCATCATGTTTATTTTTCTTGACATAGATTTCTCTGTTCATGTGTACAAATTATGTAGGAGTTAATCTCAGGAACAGCTAAATATTCATTATGATCTATATTGGCTGAAAAATTTGCTTTTGGCAAGTCTTTGATTTCTTCCAGGTTAAAGCTTATAGATAGCTTGTATTTAATGGCAATCCTGTATACTAGAAGCTATTTTATTTCCCAAAGTATCTACTGATACCATAAGAATAAACAAAACTCATAGGGCTACATAGTTTCCTCTCTTCTGAATAAGACTGCCTTTCAAGGTCTTTGTGATTTCAAGAATTATCTGTTCCAATAACAGAATACAAATACAATCAACATGTGATTGAACTCAATCAACCCTAAACCTGAAGTAGTACATTGTGAAAAGCAGTTACTAAGAGGTACTGACTCTAGCAACATTTCACAAATAACACAAATAACAGAATGGCTTGGGTTGGAAGGGACCTTAAAGATTATTTAGTTCACATGTAGGTGAATAATATCATCTTCCATTTGTGGAATATCAATAATTTTAAATTTCCTCTTGCATATGCATATACACGCACACACACATATACAATGATTAAGAGAAACTACCTAGCTCTGAATTCACCTTCAAAAGAGAAGTCATTGTTATTAGTCTGTAAAAGCTCCACATTGCCAGGCAGCTACACTGAAAGATCTCTATTTTGAGGTGGTACTTCATGCAGTAGTAAAAAAACCAACATTAAAAGGTTGCATTTACAGTGGGCTTCCTCTTTTTTCCCAGGTAGTCATAAACCTCAGCAAGCTCACTGACACATACAGATAAAACCAAGAAAGGCAACAATGAATGAAAACTGGAATCTGTGGAAGTGACTGAAGAGTATAATTGATTATGTTCACATGGGCCAGTATTTCAGAGCCATTTACTGGTGTAGACACCAGTTCAGTCAAAGGCATGACAAATACAGGAATCGAAAAGGAACATATCTGTTTACAAACCCATCTGGTAAAAAGCTAGAGAGAGAATAAGCTGGGACAGAATAATACTCTTGCCCTAATGCATACTGCAGGTTATGGAAAACCAAACAATCACAAATGAGAGGGCTGTGTGTTCCAAAGCCAGAAAGTTACTTTCACATAACCAAGATCCTGAGCAACACCCTACAGAGATATAGATAAAAAAATTGATAACACCACAGCATTTTATCCAATTTACTGCCTTTTAAGAGGACTATGCAAATCATACCATTTGCTGCCCATCTGTTTGCAGTGGGCACAGATGGTAGTCTAACACACTCTGTCTTACCAACGAAACCAAGCAGGTAGCCTTAACTCAGCCATTTTGATTAGCTTTTTTTCTCAGCCTTCAGGCATTAATATTAAACACTGTATTTGCTCCATGCGGATCTGTACACCCAGAACACACATAACAGATGCAGGCTATCACATGTGCAGCCACTGATGACAAATGCATCCACCTACAATGGTTTCAGACTAAACCCAACTGCATTTAAAACTTTACTGCAAATGTTGTGTTAGTATTTGTTTTCCCTGCTTTTGGACACTCTGCCACTGAATTTGCTGGTAACAGATTTAGAGAAGGTTTAGGGAATTTTTGTTTGCACTCGTCAAGTAAAAATGAAAGACTATATAAACTCTACATAAGGTCAAAATAATATTTTTCATAGTTTTCTTTAACAGATTTTTTTCTAATGTTTGCTGAATTTTTAGCAATTAGTAACAGTGATTACAAGGTGCAGATTTTCTTCATAGTTGCCAGTTATGAAAAACAGCTGTTGACAACAGAGGATAAAATGAAAAGTGATCTCATAATCAGTCTTTTGTAAAAAGGTCAAAAGACGTCAAAGTAAATGTAACTAAAAATAAATATACATTTTCTCAAATATTAATTCCTCCCCTAGCTGCTATGGAAAAGTTCTACAAGTAACATAATACATTAAACTCGCATCCATATAGTGACAGAGTTTGAGATACACATTGTACTTTCTCTATTAAACAGAGATAGCACTTAGCCATTACTGGAAATCTTTAGAGCAAGACTTTGTTTTCCCAAATGCTACTTCCAGCCCCAACAACCAGACTAGGAGTAAGGTGATGAAGATCCTATGGCAAATTATGTAGTCTGTAGGAGATGAGAGCAAATGATTATTTAATGTTCCCTCTTACATGAAATTGTTCCACTGTTTTGGTTAGTATAGACGGGGAAAGAAAAATTTCATTGTTCAAAGGTGATAGAATAATTAACAGTTGTCGCAATTACTTCTGGCTAATTCTTCGTGCCAGGTACATCACAGCAATGAGTCCCACACAACTCTAGCTCTGTGTTTCATGAGCAATTACAGATTTTAAGACTAACACTGCCTTGCACACTGTTGTGTTACTCCAAAGGCAAAGCAGAAGCAATCAGGAGCACATATATGACTGTTTTTCATGGCAAATTTTGTGCTCTGTCCTGCAACAAGAATGTCCTAGATTTTACTCTTCTCAAGTGCTAAGACTCTGCCAAAACTGCTTTGTTTAGTCTTATCAACCAATCAACACTGAACTGAAGCAGTGAAAAGTTTCTACTGAAAAAGTGAGAGAATTCTCTACTTCACTGAAAAATTATGAGCATCTTTACAAGGCATTTAGAAAAGTCCTTTAAACACAAAATAAATGCTTTCTATAACTAACTTCTTTTCTCTCAAAGCTAAATTCACAATTACCTGCTGAAACAACAAGAAAATAATCCCAGAATTAATTTTGAGAAATTTAGTCCCTGAAAATCTTCAGGCTACTAGCTAGCAAAACAGTTAATAGGTTGTGAAATTGAGGTGATTGTCCAAGATGATTAGCAGAGCTTGTATACTGATTGACAGATTTCTTGTCTGAACTCAGCTTTACAAATAAAATTAAATAATTATTCTGTTAAATTTTCTAATTATCCTGGAATAAGCAGCAAGATATACTGTGCAAATACAAGCCCGAGGCTCTAAAGTAAAAGTGGATGGTTTGATGACGCAGCTTTTTGTCTTATTCAGTAACATGTCAGAAAATTTCCATGCATAACATCACAGAACACTTTCATTTAACTGAGAGATCTAAGTATACTTAGAAAGATATTATGCAAGGGCACTTTGGCCAGAAAAAATTGCACCAATACACAGGTACTAATGCATTGGGAAAGAAAGCACCTGATCTTGACTCAGGCTTTGCAAGGGGTAAGTGGTTTAGAGATTCGTTTGCTTGATTGTTTGAACATTTCCATTGTTCCAAGGAATGTGCCCTATAACATCAATATGCCAAAAGAAATAATTTAATTTCAGTGTTCATCCAACCACAAGATATTACAGATGCTGAGGTCATACACCATGTTCTTTTTAGGCAGAGCAGTGCTGCCTAAAATATTAAATAATTCCATTACTCCACAGGAAACTGCTTGCAGCTTGTTAGTCAGCTGATGAGCAATTCTTCAAATTCATCCACTGCTTCAGCTCTATTATCATCTGTTTAGTACTGGATGATTCCAGGAGGTCTCTGGTACAACACAGAAAATACTTCACATTCAAAAACTTATTAAAAGGAAGTTCAATATGTTAAACTAGGCAGTAATTTCATTCCTGCCCCAGAAAAGCAGACAAATGACATTTCTATAAATTTCAGTTAAGCTATATTAATATTCAGCTCTTTTGCCAGTCAGTATATTTATTTTTGACTCTTAATGAAGAAAGATGTTAATCTAGAATTTCATTTGTTAAGCAAGAATGGTCGTGTACAGCACACAGGAACACGTGTTATCAATAAAAGCCAAAACTGACAATGAAGCTATTCAAAACTGAATTACTAAAATTAGAAAAATGTAATAATTTAATTGAAGTAAATTTAATTTAGCATTTAACAAAATTTCAATGAATCATCTGGCAAGTTTTATTCTTAGGTTTAGATCCATATAATTGACACTATAAATATGCCTATGTTGAAAGGCATTTTAAATATCAGTCAACCTTAAATAGTTTTATTTTCTATTATCATAAAACTCATGTCTTTTGCCTTTTTTAAGAAAAGATTTCAGCAACTAATTACATGGAAGAGACCCTTCTTTTTTCTAGACCAAGATACAGGTTAAATGGTATCTACATTTATCACTTTTATAACCCTCCTGAGCCACATAGTTATTCCATCTGATTTTGAAATAAAGTACAATATAGACCACAGTTAATCAGCCCTTCCATTCAATATACATCAAATAGGTAACCAGCAGCTGGCTAAAATGTATTTCAGGAAGTCTTTTTGGTGTAAATGAGTATGAACTACCATTTTGCCACTTTAAATAAACATATGTAGATTGTGTCATACAAACTATGTTCATGTTTGGTGTCAGCTGTAAGAAGCATTTATGTTTTATTTGAATTAAAATTTATAATCAAATTAGTTAGCATGGATTAAAACATGAGTAAAGGTTTGAAAGCTTAGTTAGGGAATACTGAATAAGTTCCAAAGAGCATTTGCATTTTAAGAAAAGACTGACTACTTCTGGGAATAAAATAGGACATACCACAAATCTCCCATGACCCCAGTCTTTCCATGCCAATTACTGAAAATCTGCATGTTTCAGTGAAGCAGGACACTGTTTCAGAACTTAACATACTAATACAGCATTATTTCAGAATAACCCAATTCTTTTTGGACAAGAATCAAGACGGATCAAAACTACTTCTACATTTCCTTGGCAATTCTAATTAAAAAGACTGAGAGCTCTGCCTTCCTTTGAGGGATTATTCTTTGCAGATTTGGAGAGAACTGAAGCACTGCCACAGCTGAAGTACATCTGGCTCTCCCAGGTAACTGACAGCATGATGGTACTGCTGGGGATGGTAGCTCCCAAAAATCCAAAACCCTCTCTATGGAGTGAGTAGACCTGGCAGAGACTGTGGAGGCTGGATGGTTATCAGTTCAGCCCTGTTTTGCCATTGTCATCATCTCTGGCAAGTTCTGCTGGGTTTGTTATCTCACGTCAGGAAGCAGGCCTGCAGTAACAGCTGCAGATCCAGCCTAGCACGATAGGACACACCACCAGGGCCCTGCTCTCTACTCAAGACAATGAGAAAAATGCCTTAAGCTCAATCTAATTTGTGTTTCTGCAGTGTGATGTGAGGCAGGAAGCCTGCAGGGAAACAAACTGGGCAGAGGAAGCAAGATACAGTGTAGGCCATCCTTTCTGCCTACTGGAGAAGTCCCCATTATAATTTTAATTATTAACTTAGGTTTCATCTAGGGAGAGATAGCTCTTGCAGAGCAATCTATCATACATGTAGCATGAGCAAAAGAGAGGAGAAACCTGGAGCAAAAGAGGGAGAAATTCAGCTTCCCAGTATGCACACACATCAATTGCATGAGCTTCTCCCCACATTCATTTTCAGCAGTTGGAGATACTACTCATGTGGCCATATTGAAGTTTAAGTATATAAACTATAGGTGGGATAAGAAAGGAGACCACCAATTAGTTAAAGCCTTTGACTTTCACTAATGTGAAGGTCAAAACAGAAATCTTTGCAAAGCTAAACATGGAGGTGTAGTTAGCTTTCATTTTGTTAAACCCGAACAAACATTACTGACTATTCAGTAACATAAAAGCTTTATCTATTCTTTTCCATCCCACAAACAATAATTGCAAAAATCACATTTCAGTAATCCTATATTGTCTGCAAGACTTGAACTATAAAGATCACCACTGCATGCTCACTATTCCTGCACCTCTATATTCCTGATTTGCCTTTTTACTAGCAGATTTACTAATCTAAATGGGGGGGAAGAAAAGAAGTTTTCATTTTCCAAGCATTGTTCTTCCAAGTTCAGCATAAAACTATCACCTAGATTAATTTTAAGATAGATAAAAGAATATACATACAAAAGGTTGATATGGAGCAATTGGGAAGAGAGTTTTTAATCTGTTTGACTTCAGTGCACATAAACATCACATTGCTTGGGATGTCTGTCTAGGAAAACTCTAGGGTGATTCTGAATTTGGAAACTGGACTGCCCATTTTTGGTTGTTGTGTATTTCCTTATGGCTTAATTTACCAAAACGAGACGGAGTTTTCAATACTTGAAGCTCAAGAGTCTATCAACTTTCCAAACAAATACATATTTATTAAGGGATGCTTTGTGTGACCACAATTTATTTGCTAAATCAGCCCAAAAAAATCAGACTGGAAAAGACAAATGCCTGCACACACACAAACATACTGGGATGGAGAGAAATGTTTAAAAGGGGAAAATATGAAGATAACAAGGAAAGAAAGATGTAATTGATTAGTGCTTGCAAGAGGCAGAAAAATGAGATCACTCCTACCAGAAAGCCACTGAATCAGCATAGAAAAATCTGAACTTTGTCAGGCAAGAGGTATTTAAAAATTAGGGAATGGCAGAGAAACAAAGTTTACTTTCTGACACTCTCCAGACAAAGCGAGTGGGAGCAGAGACACCAAAAAACCCGAAACAACCCCCCCCCAGTTTTCTCCAACAGGGACTTCTGATGCTGTAATTTTAATACTTTGGAAGGATTCAGAATTTTCAAAGAGTAGGTAAACAGGTTTAGAATTTAGGTTTGCCCAAGGAAATGCCAGTATCTGTATAGATAAAGCAGGAGCTGTACAAGGTCTTCTGAGAATACTGATTTATTAGAACAAACATTGACAAGATATACTCACAGCTACTGACAGTGCTTGGAGGCTTTCTTGTCCAAATTTGCTGATGGATTTATCTTAAATATGAGATATACTCACATCCTAATATGTGATAAAAATGTAAGGCCATAGCTTGGGTAAAGTTACACAGTTTACATGTTTTACACCTTAACACTAATTTGTAATTTGAAAACTGAACTGATTAGTAAGTAAACGGAAAAAGAAGAAATGCCTGTGAAAGGGATCATGTCAAACTGACCATGTTTAAAGGCAAGTATTTATTCTTGCTGAGCGTCCCAGCTCCTCTGTGCCAAAGACAGACATCAGAACTTGAAACTGACAGGTAGCTACACCTACTTTCCTGCAACTTAAGCTATCATTATGTAGAACATTGCATTGAGTATCTATACACATTTTTCCACAAGAATATAAAAACCTCACTAAATGTCTTCTGCTGTTGCAGCCCACAGTGAAGCTTTCTTTTCAGGTTCAGCTTTGCCAATGAGTTCAGCTCTATACACATAAAAGAGGTTAATTCCTAAACTGACCTCTGCTGCTATCCAACTTACTGTCCCATTTTTCTTGTGGCTTACTTTCAGTTTTGCCTGGTTTAAAGCAATCACTTTTGAGAGAGAGCTCTAGCTCTACCTGATCTACAAACATTTCCCATACTGATCTTGCCAAGAGTAAGAGAACTGCAAATTCACCACTCCAAAGCTTTTTCAGGGACTAAGACCTGCACTTTCCTGACTACTAAGATGGCATTGGTTGCTCAATGCAACTTCTATGGTCCCATGACAAAATTACGATTTTTTGTTGTTTTTTTTTTAATTAAGCAATTTTAAATCCAAATCACACAGGCGTTTGTTTCACACAGCCTATTCTAATATCTAGCATCCATATTCATTGCACACCAATGATCTGTCAGATTTATTATTAATGGTACTGTAAAATGATAGCGATAGTGTCACATTTTAAGTGGTCCCTCTGACATGAAAAAAGAATAGATTCAATAATATTTATCACAAAGCAATTAAAGTACCTAAATGCTTTATCTACCCAATAACTCAACTACATACTATGGATTTCACACATTTTTGTTTTAAAAATCAGTAACACATCAAAGTCAATACAAAAAGACAATAAAAAAGGCTGTGTCCCAGCTTAAGGAAGATTAATTGACAATCCCACAGCATATTAAAATCAGGGGTTACAAGTCAAAATATTCTTTTCCTTTAATACCTCTTGACAGTAAATACTTGTAATTGTCTTACATTTATTTTGTGTTACTTCTCTGCAATGAGGGTAGATACACTCTATCTGCTGCTCCGACTAATGCAGTGATTTGATTTCATCTGGAAAGTACAAGCATCTCTGTTCACTGAATATACACATTACACATTATTTCCCTGATATATTTGTTGACCCAGAAATAAAATGTGATAAGAAATGTATTTACGATGCTAAATTTTGCATTTCCTCTATTCTGGCAACTCTGCCCCATTATTACCAAACTCTATGGTGTCTGAAAGAGCAAAATAGCTTTTTTTGATCCTCAGAGATTCAGGGGAAAGGGGGTTTTTTGTTGTTGCTATTTTTTGTGGGTTTGGGAAGAGATTGTTTTTAAATAATACAAGTAATACCCTAAATTTCTTTGAGCTTCAAGACATTCATACTTGTGGATGACCAGTGCATTATGCATCCCGCTTTACCTAACAGAATCCAGACCAATGACAACAGCTTTAATCCACTGTATTCCAGTGTTTTTGCAACCCTGTTTCCTGTAACAAACATTATCTTTGGATACAGAATACTCAGATTCTGGCCATATTTGTTCCGCAATGATATCCCCAGGAATACTGTTCTCTAGCACAATGCAAATGCCACAGCTGGACCCTGGTTTCACTGCTCTGCAGCCAGCTGAAAGACAAGAAATTCTTCAAATGGAAGAAATGGTGAAGAGCAAAGTGATTGCAATAGTTTACTTAGCAAAGGCCTGGTAGAAATGCAGGTGAAAAATCATAAATCAGGGCAGCTCCTTCTTTGTTTTAAGCCTTGTTTGAGTCAAATACCACAAATTCCAAGCTCTGCACTAAGGCACTTTGCATATCAAAGTGTCCTGCATTAATTTAAGTATGTTTTGACATCTTTGCATGACAGATTATGAAACCTGAACCAGATTCATTCTTAATTTTCCAAGACTCTCTCACTTCTTCTGGTGGTGAATCTATTTCAGATCACCGTGCAGCATATTGTGGTATCTTAAAGCTACAACTAGTCAATTATTGATTGTCCAGCCAAAGCTACTATAATATCCCTTCAGAATTAGCTTTCTTCTATTACCAGCTCCAATTTTACAAATATGCCAGAATTGCTGAATTAGCATTAAAACAAACCTTAAGAATAAAAAAACCCAGTAGACAAAATACTATTTAAAAAGATTCCTCTGTCTGAAACTAAATTTTTAGAACTAGAATTCTCTGATAGTTAATAAAAAAAACCCCGAATTTTCTTAGTTGTTGGAGCATGAAAATGTCTAGTCCAACCTCTTGTGTTATCTCAATAAATCCAATACTATTTAATAAAAGCCTGTCTTCCAGAAAGGCAATAAAGTTTAAGATTTCAAGAAATGAAGACCCTATGAATTTCCTTTGTAATTAATTTCAAGGACTAAGAGCACATATTGCTGAAAATATTAAGGCAATTTGTCAGACTTTAATTTCAAGCCACTAATATATTTCTCTGTTACTCTAGAAAATCTTTTCAGTAGGCATTTTACTCCTGTGAAAGGACACATAGAAAGCAGTTAAACCATCATTCTTTCTCCTTTCTAATAAACAAAGACTGAGATCCTGAAGTCTCTCATTATAACATACTTCTTCCAGCCAACTAATTTTTGCTTCTCTCCTATAAATCTATCAAGATTTCTATAGTTGTCTTTTACATTCACAAAAACAAAAAGACAAGACAAGCAAAAAAGAGAGAAAACAGTGAAAGATTCCTTAGTAAGTACTGCATTCTGGTTATACAGCCCTTATCTAGATTTCACACACTGGTAATTTATATCTCCACTACAGAATAACTCAACCACCAGTGCAGAATTAAACTAGTAATGTAGCAGTCAGCTGTTAAACTTCAGTACCATTAACACACACTCCTGTTGGTAAGGCAATTAACCAATTCTCTGAATAATAACCCTCACATTAAGGTACAGAATCATAAATAGAGGAGCATAACATGTAGTCACCTCTCCAGAAAAGGAGACATGCATACTGATTCTTCATGGCTGATAATTTCATTAATTTTATCTTGATCTAAACTGCTACCTGCTTCATGAGAAGACACCTTGTCCCTGAAGATGAAGCAGCTTACTGGTCTCCCAGATATTAACATCATTAAGTCCTGGGGCAGTGAATGTGCCTCAGATTGGAAAAAGTAAATACAAACTCTTCCTCTTTGCATCTTCTTTCCTGGTAAAGATCAGACTGAGCCATGGAGTCATATGGCAGTCGTATGGAAGTCTAGCTGATGCTACTCACAAAAGCAATGGAGCTTCTGGGATGATGTGGGCTGCCACCTACAACCAGCCTTATGTGCTTCCTAACTAGGAAGGCTGCCAGAACAACAATGATCTGTAGCCAGTTGGTATGATCAAGGTCTTTGTTATTGTGCAGCAGGGAGAGAGAGACTGACAGATAAAATTTTAGGACATTTTGGGGACAAAAATCTGTCCAAGCAATGGATTTTTCAATGTTAATTATTTTTCTGTCTCTTCCACCTCTCCCCAGTCCTGGCTTCTAAAACAACATGTTAAACATTGCTATGAAGTCAAGCACCAAGAAGAAGTTGAGGAATGTTTTCCTCAGCTCGAATAGAACCTCTTATTTTGAGGATTAAACTGTATGGAGATCAAGAATGTGATTGTAGTTTAGAAGTTCCCTTATTTTTCCTGGTTACTGACAACTAAATCAATTTAATGCACAATTATTATTGTATCATTAGAAAATGACATACTTCTTTTTTTTTTTCAAAGAAAGCACCTAAAAATTTATAAAATAAATGTTTTGCTATACACTAAAAAAAATAAATATCTCCCAAGCACAACAGTGTAATTTTTCAAGAAGTGAGGCATTAGTTACCATCAGCAACTGTGACTGATTTTTCATGAGATATGGAGTTCTCACCTAGTGCTGCTAATTTCCTGGCTCTCACTAAAAATTTAAGATAACATATAAAATAACAGAGAAATAATTTACTGGGCTTGAGACAAAATGCTATTTATTCTCTAACTATATAAACTGCATTAAAAAAATTTAAAAGGAGGAAAGTTTCAGGTGGACAAAAAACCACACAGACCATGTCAGGTAGGCAAAAGCATACAAGATTGCCTAATATTTTTTTGTAATCCCAATTATCATCACCTCTCATACAGCATGAAAGCGTATCTGTATTCTGCAGGTTAATGTCATTTGGTTTTTGACCAGAACAAATACAGAAGTCAGAAGAGAATGAAAAACATTTTTCATAGCATACATTCCACTTGGTTGTTGTGTTTATTTTCTAAGCAGAAAAGACCATGGTAATCAGGAAAGATCCCTTTTTCAGACTATAACATTCTTAACCCAATAACTAGTCCTTTTCATACTTATGACAAAGTACATTTGAAATGACACAGGTTGGAAAGCTTGCCACCTCACACTTAAATTAGTTTCCCAAACTCTGATGTCTGATACAGAATCTGATCCAGAATCTGTTTCAGGTGTGCATAATAAAAAGGTCACTGAAGCAAAAATTGACACAATCTGTGAAGACTCTGCTTGGTGACAAATACTGTGAGACTAATTTGTTTAAAAGCCTGAAACTGTAGGAAACTCAGGACAAGCCTGCAGAGAACTCTGTAATCATAAAAGATAAGGAAGAGCAGGAGTTCTTCCAATCCTTCAGGCCATGTTTACCTAATGCAAGAAGGTAAGGGAGTAGAAGGAGGTGGCCACTGCGTAGGAAGAGAAGATCTATTGCATTATGCAAAGCTACCCTAAGACAGCAGTAAAGAAAGGCTTACATTTGTGGAAAGCACAAAGCACTGCTTCAGACATTTCCCCAGAGTGGAGGGAGAGAACAAGACACAGCCTTGACTGCGTGCTTCCTGCACATTTCCATCCTGATCACAGGAGAAACACTGTCCCTTGGCCCTGCCACGATCACACATCATAGAAGAACCACCTCCTCCTTTTTCCCAGGGGCTCAGGATCACTGACATAAGCTCTTGTCAGGGCAGAAACCAAAACACGGGGAAAAGATAAAGACTCAGACCCATTGGGAGTGAGGTAGCTCCAAAACCGAGTTACCAAGAAGAGACCTCCACACTGTACACCTGCAGAGTGGCACATCACCCCTGTATGGCTCCTCTTTGGCACCTACAAAAGGTCTCATTTTTGTCTTCCACCAGAGCCACCTGTACTCCAAGCTCCCAGGAGTGTTGTTTTCCACTCTTTACTCGTCCCCTCTCTACAGCTGGAAACTTCCCACAGCTGAGAGGATTTGACAGCAAACCAGGGGTATCACCTTTGCCCTAGAGATGCAGCCAGCCAGCAAAGAGTGTAGATGGAGCCACCATAAGGCAAATGGAAGACCTCTCTTTCAACTGTCCAAGATAATTCATAATTCTTGTCATTTGGCATCTGGAAAAATCTTGGGGAAGCACATGGGATATTTTTTGTATTTTCAGTTATGTCATACAATAAGTCTTTCCAACAGTCCTTTCTGTTGTCACATGATGTTTTTATAGTATAGTACTATTCCCATGATAAATAAGCTATTTTTAAAAATGTACAGATATATACCAATTTATTATTTTCCTTGGCTTTACAAAAAGCGATGAAGTAAAGCTCTGCAGACAGCTTGATATAATTACATCAGTACAATATCTGGCATGCAAAAATATGCTTAAAAGCATGCTATACATAATTAATATACGATTTTGATATATTTATTTCATAGACTCAGAAAGACTCAGTTTGACTCAATACTCTTATCCTCAAAGAGCACCTTAGATACTCATTTTCTAAGAACTAGGATTATTTTTTTTTTAACCTCCATGTTTTGAGGGTTTTTTTCCAACTGGCTGAATTTTTTACAGAAAATTATCTTCCATTCTTCACAGATTATATATCTAGAGGTAAACCAAGAGACTTCATCAAATTCTACAGATAACTATTTATTTTGAATTGTCCTTACATACATAAAGCTTTCAATCTATCAAACCATCTGTCTTACGCAATATGCAGAACACTATTGGTCATTACAGCTTTTATACATCTATACCTATACATATATATCTTATCTACACACACACATATGAATACAATACATATGTATAAAGAAAATACAAACATACACTTATGTGTATATACCAAATATGTATGTTAGAAACACCAGTTTTCAGTGACAACAAGTTTTGTGGCCAGATTCCTATGAAAGGCTTATTCCCTTTGAGGTATGTGTGAGGTACCAAAATCATACGAAAATTATGCATAATATGCTACATACGAAAATGATGCATAATACGCTACATAAAGAAGGTAGTAAAACCAGCAATATTTTGAAAATTCAAGACGACTTTAATAAAAGATATGTAAATCTATAAAAGAAAAACATAGTGATTGCTTATCACTGCATAACAGCTGTGATCTTTTACAGTTCTGTCTACAGTAATAATTTATAAGTTAATTAGATGTAAACTTTAAATGGCTGCTGCTATTGCTATTTGTACTTTAAAATGTGGAATATCTTGTAATTTATATAATCAGAAAATATTAATGTGGTTCTGTAACTGAACAAATACTACCTATTAAAATAGAGAAGGCGGCAATTTATCTTTCACTGGTGTCTTGGGGTGACCTTATGATGTGTATCCCATATCGCTGCCTATGCCCAGAAATTAATTTTTGTGCCTTTCTATGCCTCTAAACTGAGCCTGAGAGGGGGAAGGAAAAAACTGAGCAAACTTTCTCAAAGCAGTTTGCAGCTTGTTCAAGGTCACATAAAGATAGCAGGTTTTTTTTTCCCCAGCTGCGGCAGGGGAGCGAGGGAGCACCCAGCTTGCGGCTTTCCAGTCAGCTTTTGGCCAGTTTTTCCAGTTTCTTGTTCTCTGGAGAGAGACTGAGAGTTGAACTTTTCCTTCTCTGGAATTTCGGGTTTTCTCCCTTTTCTACTGGACTGCTTGATTGCTGTAACAACACAGCACATCGGGAGGACTTTCCACCGGGCACAGAGGGCCTGGCCCTGGACCAAGCCCCAGCTCCGAGGAGACCAAGGGGAGGACTCTAATGCTTTCCCAGGTTTTTTCTCCACAGTGAAAGATTTTACCATTTAACATTATTTTCCTTTCCCGTGTGTTTGTTAAATAAATAGTTTTATCTTCTTCACTTTCCTTCGAGGAAAATTTATTTTTTCCCGAACCTGGTGGGGGAGGGGTGGTTGTGCCTTCTCTCAGAGGATATATTTCTAAATTTGGCCAAACCGGAACAACTAGCAACTGCTAATTCCCCTTTATTTCAGTTTTGGTAAAATAGTTCACTGTGCTTATTTCTCAAGAATAAAAAAAGGTAACTAAACAAGCTATTCTTACACTGTGTGAAAACTTCCATGGATTCCTAAAAGGGAAGTGGAAGTAATGCAGGAGAGAGAAGAGGAAAACAAGAGCCATTTGCACTCCATAGAGCAAAGTAATGTAACACACTGAGAAGCTACAGAAAATAGTCTAGTTTCACTTTAGGCCTGGCCTCCCTAAAAACATGAGCCTCACTAACTATGACAATGTCAAGCTGTAGCATCTTTCTGCAGCTCTAGGCTGAAGTCTGAGGGAATACTGCTGATCATGATCCTTTCCTAACCCAGATCGAAAAGTCATGTACTAATGTTTGTGAGGGGGTTATCTTTTCAGGAGTGTTAAGGCAGTATTATATATATAAACATAAACTGATTCTGAAAATATTTAAGAGTTACAAACTATACAGATATCTTTGAGCTGTTAATGAAAAATGTCTTTACCTTATTTAAGGACCTAAATGTTCAGTCTGGACATCAGTGCTGCATTGGTAGAATAAATGCACAATTCCTTATGAGGCACACACCAAAACTCTCCATTTAACTGTGAAAGGGACCACATCCTGAAACCCCTTCCTTTCTCCTACCCATTTTATGAACTTCAGCACCTGCATGCTCCATTCTTCAGCCGTAAGTGCATGCACTTCTGCCAAAATTAGAGCCCTTCCTGCACATTCCCCACTTTCTCATCCTGTCCACGTAAGAGGCTCATCCTGATTTGTCAGTCTTGCACTGTGATCCTCTCTGGGAGTCACATGAAAACAGAGCTGTCAAGACCTCACAGAACTTGCTCCTCCAAAACAGGTAATGAACCCTACACCCTCCATCTCCCCATTTCATTTTCTTATGGATAGCTGTTAGGAAGATGTTTTTTCTAAAGTTATAGAAAACAAAACTAAAAGCCACACAGCTCGGAAAAAAATCTCCAGGTAAGCAAGCTTGTTCACTGCTGCATTTGGCACATAGTCAATGTCTGCTCAGTGAGTGAAGACACAGCCTCAGTCACATTTATTCTTTTACAGAGGACAGATGAAGACCATGGAACATTTAAAGCTTTAGCTTAAGTGAAGCTGCACAATGCATAATGCTTGTATAGGCAATCTCTAGAGACATGAAGTTTACTTTGAAAAATGTCAATGTCACTCTCAATAATTGCAAAACTCTAGAAATCGCTAAAATGTTCCTTCATTGTGTTTCATCTGACTCACCCTGCAGTAAGTTTTCAGTGCTGCTGCTCTGCAGATGCAGCAGTCATTGGATTTTTCAAAGACCACTTTCACAGCTCTGGAAACTCAGTTTTTAGCAGAACTGAAATTATGAAACTGGCTCTACAGTGCTAATATGGTCACCTCCCACTATGAACGAAGACCTCGTAAATGTGTGTAAACCAATAATACAAATTCTGGTAAAAGCTGGACCTCACAAAATAATGAAAAAATACAAGAAACTTTTTTTTTATAAAAAGCAAACCAAGAATCTGAAGGATTAGGGCTAACATGAAAGTTTCTGCAGCACACTATATAGTCAGTGCGTGTGCATTTTCCTGAACCAGCTAAAAGCAGAGTGACCAGAACGCTGACCAAAAATTCTGAAAAAAAACCCCAAAACTGAATACCCTTCAACCTGGAGAATAGTAAGGAATAAACAATACCTGGTCTATGAAATGCTGTTTCTGAACTACTGAACCTGCATGTCAGACTGATATGTACATATGTGTTGCTAGCATAGAGAAGAATTTTCCAGTGAAAACTCTTCCATTTACATGCTTAAGACCTTAGGAACAAGATGGAAGTAAAAAAGAGAAGACATCAGAAAATCCTAAAGGAGGACAAATAAAGTCAGAAGACTTCTAAGAAATCCAGGAATGCATAGTACTTTATTTATCAAACTATAGCAAGAATTGCCTAGTCCTTTTTTTCCCTCTTGCAACATGCCAATGTAGAAAATAATGATGAAAAACTAAACTGTGTAGATAGAGTCAAGGAAACTGACAATATAAACATTGCCCTTGTTCTGGTTTTCAGATCCCGCTCCATAAACTAACACAGGGTTTGAACAAAGGCAATCTAACTTCATACCTTTTTAATCCCTTTTCCAATGTTGCCAAATTCTTGGAATAAAAGAACAGCCTTTGGATTACATAAATAAATATATAAATATGTATGTATGTATGTATGTAGATATCTATCTATATTTAAACATTTGCACTTAGACATATATAAAACTTAGAGTCAGTCCTAGAATGGCTTGGGTTGGAAAGGACCTTAAAGGTCATCTAGTTCCAATCCCCCTGCCATGGACAGGGATATCTTTCATGAGATCAGGTTGCTTAAAGTCACGTCCAGCCCGGCCTTGAACACTTCCAGGGATGGGGCATGCACAGGTTCTCTGGGCAGCCTGTTCCTGTTCCTCACCACCCTCACAGTAAAGGATTTCTTCCTAATACCTAATCTAAATCTCTTCTGGTTTAGTTTAAAGCTGTTCCTCCTTGTCCTACCACAATCTGTCTGTGTAAAAAGTCAATCTCCCACTGTTCTTTAAGTCCCCTTTAGGTACTGGAAGGTTGCTATAAGAAAGGCTCCCCAGAGCCTTCTCTTCTCCAGGTTGAACAACCCCAGCTATCTCAGCCTCTCCTGATAAGAGAGATATTCCCCTGATCATCTTTGTGGCCTCCTCTGGACCCATTTTAACATCCACCAGAACCCTGAAGTCCTCCTCAGCAGTTCATCTCCCAGTCTGTTCTCAGCTCTGGGCTTGCCCTGACCCAAGTGCAGCACCTTGCACTTGGACTTGCTGTGCTGGTGGGAGTACCTGCTGTGTACTCACCATGGCGATGTGAACATAAGGGGAAAACATCATTTGTAAACCCATCTCTGCTGCTGGTGTGCAAAAGGATTCCACATTCCATCACAACTGCAGGCAGATATTTTAAGCCACAACAATTCTATCCTTGAGAGATGGTAATTAAATATGGTCAACAAAGACTAGGACTGTGGAGCATAAGATGGTAGTAACAAGTCAAAGGAAGAAGTGAGATGAGAATTTGTGCCTTCTTGATTTCTAGTTTATTAATGAAAGCAGCAAAGGATGGAATGGTGTGCTTTGAGAGCTCATTTTAATAATAACAATGAGATAACCTAAAAAGATGAAATGAACTAATATAACCTATGCATTTTTCCCTTAGAAAGAGCAGCAATTAAGGAAAAGGCAAACTCCGCATGAGATTTTTAAGCCGCCTGCCAAAATTCTGTTCATTTTCATTCCTCAGCTATTTAATAATTCAGGCAGTTTATTGCAGTCAAAAAATGCCCACTTGCCATTTCTGCACTTATATAAAGCATAAGTCAGTGGGTTTTAATCATGCTGCCTATCTTTGGAACTGTTACTGTCCTTTCTTATTTCACTACTTTGAGGAGAAAGACCAGGGATAACAATTTCATGCTTTGAAAAGAAACATGCAAGGCTACTTTTTGTAAAATTGCAAATATCTATTTTAAATTTCATCCACATACCTTTCCAAAATGATGATTTATCCTCATGTTCCAGTGAGGTGAAGATATTTCTAAATAGCTTTGCTAGTTCTGTTCTGCTATTCTTTCCATTTGAATGAGGTTTTTTTCCCCTCTTATTCTTTTAGGATATCACTTTCAATAAATGGGTATCTAAATGTTAAGATCACCCTTACACAATATTATACCAGGTTGCCTTTTGCACATGTAACTGTACACTTTGAAATTCAGATTGCAGAAGTTTGAATTTATGGTATTTTTGCATGAAACAGATTAGAGGATACACAGTCCATGATGCCGTATGTATATCCTTACAAACACTGATCTTTGAGCATGCTTGAATATTCATTTATGTACAAATCTTGACAGCACCTTCCCCTTAGGTCCTGGACAAGGCAGTGATGCAGGAGCTGTGCTACCAGGGTGTCTAAGAATATGCCTCAAACTATACAAATACACAGTGATCAACCATTTTTTTTTTCTTCTATTTTTTTACACTAGTTACATTAGTTTAATGTCCTGGCCAGAAACTGCTTATGAATGGGAGCAATGTTCCCCACTCACTGGAGGTGGCAGGGTGGGGAAGTGGCAATCAAAGATATTTAAGCAAACAGTATCTATTGAATTTAAAGAGACAAATAGAACAGGACAAGAACTCAGGGATACCTGAGTAATTAAGATTATCATTCTCCCAAAATAATGCTGTCAAAAGTCTGGGTCAGGGTTTCTTTTATAGCAGTGTGGATACCAGTCTAAATTACTGCTGCTGTGCCTCTCTGCATAAACCCTCACCTCATTCTCTCTGCTGGCACCATGGAGTATAATTGCTTGGGAGATCAAACTGGGTCATGAATGGTATGCAAGTGAAGTTAGAAGCTTCCCTTGCTCCTTGGTGGGTAGGAGGCTACTGGCCAGAACATGCTGGTTTGAACATGAGCCAGTTGCTGCACTGTCTGTTTTTCAACAGGTATCAGCAATGTCCTTCTTATCTCCTCTTTTAAGCTGTCCAAACCTCATCCAGAACATACTGCTAGTTAAGACTACCCAGACAGAAAACAGCAGTAACTCCTCCAAGATTTTTTGGGCTGCAGGACCATATGCATGCCACATCCATACCTTGGAATCCGTTTAGCAGCACTACAATAGCAGCAAGCCTGTTCTAACAGCAACAAATTCTTTAAAAAGAAATGCAAAAAAAAAAAAAAACCCACCAGTGTATTCTTCACAATTGAACACAGGACAGTAACTATGATATAAGCAAGAACACAAATGATGTTTGTAAAGCTACTCAACAAGTAGCTTATCACAAACAAATCCATCAGCTAAGTTTAACAGTGTTATGGATCCTGTAGAAAAAATACTGTGTATTCAAGTAGTTAAAGATCACCTCTAGAGTATTTCCAAAAAAAAAGAGTTAAAACTACAATGGCAGGTATAAGCATGACAGTGTTTTATTTTAAATACATTGCTTCCTGAATTATGTTCTATTCTTGCTATCAGAATAAAAATTATCCTGCCAGTCTCTCTAACTTAAAATAAACCCTTTACTGGATATAATATTGTCATTAGGTAACAGGTATATGAACAATGGTCAATTCATTGTACATAAACTCATTGAGAGAACCTTTAAACATTCCCTTGAGTCAGGATAACTCTGAGTAATGCCCTGATTTATTGCAGCTTGCCTACAAGTTTGCACTCAGCAATTGTGTGATAGTTTTCACTCTCAGAATCTAAGAACCTCAAGGAATGATGCTGGTTTTAAACTCTGAACTTTCTGAGCTACAGAAAAACAAAAGGTCTAAACAGAATCTCAAAAAGCCATTCTGAAACTAAGAGTAAAAATAATCCAGCTTCAGTTTGGAGCATGGCAATTTATATACATCAAGTTATGGAGTATATTTTTGGTGCTAATAAATTTGGTAATATCTTGCTCGGAAACAGCAAAGGAAATAGTTTCATCTAATTAAATTACTTGCTAGTAGGACCTCTGGAGCATCTTCAAAAGCCATATGAACAAATTACTGGAAAATGGAATAGCCTTCCTAATTTTGTGTGCGATGATTTCTTAATGATTACATTAAAAAGAAACTGATTCATATCAAGCTATTAAGGCAAAAGGGAATAATTTTATCTTTCACATAATGCAGGTCACAGGTTTTTGTTATGTGGTTCTTGCATTATTGTGATTCTGTTTCAACAGGCATATGAAAGTTAGAAAGAGATGAATGCTGCTTTAGAGATGTCAACACTATGCACTGTTCAACAGTGCAGACATCCTCCCTTCTTGCACTGAGCCACAGGACACTTATAAGGGTACATTCAGACAAGAGCCTTGCACGAAGATGGAGCCATCCCCTTACTTGGTACAGAGAAAGACCTGCTTCCTACTTGCCTCGTTCCACTCCCCAGACCACAGATTCCATGGTCACACAAAACACTGACATGGAGAGCAGAGTTTGCTTATTGTTAGCTTCAAAAAAAAAAAAAAAAACAACAAAAAACAAATAAACAAATGAACAAAAATTACTAAAGAGTTCTGTAATCTGAGAAAGCCATAATAATAGGCAATTCCTGAAAGCTGAACTCAAAAAAAGCAGCTTTTTTTTTTTTTTTTTAATAATGAAGAAATGAGTGGAAAAGGGTGAATTGAGCACTTTATGTCTGCACATCAAGGTTTATGTCTTACTTACAAGGTAATAATAAATAAATAAATATCACATACTCTTTTATTACTATGATACTTCACTGACAATGTGGGAGGACAGGAAGAGTAGCAAGGATCATTAAATGCATGCATAGCATATCTTGCATAATATTTTGTGTTAATGTATTGGTGTCTTCAGTAATTTAATGATTGAAAAATAAAACATTCATGCTGGACAACAGCAGCTGGCTGACAAGCCAGGAACACAGTTTTTAACTAAGGTGCCTGGTGCCAGGAAAAGACCTCAGTGACTTTGTCACAATTGACACAGCTCCTGGTTAATTCAGTAGGTACCTTTAAGTAGCCAGACTGCCTGATTTGACAACTGTCATCAAATGCATTTCTGTCTAGTGTTTAAATCCAAGGGAATAGAAATGCAACAGATGAATGTGGAAGTAGTCCAAACTGTAAGGAGCAATTGGAAGGCAGATTACTGCATCTACTTTGCTAAGTAAAATAATACCCAGGAGCAAAGTGAGGAGCAGATTCCTTGATTGTCCATGTGATGTAATTGTTACTTGGCTTCCAGGCTGTTTTGAAGAGATGTATTTAGTTCACTCTGAGACCTAACCAGGGAGTAGTGCAGAAGGAGGAATATTCCATGCAGCACTCTCCATCTACAATGTGAAAATGTGGTGCCTGATTTGGATTCTTCTTCCCTATACAGTTTTCCAGCTCTACCCCCAAAAGTTTTTTGTCCTCAAATACCACTGCATACATTCCTACCATACACTGGAGCTTGTAAGACACATTCTTTGTCATGTGTTACAAAAATACTGTGCTGTGGGGCTGAGACACACATCTCACATATTCCAGAGGCCTTGAAGTAAAAAGAGAAAAGGAAAGAAAAAGATCAGAGGCCCTTAGTGGACCCCAATCAAGTGTTATGATGGGTGAGATATCAGAAAACAGATACATGCACAGTTTTGAAGCAATATTTGCCATTCCTGGGAGTTCAACAAGCATTTCCTCAGATGGAGACCATTTTCAATTGCCCATACATTCTCTGAGTCATCACTATTCACATTTAAAACAAAACAAAAAAAAAAAAGGTGAAAAAAAAATTGTTAAGGAAAACTTAAGCACGTGAAGAGACTGTAATAAGTAACGATCAGGGGAGAGAAAAGACAACAAATAATCATGTGCAAAATACAATCTTGTTCATAAAATCCTGAACCAAGATTTAATTAGATTTTTAGTTAGTCCAGCTAACTAAAATCTTTGCTTGCTTAAAGACTGTAGAATGATGAAAAGCAAGATGAACTATAATTAAAAAATGGCAAGATAAGAATGTTCTGCCTCTAGAGCTTAGAAAAAAATTCTAAAGGATTTGCTTCTATGAATGTTAAAAAGAATTGTTTAAGAACCTGAGGACTATGGAATTCTCTTCTGTCTGCAAAAGGTTAGTGGGGGGACTATGTAGCTTGCTCAAGCTTTTAAAAAGTAAGCATAGACTGCCAAAATTTTCACTGGCTGCAGGAAAATTCTGAAGAATGACAGATGTCTATCCTGAACATGCTCTGATTCATCCCAATATATCTCTTTTATCTTTACAGACCAGAGGGCAACATACAGCAAACAAATGGGCTGAGGTCTTTCCTCCTTCTACAACACAGAAGTGCTGCCTTAGCTACACAAATTCAACATTCTGAGGATACCAGGGCATGTACTCACTGAGCTCCCTGGCACAGTCACTCGAAGCATAAAACATATGCATAACTTAGGTAATTTAATACCTTTTGACTATTTGAGTTCAGGAACCTTTTAGTGCTTATGAAACAGGACTTGAATACTGCTTCAAGATACAGCATTTTTGAATTTAGGCCAATTTTGAAGTTAAAGGTCTCATAGCATTTGCTCCATTCCATGTGTATTTTCCCATGTATATTGTTTTGCTTAATGTACATGCATATTGTACAGCTGTTACATGCAAATTTATTTCTAATCTTTGTTAAACTAAAATTAGGCCTGATTGATGAAACATGTTCTTATATAAATTCAAAGATGTACTTTGATTAAGAGCTCAGCATTTATTTAAATATATATATAAAAGATTTCCACCAGCAATAAAGATTGCAACATGAAAAAAAAAAGGAACACACAATAAAAGGACATGTTATAAAACATTTTAAAACTCAGCCACTCAGTGAAGAACTGATTGTTATGCATAACATCATGCTCAGAAGAAGGAACAGTTCACTTAAGAGATGTAGTACAGTGAAAGAAAAGGAAAAGGGACAGAGCAAAGACAGAGTCATAACACTGAACTCTTCCATGACAAGCTACCAGTAATACAGGAAGATCTGGCAAAATTAGCTAAACAGAATAAGGGAAAGGCTGACATGTGAAAAAGCAGTCTGACTGCTTGAATGCTATATATCATTAAATTTCATTCTAAAGAGCATCTGTCTCAGCCATTGATGGTCATTTTTTAAAAGAACTGCCCTTTATATTTCTAGTGAGCATAAAGATCATGCAGCAGCCAATACACTGTCAAAATTAAACAGCAAATCCCTGCAAGGATTAATACCCAGGACCTTTTTTCTGCTATTATTATCATCATTGACCACAGAGAAGCTGTAAACAATTTGTACGCAGGCAATATTTGCCCTGTGGGAACCTGCTTCTAATGGATTCAGAAATGATGTCAACAGTACTTCACTTCTGGTAGCAGACAGCAAAATGCTGATGGTTCAATGTCCATGACAACTCCTCAAAGCACTGGGAAATGAAGTGGTGAAGAGGTAAAGAATGGAAATCAGAGGCTCAGGCAAATATGAAAATGATGGATCAAAAGTTATTTGGGAATTTTTGGACCACCTATATTACCTGACAAGATTATAAAGCAAAAATGTGATTACAAATATTTATATAAATAACTTTCAAAGTTAGGAAGAGCACAGTCACATTTTCCCATAACATGTGAATGGGGAAGTCAAATATTACAACTATATTATCATTTAAAACTAATCAACTAATTAACTTGTACAAACAACACCCTTTTGAAGATGATGGCAAAAAGCCATTTGGAATTTGTGCTACTTGTATAGACAGCCTTCTGAAATAAAAAAAATTGTCAAGACAAAGCCTTATATGGGGAAATTCTGATTAAAAATAGCATTCTACATCCCAGAAAAAGCTGCTGAAAACAGAGGTACTCCTCATTGAAATCTGCAGTTTTCAGTGGCCAACAGACATGTTGATAAAATCTAGACTGTTAGTTATATATTTGCACCATATAATAACTTTTGAAACATCTTATTGTACCCGGAGCTCTGTGACCCGCCGCAGTCTGGTTTGTTTGGCTGATCTTTCTGCTTTGCCTCCTTTTTTTGATGTTTGCAAAGATGACTGACAAACTGAAAATCAATCTAGTAAATACCTTCAGATCATCCATGCAGAGGAGGAAATGCTATTGTGTGGTTTTGTGATTGGTCTAAACAAATTTAAGCCCATACACCAACAAGAGTCGTGCTCTGGCCTTTCTTACTGCCGCCTTCGGCTGAGCAGTCTGATCTTCCTTGTGCTGACAGCGTGGCTCATTCCACTGCCACACAGGGAAGCACAGCAGGGAAGCATTTGTGCTGAAAAGCAGCTACACAGCAAAAGACAAAACAACTCCTTTCCCCTAGACTGAATTTCCCAGTTCCCAGATGTGGCTTACCAGGCAGCAAGAGGGAGGGATGGGAATGCTGGCTGGTGGTGGAGGGTACTGAATGGAACCAGTCCTCAGAGCAGGAACACACACAAAGATTAGTTTAAATCAACTGAGAACCTGCACCTGTTGAGACAATCTTAAATACATATTCCAACTTTTTTACAATTTTTAGTCCTTAACGCCTCAAATAAAGGAATGGATTTAAGAAAAAAAAAAAAAAGAGAGCGAGAGAGAAAATGCTTCATTTTTTCTGGGTGTTCATTATTAAAAAAATTGTTTTAAATTAAATTACCTTGAGTTGGTTAATTCAGAAAAACATATCAACCCATTCCTATCTGCCTAAATAGATCAAAAACCTAACACAAGGTATCCATGCTCTAAAATATTGCTAGAGCCTACAATACTTCACTGGGTTTCCCTACTACTTTCTTCAGTATATTTAATGTCCCTTTGGCAGTTTTGTTTCTAATTAAAATTTTTTTCTGTAGATTTTGGACCTACAGTAATACTAAATTACTTTCTGACAACTGGAAGTGAAACTGTCATACTAATACCAGCATATATTAAAAACAAAATGTCAGCAAGTAAAAGCAACCAGCAAGTGATTCTATATTAATTTTATGTCCTATTTCTAGTGGCATTTTACAAAGGAAAATATTGTAAATTAATACCTTGTCTAAAGGCAGTGTATGCAGACAGGAAAAACATTTACTTTATCTTATTTATCTTATTTTTTCTTATTTCTTGCACAGTTTGCATCAGCACAGAAAGAAAGGGGTTTTGGTGACCAGTTTCATCAGAGAGGGCTCCAGTCATTCACCCTACCAATAGAATAAAACTTCAAGCAAAGCCTTCACTGAGCTCATGGAAGATGGAGAGAGATCTGAAGCTCTAGGCAAATATGTAACCACTCATATGAATTTTAATGGCGAATAACCTTAAAAGTAAAAAATATCTTGAAGTGTTTAGTTCCAACCCAACTTTATTTAATGTGTGAGTTGACTCTGAACACATTAAAACAGCAAAGAGAACACATTTTTTGCTGCAAGGTTTTGGATTCTTCCACAAGTTTCAGGTAAAGTTAATACAAACAACTGGAATTCCAAATTTGTATCAGGTTTATCAAGTAGATATCTAGTACGACATTTTAGAAATTTAATAATTTACTGTAGCATAGTATGTGCTGGATTACATTTCAAAATTGCTCATGTTATTTTGGTCCTGGATTATGAAATAGGCATTGCAAAGGGAATCCAATTACAGGACAAAAGAATTGGATCTGCATACTTAGGAACTTACTAAAGTAAAACGATTTCATGATTTTTATACTTTTTTCTGACCTTCCCTGTGGAGATGCTAGAAAGAGACAATTCCTAAACTTTCCCTCAATACACAGGGGTAAAAAAGAAGGGTAAGAAGAAGCAAATGGAGAAATCTAATGAAATAAAGTGCCAGTGGAAAGTTCCAGGAGTTGCAGCACTGCTCTTCCTTAACCAGTTCAAGTGCACAACACAGCTCCACCATTTCCAGATACCCAGGTGGTTCCTAGCCTGGGCAGGAGACCTCCTCCAGGAAAGCCAAATAATCAGTCTCAGCTGTAACCCAAGAACTCATAAAGGCATGAACTCTCAAGATTTCTAGGAAGTAGATGAAGTACATATGATACCATTCTGAGAAGAGAATGATTACAGATAAACAAGCAGATGTATTTTCCAACTTGTTCTGAAAAAAATGTTTGCCCAGGGTCACAAGTCAAAAAATCATTGCCTTAAATGGCTTTCTAATGTGGATTTTTAAAAAGTAAAACTGCATCAGAATCCTTCTAGGGTTGCTCCTAGTATTTTATCTTGGGACTGCTTTTCCTCTGCACCAATCACTTCAGTCTGATAGGTCACACACAAAGGATGAGTAAGAAACACACCATGGCAACATCCTTAAGAGAAAAAACCCGTAAACTGCTTGTAAAAGAAGAGATTTTTAGTCCATCAGATTTTTTCACATCTTAATAGCTGTAAAGAGTAATTTGTCTTTAAACATTATGAAACAAATGGCATTCAAGTGTAAAGTCTCTTCATAAATAGGAAGCACAAGTGTGGGGACCCAGTGAGCCGCTAACCAAGGTAACTCACGTGTAAAGTACTTTTTATGATGCATTAGATGTGTCAGCATATTTTCAGGCTAAGAATAGAGTGGAATAGGCCATTTGTTATTTTTTTCATGAAAATAGATTGGAATTCATATTGCACATTATTCATGCAACTAGAAAACTGCAACCTTACATGTTTTCAGTTTTATTGCTTTTCTTTGCCAAACTGACTGAAATAAATTAAGGTGACACATTATGAACATCATTGAACATAACAAATTCATAACTTCTAGAGCAGAAGCAGCACTAATTGCTCAAAAGCTGTCTTAAACATTTATGAGTTACTGTAAAATATGAAAAGAGTACAGCCTCTAGTTACAAAAAGACAACCATATAGCCAGCAAAGATGGGACTACAGTTCAGGAAGGTAATTCCCAATGAGGTCACAAAGTCCCAGTATTGTAATAATGTTTTCTACAGCAGCACAAAGGTCATTGTGGGCTGACCTCCCAGCACATATTCACATTCCCAGGCAGAATGTGAGTTCACCAGCTGAGTTCTTTCCTATCACAACTGTAATCCAGTCACCCAGTGCAGATATGCCCACAGCTGGTGAGGCCTGCAGTAGTGCAATACCCCAAGAAGCTTTAAGCCTTAATAAAGACTGGAAAAAAACATTCTTCAAAATGCAAGAGTATCTGAACCATCTCTGGAGACTTGCTGATGAATTCAGAGAACTGTGCAAGCCAGATGATATTTATTCTCCTCCTCCTTTCAACTGACCCAATTGTATTAAAAGAAGTTAAAAACAGTACAGGTTGGTTGGGTTTTTTTTGTGTGTTCCATTCTCAGCAATTG